>NW_020174922.1:5282955-5334310 GCF_003031525.2 Neophocaena asiaeorientalis asiaeorientalis | reverse complement strand
GTGGATGGACCTAGAGTCTGTCATACAGAGTGAAGTAAGTCAGAAAGAGAAAAACAAATACCGTATGCTAACACATATATATGGAATCTAAAAAAAAAAAAAAAATGGTCTTGAAGAACCTAGGGGCAAGATGGGAATAAAGACGCAGACCTACTAGAGAATGTACTTGAGGATACAGAGAGGGGGAAAGGGTAAGCTGGGACAAAGTGAGAGAGTGGCATGGACATACATATACACTACCAAATGTAAAATAGATAGCTAGTGGGAAGCAGCAGCGTAGCACAGGGAGTACAGCTTGGTGCTTTGTGCCCACATATAGGGGTGGGATAGGCAGGATGGGAGAGAGGGAGACGCAAGAGGGAAGAGATATGGGGACATATGTATATGTATAACTGATTCACTTTGTTATAAAGCAGAAACTAACACACCATTGTAAAGCAATTATACTGCAATCAAGATGTTATATATATATATCATGGTCTTCCCTGGTTGTGCAGTGGTTAAGAATCTGCCTACCAATGCAGGGTACATGGGTTCGGGCCCTGGTCCGGGAAGATCCCACATGCTTAGTGGAGCAACTACGCCCGGGAGCCACAACTGCTGAGCCTGTGTGCCACAACTAATGAAGCCCACATTCCTAGAGCCTGTGCTCCGCAACAAGAGAAGCCACCACAATGAGAAGCCCGCGCACCGCAACAAAGAGTAGCCCCTGCTCACCACAACTAGGGAAAACCCGCGCAGCAACAAAGACCCAACACAGCCAAAAGTAAATAAACAAATTTTTTAAAAAAACATATCAGCCTGCCTCCGTGTCTAACTAAAATTAAAGATTTGTTTCTTTTGTTTTGTTTTGTTTTAGGCCATGGGCATGACACTGACATTCACTAAAAAGAAATAATTCTTTTATAATGTTCATTCAACTGAACTAAACCCAACTTCATGAGAAACAGACCATAATTTCTATCCATGTGTACAATGGAAGAAGCCAGAATCTAGTCAGGGTGCAGACATGCAATATAACAGTCATACAGCTATGATATTATAAAAGGGATAAAATCATACTTATTCAGTAATTCCAACAGGATTAGCATTAACAGTAATCTGGGCAGGAGTTTTTAATACCCAAATAGTTGGCTCTCTGAACTTGTCAAAAGAGAGAGAGAGCTTTGTATTACAGGCAGATTTACAACCATCTCCTGGGCATTAGGACCAAAATTCCTGCTAAAATATTTATGTGTCATTTTATCAGATCAGATTTTTAATTCACAGCATACTTCCATACTTGACTAGAGTTCAAAAAAGACCCTTTTTAGTAAACGGTATATATTTTCATATCTATCTTAAAGCTTAAAAAAATTTACATTGTATTTTATTCTCTTTCAAGATAATTTAGAAGGCATTTGAATTTGACTTGCTTGATTAAACCATGCTAAATTACAATAAACATTTTTTTTAATAAATTTAAAGATATTTATGTTGTTTAAAAAGCCTCAAGTTGACGAGGAGATGACCTGCTAGGGAAAAAGAAACGAGTGCATTATTTGAGCAGATATGAGTGTTTTGAGACAGTAGAAACCTAAGATGTCAGATGGAAAAGAGCACCCATATTGCCTTGGCTTTCTTCATAATCAATATGCCATTTTCTACATTGCAGGGAAGCTAACTCATTCTTAGCCTGGTGGAGATTATTTACCAATGTCTTTAAAATAAGCTTCATTTTGAGAAGGAAGAAAAGGGATGAATACGCCCCTACATGTGAACTGATAATTGTAAACCTGGAAATTTGGCCTTAAACACTGATACATCTTGGATCACTTAAGCTCTTTTTATACTGGGAAAAACTTTCCAACATCTCAAACTTCATTGTAATGGCATCTATTGGTTGTGCTGAAACTTTGAACTTGTGATCCCTCTAGATATCTAAAATATGAGATGAGCTCTAAACAACCCTATTTTCCGGGTCACATACATTTTGGATATTTTCTAGCTCTGTTTGCCATTGATTACGAAGGCAGTTTGTATTTGACCTAGGGCATGGTCTCATCACAGCCCCATTTTCATGTCTGTCTGGATCAGGGCTAGAATTTAGATTTCAGCATTTGGATTACCGAAATCACCTATTCCCTGCCAAAAAACAGAGAGAGAGAGAGAGAGAAAGAAAAGAAAAGGCAAAGAGAACATCACGAGAATAACGTTTTGTCTTGAAGTTCAAGCCCCATAACCTTACATCAGCAAAAACGGCACCAGCAATATCATTAGCATTTTTTAATAGCATTAAACTTCTCTAAAACACCATGAAACGTGATAGCACAAATATTTCTCAGTTCAAAAACGTATGTTTTCTCAATTCCTGTTTTTAACAGGTGTCACGATCAGCATTTTCTTGGAAAAGACAGAATTTTCAATTCTGCTTTTAATGTAAACTTATCAAATATTTTTCTATATTCTTAATTCAATAAAGGTTATTTAAGTGCCAGACACTGTTGTAAGTCCTGAGGACTGAGTGATAAGTCAAAGTCCTTGCCCTTGTGGACCTTATACTCTAAGAGTGTAGACAGGCAATAAACAAGCTAACAAATAGAGAACATGGCACATGAAACCATGCCAGGAGAGTGAAGTGAGATAAAGACAAATAGGCAGTGATGGGAGGCAGGAGGGGCCAGCTATTTTAGATAAGGCAATCAGGGAAGGCTACTGGAGGAGGTACCATTTGGGCTCATGAAGCAAGGGAAGGAGTCATGCAAGCAATGGGGCAGAATGCTCCAGGGAAAGGGAAAAACAATTATAAAGGTTCTGGAATACAACCTTACTTGGCATCATAAAGGAAAAGCAGAAAGACCAATGTAGCTGAAGCACAATGAGGGAAATAGTGGTAGGAAGTGAGATCAGAGAAGTAGCCAGGGACCAAATCATGCACAGCCTTGAGGTCATGGTAAGGAGTCTGGATTTTATTCTGAGTGCCATGAAAAGTCATTGGCGTATCCTGCACAGAGTGACATGGCCTGAGGTACATTCCAACACTTGCTGTGACTGCAGTGATAGAGTTACTGCATGAACGGGGAAAACAGTCAGATGCTATCACAGGGGTCAATGCAAATGGTGGAGGTGGCTTGGGCCGAGATGGCTATAGGGGAGGTGATGAGAAGCCGTCGGATACAGGATACATTTTGATGAGAGATCCTATAGGATTTGCTAATGAATTGTAGGTGGGCTCTGAGGGAAGCAGAGGCATCAAGGATCATCCTAGTTTTTAGGCCTGAGCAACTTACTGCAAAGAGGAAAATGTAGCAGGGTGGAAAGAAATCCAGAGTTCCTTTTGGATGTGTAAAGTGTGAGATTCTTCCTCCGCACTGATGTAGCGAAGTAAACTTGGCAATTGGTATATGCATTTCCTGTTGCTGTGTAAGAGTACCACATATTCAGCAGCTTAGAACGACACCATTTATTATCTCTCAGTTTCTGTACATCAGAATTCCAGAGCCGGGTGAGCTGGGTCACTTGATCAGGGGCTCACCAGGATGAAATCAAGGTGGCGGCCAGGGCTGTGATTCTCATCTGAGGCTTGGGAGCCTCTTCCAAGCTCACTGGTTGTTGGCAGAATCCATTTCCTTGCAGCTGTAGGACCGAGGCCCCCGTTTTTTTGCTGGCTCTTAGCTCCCTGCTGCTGCCCTCAGTCCTCACCACGTGGCTCCCATGGGCGGTCCACACCATCGCTGTCTGCTATCTTCCAGGCCAGGAGGAGTGCACCTCTAATGTTTCACCTTCTTTTAAAGGCTCCCCTGATTAGGTCAGGCCCCCTTAAAATAATCTCCCTTTTGATTATCTCAAAGTCAACTGATTAGTACCCTAATAACAGGAGTGATACCACACCATATTCACAAGATCCACCCACACTCAAGAGGAGGAGATTATACAGGGTGTGTACACCAGGGGACAGGAATCCTGGGGCTACCTTAGAATTCCACCTACCACAGTTGGATATATGATGGTTATATGAGCCTGGAGCTCAGAGACAGTTCAGGGCTATTAAAGCCATGGGATTAGATAAAATCATCTAGAGACTGTAGATGATAAAAGATGATATTAATATAAAAAATAATTATATCTAAAATTTGTTAAATGCATTCTATATGCCAGGCACCACGTGTTTTACACATTTAACTCTCGCAACAATACTTTGAGATACCTACAATCCCCATTTCACGAATGAGGATGGTGAGGCACAGAGAAATGACTTCACTTGCCTAAACTCATGCTGTTTCAGGAGTGGAGCCAGAATTTGAACCCAGGCAATCAAGTTCGAGAATCTGTGCTTTAATCACTATTCGATATGGCATCTTCCATCAGAAGAGATGGAGAACAGGACTGAGACATGAAACTCCAATCTTTACATCCAGAAATAAGAGGCGCTAGTAAAGGAAAAGGAGATGGAACAGGCCTTCAGGCAAAAGAAAAAATTAGGAGCACATGGCTTCCTAAAAGCCAAATGTAGAAAGCATCATGAGAAAAAGAGAATGATCAGTTGGGCCAAATATTAATATTTGGGGAAAAACATCTCCCACGTTCTCATTCATAAAGGTATACCAAAACGATTTCATCATTAATGCATTCACTTAGTAAATACATATCTGTTTACTGTGTGCCTAGGAGTAGAGCAGTGACCAAGATAGGTAAGTCCTCTCTTGTGGAGTTTACATGGTAAAGGGGGAAAGAGGGTTGCCAAATGATTCAATAAGCTCAGTTCATAGCACTAGGGCAAAAATAAAACTGAGTTCAGCGTTAGAGGTAAGTAGAATTGAACTCATCAACATTTGCTTCACTCTGTGTATTAGTCGGCTAGGCCTGTCCCAACTAAATACCACATATTGGGTGGCTTAAACAACATATATTTGTTTTCTCACAGTTCTGGAGACTATAAGTCCATGACCAAGGTGCTGTCAGGGTCAGTTTCTGGTGAGACCTCTCTTTCTTGCTTGTAGATGACTATCTTCTTGCTCTGTCCTTACTTGGTCTCTCCTCTGTGTGTGCACGAGGAAAGAAGGAGGGCACTGGTGTTTCTTCCTATTCTAATAAGGACACCAATCTATCACATTAGGGCTCCATACTTATGATCTCATTTAATCTAATTACCTCCCTAAAGGCCCCATCTCCAAATACAGACATTTTGGGGGTTAGGGCATCAACATATGAGTCTGGTAGCGGGTACACAATTCACCCCATAACATTCTTTTTTTTTTTTGCAGTTCGCGGACCTCTCACCACTGTGGCCCCTCCTGCCGCAGAGCACAGGCTCCAGACGCGCAGGCCCAGCGGCCATGGCTCACGGGCCCAGCCACTCCGCAGCATGTGGGATCCTCCCGGACCGGGGCACGAACCCATGTCCCCTGCATCAGCAGGCGGAATCCCAACCACTGTGCCACCAGGGAAGCCCAGCCCATAACATTCTTTGACCACTAAAAGAACTTCTTAACATAGGAAAGAAAAGAAAAAAGTGAGCCTTTGCATAGGAACATTAGAGAAAAAGCAAAAAACACAGAGTCCCAATTCTATAATATTAAAGAATATGAGTGGTTAAAACAACTAAGCTCCTAAAGATATAAAGAATATCACTAATTGGTACTCATTGGAGAATGTGTGAAATGTTTCAATTAGTGAATTTGAATGAGCAAGTTACTGAGTGTTATTTTTATGAAAGAACAGAATGTGTCTACATTCGTTTATATATACTCCCTCAGAAGTTAAACATATTCGTCTTCTATCCCATAGTAGGCAACTTCTAAATTTGAAAATCATAGCGCTTTCCATATTCACAGGTTCTTCTAGATGGTCAATCCTCGACTTTGGCCTTTAGATGGCCAACTGTAAGGCACACGAGCCTACGACCCAGCCATAACACTGTAAGGTAGAGCGCCAAAGACCACCAGTCTAACAGCGGATGAGACATACATGAGGTTGTCTGGTGAAAGGCTGAGCTGGACCAACCTGATTCTCTCTTGCAGGAATTGGAAATGAGCCATGAGAACTGAAGTTGAAAGAAAGGGTCTAGGGACTATGAAGAAGAGTCGGGGTGACAGGTGATATGCCAAGCTATTTTGAGGAAACCAAAGCATGCAGAATCTGAATTAGAGAAGTTACATCAAGGAGAGGGTGAGGAGGCAAAGTCAGAAGGAAGAAGAAAATGAAGCAGTTTAGTAAGAAATAGACATGCAAGTCACAAAGTAGTCAATTTCCCAGATGTCTTGATGTAACCCAGGCATAGTGCCCCTTACCTCAGAGACAAGGGGTATGGAAGGCAGGAAGAACAGTCAGTGGGGTGGGGGAGGAGCGTGACTATTTGGTTGGCTAATGCCTCTCTTTGCACAGCTCACTGATGGAGTTTAAGCATCCAGGCTGATCCGAAAGGGAAGGTACATCACCTCTCACACTATCGGCCCCTCCCATGTCTCTGTATACATAAAAAACAAGTCAGGCAGACACATACAAACCCCCCAAATCTGACCAGTGATTTCTTACTCTAGCATCAAATAATAAAATTGAACCCATACAGAGTTGGGAAAGTGAGAATAAGTCAGGTCTAGTGTTCCCATTCTTTCTACATCCTGGGACGCTAGTTGCAGCCTTTCAGGGTGTCACACATGGCCACTCCCTAAGGGTAGAGAACACCTCCCTTGTAGTCTCTCCACAGCTCTTGGTCTTTTTCATGACTTGTCCTTCCCATGAAGCACACCTTCTAAGTTATGAGTCCTGCTTACCCTCTGAGCTCCATTTCCATTGCTAGAATGGGAATGCTTTTATCCCTGAGGTTGGATCCAAGAGAAGAGGACAGCCATTAAGGTACTCTGGTCTCAGGATGAGATATCTAAAGAAAAAAAAAATAGGACATTCCTCCATGGGGAGCTAATCTCCTTCCTACATAGCTTTATATCTTATTGCACCAAAAAGCCTTCCTTCCTTCTCAAACCTGAACTGAGAAACAAAGAGCTCTCTTAAGGATGTGGGCACCAGACTCGGATTCTGAGAGTTTTGCAGATTCGTTACAGTAAACTCCTTTTTTATTAAAGATAATGATGAACATCTTTGTTCTTTACAATTCAAAAAGCTCAACCAATCCAAAAATGTTCAACAATTTTTAAAATAAAAGAATATAAATATTATAAATAATATTTGAGAGTGAATGGATGCAATTAATGATTTTCAGAAGAATTTCCTAAGAATACTAGCATTCCTCTGTGATATTCTGTTTATTGATAATTTTCTGGGTAAAGCTTTTCTTTATAACTAACACAAAAAGTCAATTACCAAATTATCATTAGTTTTGAGTGTGGTATAGTATGAAGTATTGAGGTTTTATTATTATGTTTTCAAACACCACTCAACTTCTGCTGACACATTCACTATATGTTAAAAGCATACTTGGACAAATGGATAACTGCATGAAAAAGAATGAACTTAGACTCCTACCTCACACCAAATACAAAAATTAACTCAAAGCGGATTAAAGACCTAAATCTAAGAGATAAAACTACACAAGTGTTACAAGAAAACTTAGGTGTAAACCTTTGTGATGTTGATTTAGTGAATAGTTTCTTAGATATGACAACCAAAGCATAGAAACCAAAGGAAAAACTAGATGCATTTGGACTTCATCAATGAAAAACTTCTGTGCTTCAAAGGATGCCATCAAGAAAGCGAAAAGGTAACCCACAGATTGGGAGAAAATATTTTAAAATCATATATCTGATAAGGAACTTGTATCCAGAAGATATAAAGAACTCACAACTAAACAATAAAAGAACAAATAACTCAATTTTTTAAATGGGCAAAAGATCCAAATAGACATTTCTCCAAAGAAGATAATCGAATGGCCAATAAGTACATGGAAAGATGCACAACATTATTGGTCACAGGAAGTTAAAACCAGTGCAAGTCAAAACCACAATGAGATACCACTTCACATACACTAGGATGGCTAAACTCAAAACAACAGACAATAACAAGTACTGGTGAAGACGTGGAAAAATGTGAATCTTCGTGCACTCTGGGACTGTAAAATGATGCAGCTGCTTTGGAAAGCAGTTTGTCAGTTCCTCAAAAAGTTAAAAATAGAGTTATAATTTGACCCAGTAATTTTACTCCTTGGTATATACCCAAGAGAACTGAAAACCACACAAACACTTGTACATGAATGTTTATAGCAGCATTATTCTTAGTGGTCACTGAAATGTCCATAAACTGATGGATGGATACACACCATGGTATATATCAATACATGCAATGGTACAGTATTCAGCCATAAAAAGAAATGAAGTATTGATTCATGGTACAAAATGGATAAACCTTGCAAACATTATACTAACTGAAAAGAACCAGCCACAAAAGACCACATATCTTAGGATTCTAATTATATGAAATATCCAGAATAGGTACATCGATAGGGACAGAAAGTAAACTATTGGTTGCTAGGGCCTGGGAAGAGGACGGTATGGAAAACATAATGCTAATGGGCACCAGGTTTCTTTTTGAGATGATGAAAATGTTCTAAAATTAAAGAGTTAAAGAGTGGTGATACTTGGACAACATTATGAATATACTAAAAACCACTGAATTGTACATTTTGAGAAAGTAAGTTTTATGACACGTGAATTATATCTCAATAAAACTGTTTTTTAAGCATACTTACACATAGTAATGGGCAATGGGTTGACTCAGCCATATTTTAAACATTATACTGACCTTTCATTGTTCATTTAATTATTCAATAATCACTAATTAAGAGTGTGCTATTAATAGACCATCTTCTAGATACAAGGAAGAGAGTGTTGAACATGATCTGGTGCCATTAAGGAACTAATAGACTAGTAGGGCTAATAGAAACATTAACATAGAGTAGATATGACATGTGCCATAAACGATAGTAATGATATGTACAGAGTACTGGCTCAGATTCTGACCTATATCAAAAGGGTATCTGGAAATTAATTCCTTTGCCTTCCCTGCTTTACTCTCTTGAGATCAAGGAGACAAATGTCTAGAAACTGAAGAGACAGAAGAGAAAAAAGAAGCCAAGAAGCCTGGTTTTCCTAGATCTATACCATCAATAGTTGGTGATCATGAGGGTCACATACAAACTGCGGGTTTTATGTAAAATAAGCATGTTGGCTACTTCTGCCTTACAGAATAGTACAGCTTTTCAAGCATTTTTAGCCAGTAAGCTTCACTTTCTATCTTGATTTGAATTCCTATTTTGTCATCAAAACCAACATCCCATGATTTCCTTGCATTCATCTTATGAGAACAGTTGACAAAATAGGTGCAACATTTCCATCAAAGCAGGTTGGACATGTGTCTGTTGGTTTTATAGAAGGCAACAGTCGATGTTTAGCAAAAACCCCTAAAATCTCACCTGCTTGTCATCATCCAACTAGAAATCCCAGTAATACTATCTGATCTGTCAGACATACCTAATTCACTGATTGATTCACAGAAGGCTGCCTACGTCTCAATTGAGTCGGAGAGAAATCAATGAAGTGACCACGGCCTCTTTAAAAAAACACACTCTGCATGCAGAGAGCAGGCTATCCCCAGTATATCTTGGTTGTGTCTGTTTTCAGAGGAACACTAACAATTAACAAGTATCTGCCAGTAAAAATTACTCTGAAGTGGTTGGCAACTTTAACTAGAGTTATTTCCCCATTTATTTAACCTGAAAAACATTTCCAAAGATTTAAACTATTTCCTGTGCTTCATGGTATGACTTCCCACACCCGATCGACTTTACATCATCGAACGAGAATGCACTACGGGGAATGGTCAGAGTCTAACGAACAACAGTGTTATTTCAGCACAGTTGTACCGGCGGCTATTTTTTTCTCCCTCCTCTCTTCATTTCATGTGTTA
Organism: Neophocaena asiaeorientalis asiaeorientalis; assembly: GCF_003031525.2. Classification (NCBI taxonomy): domain Eukaryota; kingdom Metazoa; phylum Chordata; class Mammalia; order Artiodactyla; family Phocoenidae; genus Neophocaena; species Neophocaena asiaeorientalis. Next base: position 5,324,413 of record NW_020174922.1, on the reverse strand, counting down.
GAAGAGCAGCCCTTAGATGGCCAAGTTCCAAGCAGATTCATTCCCAACAGAGCAGCCAGGCATCTAGGTGAGGCAAACGCCCTCTCCTACATTCCCAGTGGTTCACGTTGGGCTATATCGTTACAGGACTGTCTCCTCCAGTGCAGGCTTATTTCATTCCACCAGCAAAAACAGTGTACATCAGATTCAGAAATAAACACTGGCACACTTTTGGATTAAAGGCTATTAAGAATATGCATAATTGTCTCTTTGTTTATAAAAGTTTTGCTAATCCTTTGTGACCCACTTGCCTTGGCCTGGATGATCTTACCAGAGCGGCACTGCTGAAGCTTTGCTAAGGTAATTTTTTGGTCCATTTTATCTTTAAGTTTCCTCTCCTCAATTTTGACGGAAAGGTAAAGAGAGCTGCTCCAGCTGACAATCCCTGGCACAACTCACAACAAAGGACCTCTTAAGGAAGAAAATAGGACTGTCACCTGTTTCCAGAAACCCCATTCAAAGTCAAACTGCACAGCCCAAAGGGAATGCCTGCAGTGTGTACCCCAGCACAAAAAAAAAACACATTACAATCATTGCATGCACACAATATTAGAAATACAAAACGAAAAGCCTTCCCGGCTCAACTTGCCAGAGCACCTGTAAGCCAGCTGTCTTGTGCCAAGTCACTGTAGCGCATGTGGTCTAACAGTAATGTTATATACATCCCCATACTTATTCCAGCCTCCTGAGAAAACACACAGGAATACTTCCCCCAAGACTTAACCTTACAACATTACCCTTCATTACAAAATTATGTGGCACTATCTCTGTTGTGAGGACACTCTGGAATATTTTTTTTTTTTTGGTCACTGTTACATTTTCTGTATATAAACAGTTTGTGATCAGGATGGAAAATGATCTGAGTAAATATTTAAAAATTATATTCAAGTACTACCTTCATCTTTTTGGTAAGGTTGCAGATTCCATATACCATTGGGATATAAACATTTTTAAGTACAAGGTTTTAAATTAAACACTGCTTCCTTATGAAATATTGGGCATCATATTCAAATATCTATGGATAATTAACAAAACAATTCCACTCTGCTGAATATTACAGCCAACTTGAGTCATTCTCCTAAGTTTTAATTTATAGTCAAAAACGAAATTCTCTTTGTGACCACCTAGTGGGGTGGGATAGGGAGGGTGGGAGGGAGACACAAAAGGGAGGGGATATAGGGATATATGTATGGATATAGCTGATTCACTTTGTTTTACAGCAGAAGCTAACACAACATTGTAAAGCAATTATACTCCAATAAAGATGTGAAGAAAAAAAAATTCTCCAAATTTATGTTCTGTCATTATTAAATGCTCATCCCATTCCCGCCTTTGCTTTGTTAGGCCTGTAAACATGAAGCTCAAGTTCTTAATCTACCTACCCGTCAGGGGAAGTAAAGCCTCCGATGTCAGGTCAGTCCTCTTTCCTGAGTGGATGTCTAGAATAAAGCACAGATTCCCTACAGCAATCATTGAGGTTTTGTTGATTTGGTCATAAGATAGTGAAGAAATTAGTGACTTTTCAAGCTATTATCACAGACAACATGATGGCTTTAGAATCTAAATTACAGTATTTCCCAAGAGGCTAAGCTAAAGCAAGTATCAAGGAAGGTATGAAAGTTACTTTGAAAAAAAAGTCAACTTTTATGAGAGAGCAACTGATTCTTTAATATTTTTGAGACAAACCTGAAACGTTCCTAAAGACTGCCTCTGTATGATTCAGCGTAAAAGTGTTCTTTTAGTGTATAACCTCCGCCTGTACTTCTCTGCTTGCTGCTAAAGTATACAAAAATTGATGACACTTAATATTTCTACCACATTTGTTTTATATATGGTGGTTAAATTTATCATTTAGCTAATCATTTGTCAAACAGTTATTTTGGACCCAGAAACAAATATCATCAGGAGATAGTGGATTCCAAGAGCCTTGGCCCTGTGACAAGACCTCTGCATTCGTTAGCTGGAAGGAATTATGTGTTGCTCCCCCTGGGAATGGGGAGATTATATTTATAGTTGTGTACAAGAAGGCTGTTGGCTCATTAAGCAGGGGCATCAATGGCTTTGTATGTGGGGGCAGAAGGGTGTGTTGACTGGATAATCAAGGGATGAGATGACACTGACATCTTGGAGTGTTGTGGGCAAATACCACCCACACCCCCTCTGCTGTCATTTCCTTGGCCTCTGGCCCTAGCTTACTGGATGAGCGATAAGCACCTGACCTAATAAGCAAGGCGAAATCGATTCTGTCTCACGTAGGAATTTGAAATGAGAAACAAAACTGCTGGGTGGGAGGTGAGTCTCATTAATGGCAGAGCTCTAAAGGAGAAGTGAGAAAATGGTTCAAAGGGAGAGAGGGTGGAAGCAGATAAGCAGAGGGAAGCAGCAGAGAGGCCCGTGGCTTGGAGACGAGAAGGATGGACACTTGGCTCCTTGGCAAGTTTTCTGAAACTCCTCCAGGCCTCCTTGTCCTAACCACTCTCTGCTTTAGATCCCCCACCCACATGCTCGGTTTTGCTTAGGCTCATTTGTGTCAATTTCGGCTGCTTGCATCAGAGATATCTTTGCATGAGGCAGCGCATTTTTCACTTCAGAATAACATGGATGTTAGTCATATTCAAAAACGTTCACCCATAGATAGAGGATGGCCTTGACCAGTCCTAACTGGCACCAGTCCAAACATGGGATGGGTCCTGGGAAGGCCCTGCTTTGCCAGGCATTGACCCTGTACTTACTGCATCCTGGAGAGGAACCAGGCAGGGCCCTAGGTATTTATTCAAGATACTTTTGCCTTTGTTGGCCCTGTCCTACATAAAACACCAAAAGTATTTTTTATGGCTATGCTGGTATAAAGAGAAAAAAAAAATCCATCTTGTCTAGATTCATTTTTTAAGTCATTATTATTTTTTTAACTCTTACTTTTTATGATTATAACAATAATATGCTTTCATTATAAAATAACTTGGAAAATTCAGAAAAAAGAAAAGAAAAGCAAAATCACCTATAATCCCACAACTAAGAGATGTCTACTCAAGGCTTTGCACAGTATATTTTCTTCCATTGTTTTTCTTGTATATAATGCATCTATACCTAAGTGGGTCAAATTGTGTTTATATATTGTTTAATTTCTGCTTTTTGTTCTTTAACATTATAGGATGTGCATTTTCCATTCTCATTAATATGTTGTTGTAAACATAATTGAAAACACCTCCCTTGTGACACACATAACATATGTTTATTGTAGATGTTTGGAAAAAATAGGTAAGCACTGAGAAGAATATAAAAATCACCGACAATGTCAGTACCCAGAATTAAGTCATTATTATTATATTCATTTCTTTCTTCTGATTTTCAAAGAAATTAAAACTTTTTCGTGGACCCATGAATGTATTTTTGGTCCTGGTCCTGGGAGAACAGCAGAGACTATTTACCAAATGATACAGAAGCGTTTCAGAATGTCAGCCACAGGTATAGCCCTACTGCAGTGTCCCAGCTGAGCATCAGCCCTGCAGCTAGCAAAAGACCACCTAAATGTGTATTGTCAGAGAAAGGGCTTAATATGTACAATTAAATGATTTAATTATCTATACATGTTGCTCTCTACGTATAATTGGGAAAAAAAACCCACAGCAATAGTTTGTATTTTCTGTTAATACACAGGTGCATGCAGATGCACAGGGAAAGGCTAGGAAGGACAGACAAAAAACTGCATATAATGGCTACCCATGGAGAAGGAAGAAGCAGTTCAGGGCTATAAAAGGAGGTCAAAGGGGGACTTTTACTTTATTTGAAGGTGTTAATTGCTTTACAGAAGAATTTAAGTCATGCGTTACTTATGTAAAAAAATTAAACATTGAATTAGAGGATAAATATGCCGTCTGGCTTAGGGAAGGCTAATGATAGGTCCAAAAGATCTGTCTTTAGGAACTGCAATATTTACAGCTGAATTGCTAAGCACAGGGTCCCTCGAGCCAGGCTGACCAGGCTCATGTCCCAGCCTTGTCACTGACCTCAGCCCCTCAGTGCCTCAGTTTCCTTAGCTATAAAATGGAGGAAATAATTATAACCTACCTCATGGAGTTATTGTTAGGATCAAATGAGTTAATATTCAAAAACTAATGTGCAAAGCTCTTGGAATAGTGGCTGGTACATGTTATACTATATGTTTTAACACATTATGAGTATTACCATCAATTATTTTTATTTTTAAGAAGTTCTTGTAAGTACTCCCTTCGACAAGTAGTATAGAAGTTGGAAAGCCCTTACTGTGTTTCAACAGACTCAGGGGGATTCGGTGCAAGGCAGTGGGTGAGGGGGAGAGGAAGGCCTTTCCAGGAGTGTCACATCATCAAAGGTTGAATTGCTGAGGTGGGGGGAGAGGTCATGAGATGCCAGCTCTCTGGGATCAAGGGAGCAGCTCTGTGTCCATCTGCCAGTCCATTTCAGAAAACAGAGGCAGATTTCATTCTATCCAAACCAAAACATAGCAAGGCCTAGCTGTGTGTCAGGCTCTATGATAGATGCTCAGGGTGTTGAAGAAGAAGAAATATTAACAATATTTCCCAGAGGCCAGTGTCCTCCTAAATAGACACCCACAAGAGGATTTAAATCTCTTGCTCAACTGACCCCCATCACGGCCTTAGGGTCCAAGCACCAGCATGGTTTTGCCAGAATGAACGCCTACTTTACTGAGCTTTATTCTTAAATCTAGAGAGGAAATGGCCCCCACCCTCACGGAGCTCACTTTTTACTGGCAGCAGACAATAAACTGGCTATCAATTGACAAGAAGAATAATTATAGTTTATGATCAGCTGTATGAAGGAAATATAGAGGCTACTGTGATAAGGAATTATGAAACAAAAAGATTTCTTTTTGATAAAGCAGTTGAGGAAAGGGTCTCTGAGAAGGTGACATATAAGCTTAGTCCTGTGAAGGTACAAGGATCCAGCTGTGCAGGAGGAAGAGAGTTCTAGTCAAAGCAAGTGTATACTGTAAAGCCTGTGGGATGGAAATGACCTTGGTATGGTTAGGGACATATCAGAAGCCAGTGTGGCTAAAGAGGTATAAGCCAAAGAGACATAAATTTACAGAGGTAGGCAGTGGCCAGATGACACTGCATCAAAGTGAAACTACTTAAACTCTGTAAGTGTTTTAAGGTAAGACCCACAGGATCCGGTGACGTTTCTCTACATTTGTGAGAGTAAACGAATGACTAATCAGGATATTTGTCTAAAGAGATGCTAGGCAACAACATGGGTCAAGGCAAAGAGAGGCACTTTACATTTGGCAAAAAGCTTTTATGGGAATTTGTCCTTTGTTCACAGTATAATTTTATTTGAACTACCAACATTTCAAGGTACGATTATTGCCATTTTATAAATAAGGGAAAAGAGACTCACGAAAGTTTGGAATCCGGCTGAAGGTGACACAGTGGCTATGTGACCAAGCGAGGTAGGCAATCCAGGTCTTATGACTCTTGTCTTCTTTCTGCTAAACTAGACCAAGAGGGACAGGACGGGGACACAGGACGCCTTCCTCACTGTGGTCTCGATGGAAGACATTAGGGCTGAGGGGAAAGAGAGGCCTGTGTCCCTGAGGTGAAAAAATAAGCATGGCATATGCAGTGGAGAGATGATTCGAGAATGTTTTACCCCTGATGGAAGGGAAAGAAATAAGAAAACCTCAGTCCTCAAAGCCACACAAAATTCAGTTAGGCCTGGTCTGATCAGCTGTGTCATTGTCAAAGCTGCCATCTATAGCCTCCTGTGTGCTGTTCCAACTCACTCCTGTAACTGCAGAAGAGTTGGAGAGGATTTGTATCACGTGTTCAGTGGTGTCGTGTCTTCCCCAGTCACTAGCACGTCATTTTATTTGGGACATGCAAGAATTTGGCTAGTTTACCTAAATCAACACCAAAATCTGGGAGTTTGAATGTTGACATAAAATCTCTTTTTAAAAAAAAAAATTTTGGAGAGTTGTTTTGCATTGAAGAACTGTGTTAGCAAGCAGTGAAAGAGTGGAGCTGCCTCTGTGAGGGAGGGTGGAAAACACTCTGAGGCACTGTGCTCCTTTTCCAAGTTACACAGATCTACAAGCTCTCAGGAGAGCTGACTAGAGACGGATGCCTAATAACATCATACACAGATCAGCAAGGAACCGAGTTCCTGGCAACTTTCCACTGTTGCTGTTATGCTGGTTAGTAGTCATGCTGGTTAAACCATGCTTCATCAAAGCAAACTACATTCCCCAACATAAAGCTCCAAGATAGGAAAACCCTGCTAAATGCTCAAAGAGTACAGCTAGGTGTCCCAAAATACCGATGGGCATCACTGATGGGTCGTAAGTAATTTAAGGGGAGGGGCCACGTGAAACAATAATTTTAGTGGGTATGGGCATATCTTCATGCATATTCAAAAAGAATATAGTTAATACATATGAAACTTGTGACTTTTATAAACATATTTGCATAGGGAGAGGTTGAAGCCAGTAGTAACATGGTTCACCTGAGGCTAACCCCCAAAATTACAGGTATGGTGTCAGGTGATATGAAGTTATAGTAAAAAGTCATGATGATGATATGTCAATGCCCGGTAACTGGGATCTATTATTGCAGCACGAAGAGCACTGAATTGAGAATAGGTAACATAGGCCAAATGAGGATGGTTAAGCTGTAATAATCGCATCCTTGAAGTTAGGGACTGTGTCTTCTTTAAAATTATATTCGTTTGCTATTGCTGCTGTACCAAATAACCACAGACTTAGTGGCTTAAAGCGACACAAATCTAGTATCTTACAGTTGTAAAAACCGGAAGTCAGGAATGGGTCTTACAGGGCTAAAACCACAGTGTCAGTAAAGCTGTGTTCCCTCTGGAGGTTCTAGGGGAGAACTTGTTCCTTGCCTTTTCCAGCTTCTAGAGAATGTCTGCATTCCATTGCTCACAGCCGCATCACTCCAACCTCTGCTTCCATCATCACATGTCCCTCTCGGACTCTGGCTCTCCCTCCTCCTTCTTTCACTTTTAAAGGACACCTGTGCTTACACTAGGCCCACCTGGATAATCCAGGAGACACTCCCCATCTCAAGAGCCAGAACTCAATCACAGCTGCAGAGTCTCTTTTGCCATGCGAGGTAACACATTCACAGGTTTCTGTGCATAACTTTTCGGGGCCATTATTCTGCCTTCCACAAAATTATATCTCTACAATGTAGCACACGCCTGACACAGCACACTCAGTAAGTGTCTGTGAAATACACTTTAAATAAGAATTTTGTTGTTATAGGTGTCTAAGCTATTTCAAGACTGCATTAGATGCATTTCATGCCTTACTCCATTTAGCTGTCATCTAACCCAAATGAGGAAGCTAAAGACTTGAGAGGTTAAATAAGTTGACAAAGACTCACAAGTAGTCGATTGTGGAATCAAGAAACAAACCCAGGTGTGTAATGATCTCAGAGCCTTTGCTTTGGCCACTATTTTATTCTACTTCACTTAACTTCTCTGAGCTTAATTCTCCTCATCAGTAAAAAGAGAGGAATACAGTAGGTTATCTCTGAGACTCCTACTGGTTCAATGAACTATTATTTTTTCTACCTTTTAAATAGGTTTTTAAAATATGAAACTGTGGGTCAATATTACCTCCAAGGTCACACTCTGAGTTGCTAAAGTTATCACTTTTAGTGGCAAGCAGACATGAAACAATTATGTGATCTCCTTTGAATATGTCTGTTCCAAGTCCTTTCTAACTACTAAAATGAAATTAAAATTGAAAAAGGATGGCTTGGGCCCTGAACCAAGATGGCAGAGTAGAAGGACGTGCTCTCACTCCCTCTCGTGAGAACACCAGAATCACAACTAGCTGCTGGACAATCATCGACAGGAAGACACTGGAACTCACCAAAAAAGATACCCCACATCCAAAGAAAAAGGAGAAGTCACAATGAGACAGTAGGAGGGGCGCTACCACAGTAAAATCAAATCCCATAACTGCTGGGTGGGTAACTCATAAACTGGAGAACACTTATACCACAGAAGTCCACCCACTGGAGTGAAGGTTCTGAGCCCCACATCAGGCTTCCCAATCTGGGGTTCTGGCAACGGGAGGAGGAATTCCTAGGGAATCAGACTTTGAAGACTAGTGGGATTTGATTGCACGACTTCAACAAGACTGGGGGAAACAGAGACTCCACTCTTGGAGGGCACACACAAAGTAGTATGCACATTGGGACCCAGGGGAATGAGCAGTGACCCCAGGGAAGACTGAACGAGACCTGCCTGCTAGAGTTGGAGGGTCTCCTGCAGAGGCGGGGGATGGCTGTGGCTCACTGTTGGGACAAGGACACTGGCAGCAGAAGTTCTGGGAAGTACTCCTTGGCGTGAGCCCTCCCAGAGTCTGCCATTAGCTGCACCAAAGAGCCCAGGTAGGCTCCAGTGTTGGGTTGCCTCAGGCCAAACAACCAACAGGGAGGGAACCCAGCCCCACCCATCAGCAGTCAAGTGGATTAAACTTTTACTGAGCTCTGCCCACCAGAGCAACAGTCAGCTCTACCCACCACCAGTCCCTCCCATCAGGAAACTTGCACAAGCATCTTAGATAGCCTCATCCACCAGAGGGCAGAGAGCAGAAGCAACAAGAACTGCAATCCTGAAGCCTGTGAAACAAAAACGACATTCACAGAAAGATAGACAAGATGAAAAGGCAGAGGACTATGTACCAGACGAAGGAACAAGATAAAACCCCAGAAAAACAAGTAAATGAAGTGGAGATAGGCAACCTTCCAGATAAAGAATTCAGAATAATGATAGTGAAGATGATCCAGGACCTCAGAAAAAGAATGGAGGCAAAGAATGAGAAGATGCAAGAAATGTTTAACAAAGACCTGAAAGAATTAAAGAACAAACAAATAGAGATGAACAATACAATAACTGAAATGAAAACTACACTAGAAGGAATCAAGAGCAGAATAACTGAGGCAGAAGAATGGATAAGTGACCTGGAAGACAGAATGGTGGAATTCACTGCTGTGGAACAGAATCAAGAAAAAAGAATGAAAAGAAATGAAGACAGCCTAAGAGAACTCTGGGACAACATTAAATGCAACAACATTCTCATTATAGGGGTCCAAGAAGGAGAAGAGAGAGAAAGGACCAGAGAAAATATCTGAAGAGATAATAGTCAAAAACTTTCCTACCATGGGAAAGGAAATAGCTACCCAAGTCCAGAAAGCACAGAGTCCCATACAGGATAAACCCAAGAAGAAACACACCAAGACACACAGTAATCAATTGGCAAAGATTAAAGACAAAGAAAAATTAGTGAAATCAGCAAGAGAAAAATGGAAAATAACATACAAGGGAACCCCCATAAGGTTAAGAGCTGATTTCTCAGCAGAAACCCTACAAGCCAGAAGGGAGTGACATGAGATACTTAAAGTGATGAAAGGGAAGAACCTACAACCAAGATTTACAGAGTGAAGTAAGTCAGAAAGAGAAAAACAAATATCGTATATTAACGCATATATGTGGAACCTAGATAAATGGTACAGATGAACCGGTTTGCAGGCAGAAATTGAGACACAGATGTAGAGAACAAACGTATGGACACCATGGGGGGAAAGCCGCAGGAGGGTGGGTGGTGGGTGGTGTGATGAATTGGGAGATTGGGATTGACATGTATACACTGATGTGTATAAAATGGATGACTAATAAGAACCTGCTGTAGAAAAAAATAACTAAAATTAAATTTAAAATTTTTAATTAATTAATTAAAATAATAAAAGAAAAAGAATGGCTTGGTTTATATATACCATATATGTCTTTTTCTACAAACCCCCCTTCCCAAATTCCAACTTGATGCTCTTAAAAATGGCAGAATAACTGTTTAGAAATTTCATCAAAAAACACCTACTCTAAAGGAGAATTCTAGCTAATTAAATGCAGAACAAATGATAGAATTAGAAAATTATAATTTATAAATCCCAATGAAGAAATTTCAAATATTGTGAATAAATACCAAAACTATTGGATAAAAGATTTTTTTGATTGGTGAAATTTGTAATGGGGATTGCAATGGTCACACCTGAACAAAATGACCAATCTTAGTATTTCTGTAGGTTGGAAAGCCAGACATTATCTGCCTCGTGATGTAATTTTTCAGGAGTGTACACAGCACCTATGAAAATGATTGTCTGAACAATTTTACCTGAATTATTGCAACTCCATATCTAACCACAGTTCTCCAGGAAGAGAGAGACAGGTTAAATGGCAACACAAAGAAGAAATTAGCCAAATCCAGAATTTCAAAGTACAACTATCCATTGTACCTAAGAAATCAATGGCATTTAAAAAAACAAAAAGAAAGAAAAATGAGTTACAGAACAAAAGAGATTTTTAGAGACAAAACCTTGAATGTAACACGTGACCTTTACATTGAAACAAACTAACTGTAAAAAGACTTAGTTGAGAAGATCTACATCCAGCTGTGAAGAAGTAGCAAATATTTAGCTGTCATTGGCCAATGTGCCTGTCAGGATTCTGATGAGAGATGAGAAACAAGAGATGACTCCTACAGTCTTGCTTGTTTCCTGCCTGAAGACACATTGCAGACCACAGGACGGTAGGAGTCCCAAGCAGAGGATGGAAGCTTGCTAAGTTATGGAGACGGACAGCTGACTTTTGGAAGACTGAAGTGACTGGCAGTTGCAAGGCAAAGTCCTAGGAGCAGATACCTATGCAGAAAAATAGCTTCAGAAATCTTCATATGAGTCCCCTTGAGCAGGGGTCCCCAACCCCCAGGCCGCGGACCAGTACCGATCCTCGGCCTGTTAGGAACTGGGCCGCACAGCAGGAAGTGAGTGGCAGGCAAGCGAGCGAAGCTTCATCTGCTGCTCCCTATCACTCCCCATCGCTGGCATTACCGTCTGAACCATCCCCCCCCAGCCACGCCCCTCTCCCCATCCGTGGAAAATTGTCTTCCATGAAACCAGGCCCTGGTGCCAAAATGTTGGGGTTCACCACTGAGTATAGGCTAAATACTAAGATCTGGCGCATAGTCAGGAGTCTAGGCAAGCAGTGCCTCCAGAGTTATGGACTGAACAGTTCACAGAGCTCACCCAGGGCCAGGAGGTGTTCTGTTTCTCACCAGAAAACATAGAGTCCTGTTGATCACTTCAGGCATTCAGTAGAAACCCCAGAAAGGCTACATCTTAAAAGGGGGTTAACATATTCCTCAAATATAGGATAATCTAGAACCACCCTAAGAAAAGTTTTTAAAAGTCTCAAGAGGATCAAAATGAACAGCAAACTGAACTGAACACCAGAAGAAAGGCTAACACTCTTTAAAGGATAACAATAAAATCCAGACCCTTGATGATATAATATTCACAAAGTCAAGCATATAACAAAAAATTATTAGACACATCAAGAATCAGGAAAATGTGACCCATAACCAACATAAAATTTTTTCAATAGAAATAGATCAACAAATAATAGAGATGATGAAATTGCAGTCAAGGACATTTAAAAAGCTATTTTAACTACATTCAAGTACTTAACAAAACACATGAACATAGTGAGGATGTAAGTGAAAGACATAAAAATGAACCAAATGGAACTTCTAGAATTAAAAAAACTACAAGATCTTTATGAAAAGGCTTAGATATTCCAAAGGGAAGGATTAGTAAAGACACACTAATAAAAATTATCCAAATGAAGCAGAAGGAGAAAAAAAAAAGACGGAATGTATCTCAGTGATCTGGGAGACAGTAGCAAGTGGTTTTACATATGCATATTTGGAGTTCCAGAAGAAGAGAGGAAAAACAGAATAAAAGTGTTAGAAGAAATAACAGCTGAAAATTTTCTGAATTTGATGATATACAAAGTTCAATTAACCCAGAAAAGGTTTTTAAAAAGGAAGAAAAAACATAAAACCTCATCAAGGCACATGATAATAAAATTTCTGAAGACACATTACTTAAGTGGAACTAGGGTAAGAAATAAAATAGATTTCCTGTCATTAACTACGTGAGCCAGAAGACAATGGAACAAATCTTTTAAAGCACTGAAAGGAGCTGGTGTTGGAGGGGACCCCTATCAACCTAAAATTCTAAATCCAACAAAAGTATCTTTCAAACAGGAAGGAAAAAAATCAAGACATTTTCAGAGAAACAAAAATTCAGAGAATTCATTTCCAGATGATCTGCATTATGCAGTTTGTTAAAGGAAGTTCCTTGAGCATGAAAATGATACCAGATAGAAACTTGGATCTTCAGAGAGGAATGATGGACACCAGCAATGGGAAGTAGATAGATAAATATTTAAAACTTTTCTATTTTTGTTTCGCTTAAGAGATAAAGCAAAACTAGTAACAATATATTGTAGAGTTTATAACATATATATGTTTAAAGGAAAATAATAACAATATATTGTGGGTTTATAACATGGTATGAACACAATATCAAAAGGACAGGATGATAGAAATGAAAATAGATTGTTGTTTCTTTCATTATCCATGAAAGAGTATGATATTTTTTAAAAGAACAAGAAAAGTTAAAGAGGCATACTGTAAAGCTATAGCAACCATCAAAAACTAAATCAATGAGGTCTAACTAACAAGCTTTAGCCATAAAATGAAATCATGAAAAATTCTCAATCCAGAAGAAGAAGGAAAAAAGGGAAAAACAAGGAACAAAGAACAGATGTGATAAATTAAAAACAAATAGCAAGATGGTTGACTTAAACCCAAACAGATCGATAATCACCTTAATTGTGAAGGATGTAAACTAAAACAAAAGCAGACATTTTTGTAATGAATAAAAAAGCAAGAGAAACCACATGTCATCTACAAGAAAGAGACAAATCATAATGTAAAGGATGGGAGAAAATATGCCACTGAAACACTAATCATGATCATGACAGCAAACAGCTCATTGTGCTTTCTTGTTTTTTATATGAGATGATGCTGTGAAATAATTCCTAAAACAAAAAGGGTCTATCAAATGTGCACGTGACACCTTTAAAATGAGGAACAAAGAATGTTAGCAGGTATCAGACAGAGAGTACACATGAGAGACAGGAAGAGGCTTTCTGCATTTCATTTGGTGTGGAACTCAAGCTAAATGAACATTTTGGTGAAGGGCAAAGCAGGGCCCACTGCCTGTTAGGTTGGATTTCCTCTGAAACAGTTAAACTTCTCTTCTGTTTATGAAGCATGTGCTGTTTAAGGTCTCCTCCTCAGCAACAGAGAGCCTGTCCAAAAAGTGTTAACCAAGAATTAGAAAAAGTAGGCCAGGGACATTCTAAATAATGATTTCATACTCTGGGTTTATCCTGGGTTTCCCTGAGTTTCCAGGGTAACCATTTATTGTAAAGTCTTGGCATCTTTTGGGTTAAGTTATAGGGCAAAATCCTATAAAATTAGTGGAGCAGAGCTCTTTTGAGGTCCTTGAGTATATCAAGCAGCTCAAGCCAAGGTTTGGCTCAGGGACCACAGCTAGCTCCTCTACTCTCACCCTCTGTGTTCTGGGGTGGAGAGGCAATGGAACAGCAAAGGTTTCACCAAATCTTCAGAATTATTTCACCACTGGGGACAGGATAGTATAGGGAGCAATAAAGGGAAAACTGTTTGCTTGTTCTCATATTAATTCATATCACTTTAGCAAGGATCATGATGAAGACCTTAATCTGGAAATCTTTCTTAAGAACTCTGGGCTAAGCAGTTTGGCCACCAGAAAAATTGTGTGCATGAGAGAATCTAGACTTCCTGGAAGAAAAGTTTAGGAAATTTCAGCAGAAATATTGACCATGCTCATTCCACCCTCTCACCCAACTCTCTACTCTTGAATAAAGAGTGGGGAAGACACTTCCCCGGGGAAATGAAGACTCTTCAACAAAGAAAGGCTGAGTAAATCTTTGCTAGCCCCTGAGAGGGAGGTCCTAGGCTAGACTAGTTGCACTGGGGCATAGGATTACTGAATCCATCTCGGAACAGAGATTCAATGAGGAACGGTGTGTAACACAGGCTGACGTTGCACTATGATCCGGACCCTGGGGAGCCTAGCGTGAGTTCCTCAATAGCAAGAGAGATGTACAGACATCACCTACTTACAAACTTTTATCTTATGTGCTTTTAAAATCATAAACAAATTGATACCCCGAAGCAAAAGACTGTGAACTCTACCTGCCACCACAGATGCTTTCATTGGTCACGTTGGTCATTTTAGGTTCAACCGTCCTTTGGTTTGTTAGTCCACACTCCGATTGCTTCTATTTTCATTATTTCTGGTATGTGCTTAATTTTTGATGAGTACAAACTCACTGAGAAAGTGCCATTAATAAAAGGTTATGAGGAAAATGGAAAAAAAAATTCAAACCTTTTTAAAAAATGGAAAGTGGCAAGAACATGACAGAAGTCCACAGATTTGTGAGATGAGTCATTCATCAGTAGGAACAATTCTGAAGGACAAAGAGCAAATCATGTCAAGTGAAAACCTCTGGGTCTAAGCAAAGGACAGGAATCCGCAAGGGTCAAGGAAAAGTGATTCATGAAATGGAATACTTAGCCTTAATATCAAAAGCCTGTTAGCCTATTATTAATTCAGAAGAAGGCCAGGAGGGTACTGGAGAACTTAACTATGAAAGTCGGCTGCAGAAACCTTTTTGTCTCAATGTTTCCTATGGTTTCATTGTTTAGAATTATGGAGACAGACATTCTCAAATCTGCATATGAGAATGAGCGTCGATTAGGCTGTCAGTGTGAATGCTGTCACTGCGGAGATATTGCTGACATCACTTGCAGAGGCCAGGGGGTAAGGTGAGGTGGGTATAAATGCAGGTAGTCCCGCCGCAATGGAATTTGGATATGGGTAACACTGGTTTACACTTCCAAAAAGATGCCCAATAGAGTACAAACTGGTGCCAAATAAAATAACATGCCTAGTTTTAAAGCTTAACCCCTTAATCATGAAGGACTTAGGAACAACAGGACATACAAACAGCCTTTTAAAGCCGACCTTTGTGCAATCAGAGGTCTGGGATGGATTAAAGCTCCCTGTGGCGCTCTGATAGCAGTATCGTCACTGGGGCTGGTCCACTGCAGACAGACATCATTCCCAGTTGGGCTGGGAACAGTGGCAGTTCTCAGCAGAGTATCTGGCCCCCAGTTTGGAAGTGGAAAGGCAGAGGGAACAGGGAGTTATAAGGGCAGCAGAGGAGGCATCTCTCCGAACCAGAAGGAAACTTTAGGAAACGAGTTTAAAAGAAGGGCCTATGTGTTCTTCCCAAGTCTACCCTTTAGCACAAAAGGGAAGTGAGTCGGCAGAGGAGAAATTCCACAGCCTCCTTGATTCCACCTCCAAGGCCAGTAGGGTTCAGTGAAAAAGAGCCACTCTTCTTATACACCCACAGAGGAAGTGAATAAATGTTTAAAGTGCTCAAAAGGTACTTTATTGAGTTAGTGATAGGTGTGCATTGAAGCATTGAAATGATGTGACTTTCCTTGAACATAATTGTTAACTCTCACTAAGTAATAGAATTCCTTTGAGGGAAAGAATCATCTTTGTTTAATGGGCTTATCTGGGAACGCAGTTAAGAAAAAACTAAGATGGGTTTGAATTGAGATACAGCATAAGCTAAACTGATCTCTATATACAAATGAATAGGAATTTGAGGGGAAAGGGATGAGGGGTAAATGAGCTGGAGGGAGGAATGATGAATGAGTTGGAAACAGCAACATTGTGGAGGACATTCCTGGTTTCAGGAATTGCCACGACACTTTAAGAAGAAGGATATCAAGTGTGCAATCTCAGTCCTAAACCTTGGGTGAAGACTGCCACACACAGTCCTGAGTCAGTATACTTCGGATGAGAAGGGATTAAGATTGTACCCGGGGATGATACGGTGCTAGAAAGGAACATGAGGACAAATCCAGTATGGCCCAGAGAACTCCCTGCACGTAAGAATTCAGAGTTGGTGCTTACTAAGAGAAAGCCTCATTACGACAATCATCACCACCCTCCCCCCGACACGTACCTACTCACCACCCCTTCTACCACCAAGAACTCCTGATATGTAATAAAACACCAGATATGTCACTGTATATTTCATGGGGTTCAAACCAATTGTATAATATCTAAATACTAAAGGACAAGGCAGCCAGAACAGGCAGAGATCTTGAACACAGCCAGAGCGGCTGAAATCTGGGTCTATACTCTAAGCAGTTCACCCCGAACTCTATCATCCACAATGGCATAGGACCAAATCCTAGGTTTGTTATGTTTTTATTCTGTCCCAGAAGAAAAAATTAGGTAGATGGCAGGCCCTGAGACAGCAAACTAGATCTAGATCTATTAGAAAGATCTCTAGGCAATTTCCCAATGCCTTGGGCAGAAGTGTTCATTGCTCCTAGTTCTTCTGGCAGAATCACTGTATATGTAAATATATTTACTTCCCGTCTTCCATTCGCGTGAGAATAGGATGTAGAAATCTTCCTCTACAACTGCCGATATATAGAGCCGCTGAGAAGTCAGATAACTTAAAAAATCTAGAAGCCAAGGTGAGGGTGTGTTGGATGTTTTAGAGATATCTAACCACAAGGAACTCTAACACTGCTAGAAACAAATTCTTTATCTAAAGGAGGCTTCTGATACTTCTACAGGAACTTGTAATTTTTATTTTTTATTTTTTTTGCTTTTGTTTTTTACATAGGCTCTGATAGAATGTAGGATGTGATATGGAATCTAACAAACAGGGCTAAACCTGACAGCTTTGGTGTCAACTGGATTTTCTGTTCAGGGTATGTGGCTAAATCATTTCCATGATCAAAATACATCATTACCTGTACACACCAGACATCAGATTGACAGACGCACATGGGTCTTTTTCTTCAGCTTTTCTCAAGACCGCATATAATTCCTGTCTCTCTTATAAACTGTGACCAAAAACTCTGTGTTTATATCCTAAGTATTTTCCAACATGGCATCTTTTAACTCTAATACTTCTGCAAAGTTTCTTACTTTTCCCAATAAGTTAGCTCCTGAAAAGCACTATACCCATTGGATGTTTGCAAATCAAATATATATTAAAGGTAACCAGGAAACCTACCCTTTGTGGAGACTCTAGCAAACAGTAATTTTGTAATGTAAACAACAGCCCCTAATTTATTGGTTCCATAAGTTTGTACATAAGCAAACTTTCTTTGAGTCAGTGATATCTATCTACTTAAAAATGTGATGTTATTTACTTTTGTCACCAAATTACTATAAAACTACCTACGATCTCTTTTCTTCCCCAACCCCAGTTAAACTAGAAGTCTGCAATCCTATAGCAAATCTCAGCCACACGACACACTGGTGTCCCATTTGCACTTCTTTTCCTTATGGAATGACTTTCTAATTGGCTTAAATATAAAATAATTGCGTCACAAAAGAAAAATGCCTGTGACCTTTAAATCTGCACTCTGGACCATTAACATTAACAGAGAGGGAGGAGGGACTGAGGAAGACTGATTCTCCTAAACCCCCAGCCTAAGATTAACTGTGTACTAATCTATCATTGTATCAGTCTATAAAAGTGTTCTACTGCTGCCTCAGCCTTCACACTGCATGGAATCAGTTCATATATATTTCCCACTTGGGGCTTTGGGCAAAGTTCCACTGAGGTCTGGTCCAGAAAACTCCCCCAGGGCTTTCAGGGTCATAAGTCCTGCAGGTTTATGATGGTTTGGTCTTAACTTCTGACTACACTGGGCAAGATTTTACATACCTGATGATAGCAAGCCTCACTGTGGGCCAAAAAGCTCTGCAATCCAATTGGTGGTAAGTTCTGCTAATTCCCCAAAGCCTAGCAAGGAAGCTGAGAAGAAGGATAAAACACACACAAAAAATAGAATTTTTGCTAGGCATATGGAATCTGGCCATCTGAAAGTGTTAGAGGATTGACTTGCAAAAAATGTGTGCTTGTGAATTTTTATGTAGAGAACGTGTCTTGTGAATTCAATGCCCATCATGCACTTGACCATGGTGTCTCCAAAAACCATTTTGCAAATCTTGGGGAATCAAAGACTTCAATCCTGGAAGTCATAACCAATAAAGGAACCATAGGCCCAGCAAGAACTCCTTGACTTTTGACAACATGCTTCCATCTTCCCTGAAGCATTTCCTGACCGTTCTTTCTCCCTCAAGCCTACCTGGTACTGCCAATGGGTTAAAGGTTCTTAAATGATTAGAAATATATTCTCTGAAGATATCTTTGGGTGGTGTTTACGGTTCTGGTTAATGATCTCACCATACATTTATTTTGCTTCCCAGGCAAGAAAAAAAGGCACAAAAAAGTTCATTTATCTTTATTTCTTCTTTCTTCCCTTTTTTTTTTTCAGATTATATTTGGACCCAAACATCAACCTATGGATTAGGAGAGGCTGCGTTTACAAAAAGAGCTAAGAGTTCTCTAATAGGACTGTGTTACACTCCAACACACTGTCAAAATGTCACTCTTCGACAGCCTCCCTCTCCTAGTTCTAACCTAAAACCGTACTCATAATTACTAAAATATGCCACATTTCTTTTAGGAAATGAAGTAAGGAGATGGGTTTCGATCAGTAATGAGATGTGTTTCAATTATATCTGATGCAATGTTTCACATGACAGACAAACTCAGCTACTACCAGAGTTTTTGGCTTGTTTTGCTTGCAGTGATTTTTTTTCTCTACATGCTTTCAGCACTGTGGTTAAATGTTTGACCTCTTAGGTTCACCCTGGTGGGTGTGGTGGTGATACTTTTTAAACCTTTCTCTGGGTAATAATTCAACAATATTTCTTGAATTTTCACCAAGTGTTCAGCCTGTAGAAGACATATAAGCCACTGAAAGATATGTTTGTTCCCCTCAAGAAGCTCATAATTAAGATGGGGAAAGAGGACTAATAGCATGAAGCAACACCCAGCATACACGGTGGTATATCACAAAGGTCGAGTTATCCAGTTCATCTAACCTCAATGGTTCAGGACCTCTTCTGGGTCTAGAGGTACTTTGAAGTTCAGAAAAAGGCTATGTAGTCTCTCCCCAGAAATAAGCATATGGTTTATACACACAAAATTTCACATTGATTCCAAAGAAGAGTGGGATGGTCCATGAAATTCCTGAAATCCATTCATGAATGCAGGAGCAGGTTATGGATCCCTCCCCTAAGAACAATAGAAGTTCAGAGGAGAGGCTCAATGAATTCAAAAGGAAGTTAAAGATGGTTTAGGGAAGGCATTGGGATTTAGAGTTTACCTTGGATGGTAGATGAGATTTAGGAGAAGGGAAAGGAAACGAATCTTTATGAGAGATATAGTACGTAGTTTAGATAAGTCATCTCATTTAATCTACAGAGTAAATCAGTGAAGAAGGTACTTTGTCCCCCATGCTAGAAGAAATGGACACTGGGGAAGCTTCATAAATTGCCCAAGATGACTCTCGGCTATTTAGTTCCTGAGGTAAATTGGAACTCATGTCTGTGTGAAAACAGATCCCAAGCTCTTTCCACTACACACCCCACTGAAGAGGAGAGGCAACAAATCTTCTGTAACCTAAGAAACATGTCCTCTAGTGTGCACACATGGAGAGGTTGGAGGTGAGGAGCAGTGGAAGAATTCTTTTCTAGCTCTCTAGGACATTTAAATTAAAGGAGGTATTAATCAGATACATACTCTACTCTTATTTAATTACCTATGAACTGAGGCCATCTAGTAAAACTAGGAGTGAATTATGGTGAATCTCTTTTTCGGGCCATTATATGGCTAGTGTGATAAAACGCAATTATTGTTTTCAACTTTCTGCTCTGTCCCTGGAATAGGACAGTACCCATTTTTCATGTGACTTGTCCATCCTTCCTAGTAGGCAGAGCATACAGCTCCACACCATCAACCTTGGGTTGGGCCTTGTGAATTCATAGCTTTGCCCAATGGAATGTGAATGAAAATGTCATTGTGCCGGTTCAGAGCAGAGGCTTCAAGGAGGGGTGTTTCTCTCACCCCTCCTCACCCTCTACGCTCCTCCATAAGAATGATATGCCATGGTTAGTGGGATGAGAAGGTACAAGGAGCAGATAGGAACCCAGCCTGTAGCCCAGAGGCAGCTCCAGCTGAGCCCAGTTAAGCCATCAGAGCTACAACTGACTTGCAAAACTGTGAGAAATAAATGTTTGTTGTGGTAAGTGATTGAATTTTGAGGCTCTTTGTCATCATAGAAAACCTTGACGTTTGATAGTTGGTCAAGCATGGCCTCATTTTGAGACCAACCAGGAGTCTAAGTGTCACCAGAGGAATTCAAATATAACATCAGGGAAAATTCCAGGACTAACCTGAAATAACTAGGTTGCCTTAAGTCA
Source organism: Neophocaena asiaeorientalis asiaeorientalis (assembly GCF_003031525.2). Classification (NCBI taxonomy): domain Eukaryota; kingdom Metazoa; phylum Chordata; class Mammalia; order Artiodactyla; family Phocoenidae; genus Neophocaena; species Neophocaena asiaeorientalis. Next base: position 5,304,014 of record NW_020174922.1, on the reverse strand, counting down.
GGGATAACGTGGACAAGATAGGATTCTCGATCTCTTCTTTTCCATCCTGTCAGCACAGGCCTCAGCCTCCAGGGAGTTGATGGGAGGCTAAATGCTATTTGAGGAAGGTGATGTTGGTGAGACAATCATAGCTAAATTAAACTCAAGAATATCATTTGATTGTAGGTTTTCTCTTTTCTTCCTCATTCTCAATGCAGAGGAAGCATAAGATGCATATAAGACAGAAAAATATAGGGAACTGTAAAGTTCTTAGGCAATTCACAAAGTTGGCAACCAGAGTGAATAACTGAGCATGTACTGTACAGTGAGTCCCCTACATACGAACGGGTTCTGCTCTGAGAGCACTTTCATAAGTCCAATTTGTTCATAAGTCCAACAAAGTTAGCCTAGGTACCCAACTAACATAATTGGCTATAAAGTACTGTACTATAATAGGTTTATAATACTTTTCACACAAATAATACATAAAAAACAAACACAAAAAATAAAGAAAACATTTTAATCTCACAGTACAGTATCTTGAAAAGCACAGTCGTACAGCACAACAGCTGGCATACAGGGGCTGGCATTGAGTGAACAGGCAAGAAGAGTCACTGACTGGAGGAGGGAGAGGAGGTGGGAGATGGTGGAGCTGAAGGATCGTCAGCAATAGGGGATGGAGGGCAGGCTGCAGTTTCACTCACGCCTGATGTTGATGGCAGAGGTTCTGGTTCCTTGCTGGGTTCAATTCTATCTACCCTCTTGAAAAAACGATCCAGTGATGTCTGCGTAGTAGCTCTTTTTTTCTCATTGGGTCCCAGCCTCAAAAACTAACAGTGCCTCCTCAAATAAAGAAAATCCCCTTGCCATTTCCTGCGTTGTGAATCTCTTTGGTTCTTCAGTTACTTTTTCTTCCTCTTGTCTCTCTTCGTCCTTTCTCTGGGCCTCTGATTCCATCAGGTCTTCATTAGTAAGTGCCTCGTGTTGCACAGCAAGGAGTTCAATGAAGTCGTTCTCTTGCAGATCTAGCTCCACCTTCTCGCTGAAGGTCACCAAGTTGCTGAAGACCTCTTTGGACTCCTCATCCACCTTCTTAAATACACGAAAATTGTGAACAGACTGTGGGCACAGCTTCTTCCAAACCCCATTCGTGGTGACAGCCGTAACCTCACACCAAGCGAAGTCAATGTTTTTTATGGCCTTGTAGATGTTATAGTCCTGCCAAAATTGTTGCAAGGTTGCTCCTGATTTGTCACTCACCTTTACTGCCTGATGAAAAGTGTGACATAAATAATATCTCTTGAAAGTTGCTATAACTCCCTGGTCCATAGGTTGGATGAGTGACATAGTATTCGGTGGCAGATGCACTATGCTGTTGTTGGGAAGAAACTCGGTCGTGAATGGGGAGTGGTTTGGAGCATTGTTGAGCAGCAAAAGAACGCTGAATGGGACATCCGTCTCCAAGCAATATTTCTCTACCTCTGGGATAAAGTGGTGGAAAGAACAGTCCTGGAAAATGGCCTGTGTAACCCAGGCTTTGGGGTTACTCTTCTACATAATAGGAAAAGAGACCTCGGCTATGTTTTTAAGGGCTCTTGGGTTCTCTGACTGATAAACTAAGAGAGGCTTCAGCTTCATCTCGCTGGAAGCATTGCCACAAAACAACAAAGTTAGCCTATCCTTTGTTGCTTTATATCCTGGCATCAAGTTTTCCTCCTTACTGATGTAACTTCAGTCTGGCATCCTCTTCCAGTACAGTCCTGTCTTATCCACACTAAAAACCTGCTCAGGTAAATACAAACCTTCATCAATAATTTCTCAAAGTGTTTCAGGAAATTCCCGAGCTGCTACCCTATCGGCACTTGCTGCCTCTCCACTTACCTTTACGTTGCGAAGGTTGGCTCTAGCTTTGAACAGATGAAACCAGCCATGGCTGGCATTAAAAGATGCACCCTCTGATTCTTTGCTGTGTTTCTTCTTCAAGTCTTCATAAAGGCTTTTAGCTTTCTCTTGAATCAACATTAAGCTGAGCAGGACTCGACCCTGATGCTGATCCTGCATCCACACGCTGAGAAGTTTCTCCCTCTCCTCCATCGCTTTTCCACATTTCTTCAATATTATTGTTGACATCATTGGCACAGCAGACTTCACATGTTCTATGATCTTGACCTTGTTCTTTAGAATCATGCCGATGGTTGAACGATTCATGTTATAAGACTGAGCGACGTCTACCATCTTTTCACCTCCCTCCACTCTCTCAGTTATTTTCACTTTTGTTTCCATCGTTATCGCTTGGTGCTTCTTAGCAGTACCAGCTACATCACCACTGATTTTATGCTTACTTCCAGACATCCTGGGCTTGAAATAAAGGTACTGTACTACTGTACTCTATACAGTACTGTACAGTAAAGTACACAAAAGCACGATCACTTGTAGAGGATGCATGCACATGACGATGTATGCCAGACACGTGAACTAACTTACATGACTGGATATGTGAACGCAAGTTCACATCTTTGAAAGTTCGCAACTTGAATGTTCACGCATAGGGAGCTTACTGTACTTTTAGAATCTGCACACACATACGGAAACAAGCATACACGTTCTAACTGCTACAAATGATTCCTGTGAGCACACTGTTTTAGTAACTGGCCACACAATCTTGATGCCAACCCTGGTCTAATTAGCATTCTCTCATGTGTAATTCTCTACTAAGGGTTGTGTAAATGATGAAGTGCTAGTGAACAGATAGATGACTACCAACTTCTCATTAGCACAACCCCAAGACCTAATTACTTTAATGCAGTTAAAAGTCAGCCTGCAGCCTCGGCAAAAAGACTTTTAAAGACATTTTAACAACCATGCAAAATCAATGGGATATAGCAAAAGCAGTCCTAGGAGGGAAGTTCACAGTGATACAAGCCTTCCTCAAAAAACAAGAAAAATCTCAAATAAACACCCTAACCTACTGCCTAAAAGAATTAGAAAAAGGAGAACAAACAAAACCTAAAGTGAGTAGAAGGAAGGAAATAATAATTATCAGGAAGGAAAGAAATAAAAGAGATGTAAAAAATATATAGAAAAAAATCAATAAAACCGAGAATAAACAAAATCAACAAACCTCTGGCCAGGCTCACCAAGAAAGAAAGAGAGAGGACCCAAATAAACAAAATAAGAAATGACAAAGAGAAATAACAACCAACACCACAGAAATACAAAAAACTGTAAGAGAATACTATGCATAATTATATTCCAACAAATTTGACAACCTAGAAGAAATGGACAAGTTTCTAGAAACATACAGCCCACCAAAACTGAATCAAGAAGAAAGAGATAATTTGAACAGACTGATCACCAGAAGTGAAATAGAATTAAAAAAAAAAAAAAAAAAACCCTCCCCACAACAAAAGTCCAGGATCGGATGGCTTCACTGGGGAATTCTACCTAACATACAACAAAGAACTTATACTGATCCTTCTAAAACTCTTCCAAAAGACTAAAGAGGAGGGAACACTCCCAAAGTCATTCTATGAAGCACCATCACCCTGATACCAAAACCAGACAAAGACACTACCAATAGAGAAAACTACAGGCCAATATCTTTGATGAATATAGATGTAAAAATCCTCAACAAATTATTAGCAAACCAAATCCAGCAGTACATAAAAAGAATGATACACCATGATCAAGCTGGATTTATCCCAGGGTCACAAGGATGTTTCAACGTATGCAAATCAATCAATGTGATACACAACATCAACGAAAGAAAAGACAAAAACCACATGATCATCTCAATAGATGCAGAAAAAGCATCTGATAAAATTCATCATCCACTCTTGATAAAAACTCTTACCAAAGTGGGTATAGAGGGAATATATCTCAGCATAAAAAAGCTACTTATGACAAACCCACCGTCTATATAATACTCAATGGTGAAAGCTGAAAGCCTTCCTGCTAAAATCTGGAACAAGACAAGGATGCCCCCTCTCACCACTTCTAATTAACCTAGTATTGGAAGTCCTAGACACAGCAATCAGAGAAGAAAAAGAAATTAAAGATATCCAAATTGGAAAGGAAGAGGTAAAATTGTCACTATATGTAGATGACATGATACTATGTATAGAAAATCCTAAACACTCCACACAAAAACTACTAGAACTGATAGAAAAATTCAGCAAGCTAGTAGGATACAAGATTAACATACAGAAATACATTGCATTTCTTTACAATAACAATGAAATGTCAGAAAGAGAAAGTAAAAAAAAAAAAATCCCTTTTAAAATCACATAAAATAAAGTAAAATACTTAGGAATAAACCTGGCCAAAGAGGTGAAAGACTTATACATTAAGGACAATAAAACAGTGATAAGTGAAATTGAAGATGATTCAAAGAAATGGAAAGATATCCCATGCTCTTGGATTGGAAGAATTAATTTTGTTTAAGTGGCCATACTACCCAAAGCAATCTACAGATTTAATGTGATCCCTATCAAATTGTCCATGACATTTTTCACAAAACTAGAACAAATAATCCCAACATTTATATGGAGCCACAAAAGACCCAGAATTGCCAAAGCAATCCTGAGGAAAAAGAACAAAGCTGGAAGCATAACCCTCTCAGATTTCAGACAATACTATAAAGTTACAGTAATCAAAACAGCATGATATTGACACAAAAACAGACATATGGATCAATGGAACAGAATAGAGAGCCCAGAAATAAACCCACACACCTACATCAACTAATCTTCAACAAAGGAAGGAAGAATAAACACTGGAGAAAAGACAGTCTCTTCAGCAAACAGTGTTGGGAAATCTGGACAGCCACATGTAAATCAATGAAGTTAGAACACTCTCTCACACCACACACAAAAATAAACTCACAATGGCTTAAAGACTTAAATATAAGACAGGACACCATAAAACTCCTAGAAGAAAACGTAGGCAAAATATTCTCTGACATAAGTCGTAGCAACATTTTCTTAGGTCAGTCACCCAAGGCAAAAAAAATTAAAGCAAAAATAAACAAATGTGACCTAATCAAACTTATAAGCTTTTGTAGAGCAAAGGACACCATAAACAGAAGGAAAATACAACCTATGGAATGGGAGAAAATATTTGCAAATGATGTGACCAACAGGGCTTAATTTCCAAAATACACAAACAGCTCATACAGCTCAATATCAAAAAAACAAATAAACCAATCAAAAAATGGACAGAAGACCTAAATAGACTTTTTTACAAACTAGACACACAGATGGCCAATAGGCACATGAAAAGATGCTCAACATTGCTAATTATTAGAGAAATGCAAATTAAAACTACAATGAGGTATCACCTCACACCAGTCAGAATGGCTATCATCAAAAAGTCTACAAATAATCAATGCTGGAGAGGATGGGAGAAAAGGGGACCCTCCTACACTGTTGGTGGGAATGTAAACTGGTTCAGCCACTATGGAAAATAGTATGGGGGTTCCTTAAAAAACTTAGAGTTAGGGCTTCCCTGGTGGCACAGTGGTTGAGAGTCTGCCTGCTGATGCAGGGGACGCGGGTTCGTGCCCCGGTCCGGGAGGATCCCGCATGCCGTGGAGCGGCTGGGCCCGTGAGCCATGGCTGCTGAGCCTGCGCGTCCGGAGCCTGTGCTCCGCAGCGGGAGAGGCCACAGCGGTGAGAGGCCCGTGTACCGCAAAAAAAAAAAAAAAACTTAGAGTTACCATATGATACAACAATCCCACTCCTGGGCATACATCCGGAGAAAACTCTAATTCAAAAGATATATGCACCCCAATGTTCATAGCAGCACTATTTACAATAGCCAAGAGATGGAAGCAACCTAAATGTCTATGACAAATAAATGGATAAAGAAGATGTGGTATATTTATATAATGGAATACTACTCAGCAATAAAAAAGAATGAAATAATGTCATTTGTAGCAACATGGATGGACCAAGGAATTAACATACTAAGTGAAGTAAGTCAGACAGAGACAAATATCATATGATATCACTTGTATGTGGAATCTAAAATATACAAATGAACTTATTTACAAAACAGAAACAGACTCACAGACATAGAAAACAAACTTATGATTACCAAAGGGGAAAGAGGGGGTGGACAAATTAGGAGCTTGGGATTAACAGATACACACTACTATATATAAACCAGATAAACAACAGGGTCCTACTGTATAGCACGGGGAATTATATTCAATGTCTTGTAATAACCTATAATGGAAAAGAATCTGAAATAGATGTATGTGTGTGTGTGTGTGTGTATGTGTGTATGAAACTGAATCGCTTTGCTGTACACCAGAAATAGAACATTGTAAATCAACTATACTTCAACAACAACAAAGTATATGAAGAAAAAAAACATACATTTTATACTTTTTATTTGATCCTGCCTCTCAGCTGTTCTACTAAAACTACAAAGGACCTGGCTCAGAGCCCTTGAGTTCTGGTGAAAGAGAAGTAGGGCAAAGAGAGGAAAGCCACTCACACATGCCTTTTTGTTCCACCCAACCGAATGCATCCTGAGGCCCTCACAAGCAATCACAAGTGTGTAGGACAGTCCATCCAACGGAGTCTAGCCTGGCACTTGTTCAATTCGGGTTTTGTAAAGGGAGCTGCTAGGACTCTGCAGTTTTGGCCGCAGAACTGTGCCGGGCTTTAGCAGCTCAAATGTTGGAGCCCAAGCCCAGTTCCAGTGCCAAACATTTGTCCACACGCTGTTCCCGTGCAGCAAAGACTCTGCTCTGTCAACATCCCTGTGACTGGAGGAAGGCACCCCTCTCCCCAACCCGCAGTGGGACGTGTCCTGTGGCAGTGAAGTCAGCGAGGCTGGGCGCACATCTTGAAGTGAGCTTCAGGGCTGGTCCTCAGGGAGACAGGGAAATTGGTCCACAGCCAGCAGTAACAGACCCCTGAGCATGGAGAGCACAATCTCACAATCTGCTTTCAGGGCTCTGTGGCTTTTCATTCAGGTGTTTCTAAGCTCTGCTATTAGATCATTAGAATTTACAGGATCTCTCCACATAAGGCGAATGGGTTAAAAGATCAGATGGTTTTATCAATGTAGGCTTTCTGTCAATGCAGTCTCCCCAGACAATGAGAAACTTTGTTACAGGAAACCTATTCCTCAATTAGAAGTCTCCCTGCCTTAGAGAACTTGTCTCAGCTGAATAGACCTTTCTGTCCTGTCAGGTACATGATGCTTTATCTACAAGGATATCAACATAACCATATTTTGGACTAAAGGGCTTTTGACTTTTAAGAAATGAAGCCTGGGAGAAAGTTGGGTTTAAAATGGCATCTGGCTTAGAGGCCCTTTTTCGGCCAGTCCCAACAGTTCAACAAAATACCTATAAAGACACAGAAAAAAATACAAACTTATGCCACCACCAAAACTGGAACAAAATAACCTATTTTCAGAGTCTAGGATCAATTTCCATTAACTGCAAGATAGGCAAAGTGGGATTAAAACCACAATCCATGACTCCTTGTGCTGTAACCACGAGAAACAGAGCTAGCTTCCCCCTCCCACCCTGAAAAATAGATGGGAGGAAGTGAATGCTCCCTGCCCCTTCTTGGCATCCGATCCCTGGCTCGGACATGCAAGAGATGTGCTAATGGGATAACAGAGGCCATCTCTCTATGTGGTGATGCTCTCTGGGGACTCATGCCATCCTCATCTACCTCTCATCCCGGCCCAACTCTCTTTTTTATATTTAGTCAGAGATGGGAATTCCCAGCAAATGCACGGAAGGTACAATTCTCCAAAGTAAATCACAACAGGCAGCACTGCTTTCTGGAAGCACTCCCAGGAAGGGCACATAAGGAGGGATGATAGTTTTTTAGGATTTTCATCAGGGTCAGTCAGGAGGTGGGAGTGAGGTAGAATGAAATGTCCAGGAGCCCTTGAGACTTCTCAGCCTAGAGTCTGAGGAGGGTCTAGTAGCTGTGCATGTGAACATCCCCTTCAGCTGGTCATCTGAAGAATGAGATCAAACCACAAACTCTGTCTATGGAAAATATTGTACTTCCTTTCTTTAAAAATAAGAAAAGTGGAAAAAATACTAACATCAGGCCTATTTAAAATGCCAGACCAAAATAATAAAACAAAACAAAGAATCCTGACTCTGAAGACTTACAGGATGAACCAAAATTTGAAAATGATTTGTTATAGTAACTAGTAGAAAATTTTAGAAAACCATCTTATCATCCTTAGTAAAGCAGATAGAGGGGAGCAAAATTCCACCTTGAAAATTGGCTAAAGTGATAAACCACGAGAGGAAAATGAATGAGAGTAGGTAAAACAGAGACTGCCAAGAAAGTAAACACTGAACAGCAGAATTTCAATCAGTAATAAAAATAAAGAAAACTTTGACACCTACCAAAAATTAAAATAGTTTAAGACAGTGTCATGTAATATGGGTTCAGTGGATGATGGTTAAATATGAAATGAAGAGGTCTAAAAGAATGCTGACAGAGCTATGACCTCTCCAAAAACACTAGTTTGTTCAGTGGAACTAAATGGAGGGGAAAAAATGAGCTCTTCCAAAGCTGCCGAGTTCGCCATTTTCCTTCGGGAAAGTTAAGTAAAAGGCTCACAGTGGGGGGAGGGAGAAAGTCAAGAAAGCACTGGGTCTGTAAACAGGACGACTAGAATGGACACACACCTCTCTAACTAGTGGGTATTAGGTGCCCCGAGACCAGGTCTGTGTGTACTTCCCAGGCCCAGGTGGAAATAAGGGTATGCTGCAGTGGGAGTCTATTTCGCACTGAGACAGCACAGTTCTATCAAGGAGATGACAGCAGATCTCCTTATAACCCTCTTAGCAAATATGGGGGGGGACCCAAATAGTGATTCCCACTTTCATGGTTCAATAGGAAAAAACGTATGGGATGTCGATGAACATCTGGAAAGTCAGCCAGCACAAGCAGCCTGCAGGAATTTGCAGGGATAGCTGTGTTCTTGGGTGGGCAACTGCACATTCCATGATGTGAAGCATCGAAATTTAGTTCCTGGTGTCATGTTAGATATGATTTATTCTGAATTCCTCATTATGACTCTCCCACAAATCAAATCATGCTACAGTGTGCGCTTAATTGGGGTTGAAATCCTTCCAAACATGTTGGGTGCTTGTTAACTTCCTCTTTCTTCGAGGTTAACCAAAAGACAACCATGAAAATCTTCACCACCAGCCATCTAAACCGAGATAGATGAATTGCTAAAACAATAACACCCAGCTTTAGAACCGTGACAAATATCCATCAAAGCACTGCAGGCCAACCACACCTCTAGCCGTGAGGCTGTCAGGCCTCATCATCTCCGTAGGGCTGGGCTGGAGCAGTGGGTCAAAGGCAGGTTTCCCAAGACTGCCAACCCACTGACTCATAGGTTGGTCCTCTTCCCCTTCTATCAGATTCCGGCACATCCATGACCAGGAGGCTGGGGAGGCCTCCACCAGGGAGCTGACAGGCTGCCTGCACAGGGGAAAGGTTTCCATGTCATGGGTGATGGTTGTGTGGGCATGGGTGTGGTGAAGTGGAAAGATGAAAGAACTGTAGACCCTTGGTCAATTCTAGCCTGCAACTTAAGACTTGTGTGATTTCATCTCCCTGAGCTTCTGTAAAAGGAGAATATTAGTAGTTACCTTGCAGAGTTGCTAAGAGGAACAAATAAGATTTTAAAAAACAAATAAGATTTTTTTATAAAGAGAATTGAAGCTGAAGAAGTAAGCAGGAGTTGGAGGCTGGATCCGGGAAAGCCTTGAGGAACAATTAAGATAATCTACATAAAGTGATTAGCAAAATATCTGGTACTTAACAAGCATTCAATTCAAATGGTCTTTTACCATGAAACAAACAAACAAACATTTAAAGTTACAGTCAACATCAAAGCTCCTTGGAGGAGTGTAAAGCTTGCGAATGGCAGCCTGGGGACTAGCCCAGCAAATAAATAACTAGTGAGAGAAACAGTGGTTTTTAGAGAATCTGGTCACTGGCTTCGAACTCTGACACACTTGGGTTCAAATCCTGGCTTGTTCAATTAGTAGATCTGTGAGCACAGGGAAGATACTTAAGGCAACACACACACACACACACAGAGTCTATTGCCCTATCTATAAAGCAGGAATAACTGTAGCACCTACTGTTGTTGTAGGATTAAATGAGATCATCTTTGTGAAGTGCTTTGTGTAACACCTGGTACATAGACAGAGCTCCACAAAACAGCTATAATATTTGAAATGATTAGTAAACACAGCTTGTTTTCATTTACATATACTAATATATTATTAATTTTATTCTACACATGAATATAATAATAATATATATTTTATCCTGTATATAATATTAATTTCCTATGATTTGCTTAAAAATAGAAGCCTACGGGCTTCCCTGGTGGTGCAGTGGTTGAGAGTCCGCCTGCCGATGCAGGGGACACGGGTTCGTGCCCCGGTCCAGGAAGATCCCACATGCCCCAGAGCGGCTGGGCCCGGGAGCCCTGGCCGCTGAGCCTGCGCGTCCGGAGCCTGCGCTCCGCAATGGGAGAGGCCACAACAGTGAGAGGCCTGCGAACCTCAAAAAAAAAAATTTTTTTTAATAAATAGAAGCCTACATAGTGAGTTTAGGAAATCTTCCACACATCTTTGATGTTGGCTAACTTGTTCAAATGTATGTGGGCTTACAGACACATGTATCTATTACAGTGAAGTTCCAAGAATCTTTGTTTATTTTTATTATTGAACACTTACTATGTGTCAGGAACTGTGCTATGTGCTTTGTATAAATTATTTTAAATTAATCCTCACACAACCTTACTCATTGGGATATTTTACTGAAATAATAAGATTATTCGAATCATAGGGAGAATGGATCCAGACTTCAGGCTTGACCTAGTCTACCCCCATCCTGTCAAATAAATTACATCTGCTTAGAAATATCACCCATGGTGGGATGAGCTACTTAACTGGTGGTACGTACTAAGAGAATATGGAATTTTTTTCAGGAACTGTTTACTCAGACTCATAATCTTGTTGATGGTGTCTGGCAAGACACAAAACGATCTTTTAAGAGAAAGGAGTCTCAGATATGAAATGCGTGACTGGTAGTCCGTGAAAACCTGACCAGGCCACTAGATCTGCCTGAAAGAATTCTCAGAAAGCAGGTGAATTCTCAGAGGACAGGTGAGTGGCTAGATGCCCAAGGCCCTTCTTCTTACTGATCCCAAGCACCAATCAGGGGCTTCTAGCCCCCTATCACAAAGAGGCAAGAATGCTACTGAAGTTCAAGTTCTTGGCAGACTCAATCTTTGGGGAGAAAAACATACACAATATTGCCTGTTCAGTCACCCAGGTCATCCAGGGGAAAGTCTCCAAGTGCAGTCAAGTAAAGTGATGAAGGGAACTCTGAAAGGCAGTCCCAGGGGACCAGATCTCATGGGCACCCCTCTGCCAAGCCCCAGCCAGAGCCAGCAGAGCAAGCCATGGGGGACCAGAAATTTTTCCCTTTCTCAGAGCTCTATCTGAATTTTGAGGACTCTGAATCTTTTCCAGCATGTTCAAAATTTAGTAATTTATGACCCCAAAAGGTAAAGATAATTCAGATATGGTAGATCACTCAGGTAGAGTATAATTTTTCTCAAATATCAGAAAAGTTATTTTAACATTTCTTTCTGGATCAGTGTGAACATTTTGGTGCTCTTTGGTATTTGTGATAATTTAGTTGTAAGTGCGTGGGCTCTTCTGTGAATCAAAAGCACTTCCTTATTTTCTTGTTCACAAGACATACAGATCCAGATATCATGAATCATTTCAGATACAAAGACAAGCCCTGTCGAGTGGTCAAAATAACTGATAAAAATGGGTATCTAATCACATACAAATGTGACGATGCCATGATGTTCAAAAGAGATCTATTCTATTTCTGCATTGTACGCTACTGTGACAAAACTTCTTGTGGAGTTGGGCCGGACCGAGCAGGATGGAAGAGTACAGGAACGGACGGCAAAAGCAGCAGAGGTAGATGTGAGAGGAGCAGGCAGGTAGGGGAGTAAAACAGAACACGGGCTGCAGAGAATCTAGCTTGCCCCACTCCCTCAGGAACCAAAGCCCACAACACACCCTCCTGCAGCCCCTCTCCTGCTGACCAGCCCCCTGGGGGCGGCTGCCCCACCCCTCAGCCAGAGAAATCATCGCCCACCTACTCCAGCTCCTCAGGCTGAATTTCCTCCTGACCTCACCTTCTCTTCAACCCTCTCCATCAATAGAAGAAAAAAATGGGGTTTCAGATATTGGCGAAGGAAAAAGGCCCTCTCAAAAGCCACAACAAGCCCAAGAGGTTAGCATTTGAAATAAAAAAGACAGGGCCCTCTCTTGATCCATTGGTAGAAAGGTTCTAAGAGTATCTGAAATACACTAAGTGAAAAATGTAAGGTCAGTGTAGCTGACACCAGTTCTAGCAAACATCCCCTTGATGCCAAAGAACCACAAGCTTTGTTTCTTTTTAGAAGGCAGGTAAGGCTCTTCAGAGCCCTGGAGCAGAAATTCAAAAGATATATTGAATTTCAGGAAAACACAGCAAGACAAATCCTGATTAGAGTATCCTCTTCTTCTGGTACCTAAAAAAATGCATTAAAAATCATGGGGATGCTCCTAGCAATGCCCCAATCTGCCTATACTAGCAGTAATTATACATGAAAGTTATACCCTATACAAATTGCTTTTTCAAAAATGACAGTAATATCTTTAAGATTGTCCAGAAAGTTGTATGTTTTAACAGTTGATAAATGTGGACTCTTAGCTGATAGAAAATTTAGTCTTTATATCAACTGCCCTTTCTTTTTTTTTTTTTTTAACAAATTTATTTATTTATTAAAAAAATCATGGGGATATAAAGGATAGCATGGTGACTATAGTTAATACCATTGTAAAGCAATTATACTCCAATAAAGATGTAAAAATAATAATAATAAAAAATAATAATAATACCATATTGCATATTTGAAAGTTGCCAAAAGAGGAGATCTTAAAAGTCTTCATCACAAGAATAAGAAATATTTTTAAACGTATGTATGGGGATGGATGTTAACTAGACTTCCTGTGGTGATTGTTTTGCAATGTATACAAATATCAAGTAATTAACTTGTACACCTGAAACTAATATAATGTTATATGTTAATTATACCTCATTTTTTAAAAAAATTAAACAAAACAAACAAAAAAACGAAAAGAGGTTAAGCTTCATGATATGAATGTTAAGAAAATGTCAAGGGAAGACAACAAAAGGTTCCTTTGTGGCTTTCTTTCTAACCCCACCCTTCTAAAAATTATACTACAGAAAGAATTTATAAAATACTTTCCAGTTTGAATGGAGGCAGGTTATGGGAGACAGTAGGCAGCTCAGGAAAAAGTATTAAAGGGTAGAAACTCCTACAAGCCTGAACGATCCAAGTCAAGGGAAAAGATGCTGATTGGGGGAAACAACCCAAAGCAATGGGAGTGGGGTGTATTCCGAAGAAATGGGTCATAATACATGGCATTTAATGGACTCTTAAAACAGAGAATTCAAGTCCTTTGACAAAGATTGCATCCAGCCCCCAACTAATTTCTCCCTGCCTCCCTGCTGCAATTCCTTCAGGCTACAAATAAATGGACAGAAATCTACATTTATCCCTCAAACTGCAGCTGACAAAAGAAAAACAGTAGGCATAGAAAAAGAAGGAAGCATGACAAGGCGTATGTATCATAATCTCTCAGAGCAGAGAGAAGACTGGTTAGAGATGCCTGTATTATACATTAAACATAAACAAGAGGAGAAGTGGCATGGCAACTATATAAACATGCTAAAAAGAAAAAAAGAAAAGGAAAGGAAAATAGCAGGCAAAAGACATAATGAACCTGGTCTCAAAGAAAATCTGTCTCAAGGGACAGAATGATACTCCTTGGAAATGTTTTGAGATATAACATTTAAAAAATATCTGAATTCAATAAAGGAGTATCAGAAAACTACAGAATGAGTTGGAAATGCATGATGCAAAGCTATGGAAACTAACAAATCATCAGAACAAGAGCATAATATATCTAATAAGTATGTAACAATATATCTAATAAGTATCAATATAGCTAAATTCTTTAATTTGAAAAATCTGAACTAATCACAAAGAATATAGGTAGGAATAACAAAAAGATGATAGCAAATAGAGAAGAGATGGTCTATATAGAGAATAGATCAAGAAGTGATCCTTATACGCATTAGGATGGCTTTCATAAAACAAACCAACCCAGAAAACGAGTGTTAGTGAGGAGAGGGAGAAATTGGAAACTTTGTGAATTGCTGGTGGGAATGTAAAATGGTGCAGGCAGTATGGAAAATGTATGGCCGTTTCTCAAAAACTTAAAAATAGAATTACCATATGATCCAATAATTCTACTTCTGAGTATATACCCAAAAGAGTTGAAAGTAGGGACTTGAACAGATATTTGTGTACCTATGTTCATAGTCATTATTCACAACAGCCAAAAGGTGGATGTGCTCGAAGTGTTCATCAGGAAATGAATGGATAAACAAAATGTGGTATACCCATACAAATGAATATCATTCAGCCTTAAAAAGGAAGGCAATTCTGACACATGCTACAACATGGATGAACCTTGAAAACATTATGCTAAGTGAAATAAGCCAGTCACAAAAGGATGAATATTGTATGGTTCCGCTTGTATGAGATACCTAGAGTAGTGAAATTCCTAGAGATAGAAAGTAGAATGGTGGTTGCGAGGCATAGGTGAAGCAGGGAATGAGGAGCTATTGTTTAATGGGTACAGAGTTTTCGTTTTGGAAGATGAAAACCGTTCTGGAGATGGATGGTGGTTATGGTCGTACAACAATGTGAATGTAAATGCCACTGAAACCATACACTCAAAAATGGATAAAATGATAAATTTTGTTATGTATCTTTTACCACAATTTTTAAAAATCCCAAAGAAAACATGTAGATGGCCAACAGACACATGAAAAGATGCTCAACATCACTAATCACCAGGGAAATGCAAATCAAAACCACAGTGAGATATCACCTCACACCTATCATAATGGTTATTATCAAAAAGGCAACAAATAAGTGTTGGCAAGGATACGGAGAAAAGAAACCTTATGCACTGTTGGGAAAGTAAACGGGTGAGAATATTATACCTAGCTAAGTTGGTAGACAAGGGCCACAAGAAGGTATTCACAAACTTGAAAAACCCACAGAATATGGCAATCTTGAACTGTTTTAGAAAAATGTATGTTACGATAAAATCTACTCATCAAGATATGAATCAAAACAAATCATTCAGAAACGGAGATGCTTTAAGTATAAGAACTGGTGCTAAATACTAAATCCATTTAAATACAAAGCTAAGACTAAACAACCAGAAAAAATTGTGTTTACAGGGCAGAATATAAATACATAAACTTTAAAAAATGTAGTTACTATTTTTGATGCTATAACTAACAAACTCAATATCCTACTGGCAAACATTTGTATCTTGCTCACATTAGATAAGGGCTGTGGATCAGCTGTGGCTCTGTTGGGTCCATCTCCACATGTTTTCTCCTTGCTAAAACCAGACTGAAAGAGTAGCGCCTCTTCAGAACATGCTGTTTGCATCGTGGAGGGCTAAAGCCAGATGTCTCAAGCCAAAACACACATTTGAATTAAAACTTTTTGCCTCGAAGAGGCAAATGTCACACTCCATCGCAACTCATAGGCCAAAGTAGGTCACATGGCCAAGCCCAGAGTCATTGAGGTCAGACTTTAAACTAAATTTGGGGGCAGTAGAGTGGGAAGAAGTACAAAAACACTAATCTCAATTTTTCTATCAGGGAATCAATTAATATTTTATTAAATCAAAAGGTGCTGTTATAAACAAAACGTAATTATTTAAGCCTCATCTTCCCCCCTTAACTTTTAAGGAATCTTATGCAAACTAGTATCTCTTATGGTAAAGAAACAATTATGTGAAGAATAGCAATTCCTTTAGCTTTGCTTCAATACCATTTTTCCTGGGTTAAATTCAAGTAAAGTATAATCCTTCTTATTTAAATATATACATATATCATATATAGTATGATCCCATTTTAATAAAATTATTTCTCTCTCTCTTTTTCTCTCTCTATCCATCCTTTTACATCTGATTACCCATAGAAATGTATCTAGGCTGAGGTTTACCAACTGTCAATATAGGTTATCTCTAAGGGAAGGTATTTGGTAAGATTATTTGCTTTTATTATTTATTTTATATTAAAAATTTATTGCTATTTCTCATTATTATTTATGTTAAGGATTTATCACTTTTATAAATTAAAGTCACTGTTGTTAAATTGCAACAAAATGCCAAACATATGAATGTCATAAGTATATGTCTTATCTACTTCTAAGATATTTTTTAAAAATATTTTAACCTTTTTTATCCAGCAAAATTTAATTTCATTCTCAGGCTCCCATAATTCCAGCAACATGTGCCAATACAATGAGGGAGGTCTTTGTACTGGGGGAGGGTGGGAACATTTGCCCCTTGACTCATCTCTCTGTGCTGGTTGTCACCCAGGTCCACATGGCCCACGCAGTCTGGAGGCTTTCTCCCCTTCTTCCACTCTGCATTCGAGGCACACAGATGTCAGTGAGGCTGACCACAGCATCATCTGCCTAAGTGCCTCAAGGAACAGTTCCCTCCCTGGTGTCTTGACAGCCTCCTGGGAGTCTACTCCAAAAACAGGGAAGTCAGCCTACAGAGAACCCCCAGCTTGTTCTGAGGGAGACGTAGCTAAACACAGGTAAACCATAATGTGAGGCCTGAGTCCCCTCTTGCTCCAGGCCCTGAGCACAGATCAGGAAACTCCAGAACTCTGGTAATAGCATGCCTCTGACTCCAGCCCCGCCCTAATGCATGCGAATATTTTCTTGCCTAGGGACACTGGGAAGACGGAAACTGCTCTCTGTTTGTTAAAGCAGATATCAGTAAAGTTACCATCTGACACTCCTGAACCATGTTCCTTCACTCTCTCTCAGAGGCACCTAAAGTAATCTTGTTAATGCGCCCAGGTGTTTGGAATTCATAGCCAGGGATGTCCCAGGGATGTAATGTACAACATGAGAAATACAGTTAACACTGCTGTGTGTTATGTATGAATGCTGTTGAGAGAGTAAACCCTGAGAGTTCTCACCGCAAGGAAAAACTATTTCCTATTACTGTAATTTAGTATCGATATGAGATGGTGGATGTTCACTAAACTTACTGTGGTGGTCATCATTTCATGATGTATGTAAGTCAAGTCATTACGCTGGGCACCTTAAACTTATACAGTGTTGTCTATCAATTACATCTCGATAAAACTGGAAGGAAAAGAAAGGATTGCTTTGCCATTTTAACACTGGATTCAAAAGCTCTGGAATCTCAACTTAGAAGGCAGTGTACCTGCCAGGTTAGGGGCTGTTATTTTTGCTTTTGGAAAGGAGATGCTCACAGATGATGATGAAGAGGTTGAGAGTAAGAGTGATTTGCTGGAAGACCGTTCTCAGTTTACCTCCAAAACAAAGAGAAACACATTTTGTCTTCCTCTCCAACAAGCCAAGTGCTCCGCAGACCAAGAGAATGCTGGGGAAGGGTCTGAAATATTGAAGACGGGAGTGAGCAGGATATTTGAGCAGGCCAACAAGAGGATTTATGGCTCGTGGGATACCACAGCCAGCAAGACTCTCATTTAGAGGGAAGGGAAAAGGAAGAAAAGAAAAGCAAAAACAACACAGCAAAAGGAAGAAAGGAAATGCGTTAATAAAGAGGAAGGAAGAAAAAAAGGCAATTAAAGGTCTGAACTGAACTTGAGAGAATCCTTCGGGACTAACAAGTATACATACTGCAGGTGAAATCAAATAATTTCCAGGTCTTTCCTGAGAATTAAAGGTACATGTGTACAACGCATGCAGGATGACTCATCTAATGTGCATAAAATTTTGAAAACACCTTTACTTTCTACTGGTATATTAATCATAGGGCCATTTAAAATGAAGAGAACATCTGCTTAAAAACATGAGTATCCAAAATTGTCCATGGAGAGCATATATGCCCCAGATAATGCATCTTCGCTCCTAACTATTGAGGACATTTTTCTGTATTCCTACAGGGACTCGGTGGAGCATATCACATTTCCCAAACAAGTAATGTTGTTTTTAATTCAGCTAAAATAGGAAAGGTTGTAAAAAAAAAAAAAAACAAACTCACAAGTAAACAAAGTTTATAAATAAGTAAAAATCTAGAAATATTGTCAGAGAGGAATATTTTCTGCAAACTAATTTTATGTGTGTGAAACAAGACTTTGCTCAATTACTCCTGAGTATTTTATTAAATTGTGTCTATGCTCCATCTCATTCCAAAAGAATGTGAGACATGTGATATGCGCAACGTAAGGAGTTGTGACATAAACACTGGCAACCTTCCATAACATAGGTCTCACTCTTTTCCTTGATATTCATATCCAGAGGATCAAGTTTCCAAAATCACTAACACCTACTAATTGAAATGAAGGAGGACCTTCCTTATTGTCAGAGGAAAAACTGTTGAAATGTATCTTACCATTGATTTTAAGAACATCAATTATCAAACGGTTAGTGGCTAAACTATGTATGAAGAGTAAAATGAGTTATAGTTAAACTTTCCAACACCTTTGAAAGAGCTACTGCTGTATCCCCATTATTCCTAACGCTTTTCTTCCCCACGCTTCTTGTGGCTTCAGAACTACACTGATAATCTATGTTATAGGCCCTAATCCCTCAGGAACCTCTAGGCAAAAGAATTTTACTTATCACTTGGGACTAGCGTCATCTAAAGTTTACAAAGGACCAAATACCAACATTCCTAAATATATTTAATCTTGAAGCAGGAGCTCGTGTACTGTATTTAGCAAATTGTCACCAACATTATCAGCTACCTTTAAGGGTTTTTGACGTGTTTTTTAAATCTATGTCTAAAGGGGGCTCTTTTCTTTCACAATCATTGCCGTACTGTTTTATGTTTTATGTTATCCCCATTCTAAAGCTTAGGAGGTACTCGATTAAGAAGCATGCATCATACAAAATTGAATGCTCAGAGTAAATACCCTGGACAGAATATAAGAATGTGTTTTCATAGTTACATTGTTCCTTGTTGGAGTTATGAAAATATTCCAGTTTTACTAGAGCTCCAAAGAGGATACAGTCTTTGGAGTTCATCTTGACATTTATAAAAGATTGGTACCTGGTTTATAATTGTGATCTTTACGGAGCATAAAATGCACATTTACCTGATTCTGCTCTTAAATGCATTTGAATTTTAAGTTAGACTCTAGTGCTATAAATAGCACTAGTTTCTCTTTTGAGGAGTTCACATCCTATGCTATAGAATTGCAATATTTCTTAACCAACCCTAAATTGTTCACTGGTTTTATACACTACGTAAGAATGAGAGTATATTTCTTGGTACATAGCTGTCCAACCTCCTGAACACATTTCCTAATCAAATCCTCATGTTCTGCTCATAGATACTCTTTATATGTGGGTGGGGACAATCTCCCCAAAGTTCAAGTCTGAGGTCACAGGCCTCTGTTTAAACCACAGGGACCGAGGGCCTGGCAGGAGTTGGGGAAACAGAGTAAGCCACAGGCATTTAGGGAGTTGTGGCTGCTTTCTTGCTCCCCTGAATTTCATGATACATTTGATACTACAGAGAGCTTTTTAAAGAATGAACGATGTTAGCTCCCCGTATATATATCTGCTGCTGAGAATTCGCCATGATTCCTGGTTGAGAATGAAAACATGGATCTATAAGTGTGCAAGGCTAATAGTAAAATTGGTTTTCCCAGGGGCTGGTAAAAGGAACACTGAAATTGGGAAATTGCAGGGGTATACAAGACAGCATGCTACACTGGAAAGTATTAAGAAAGGGGTTTTAGAGCATGTGAAAGTTAGCCCAGTTTTTAGTTTATGTTCCTTCGTGGAGGAAAACACTGTTACATCATTTTCTCTGGGGACAAATCACCCATTTGGGCAAAAAGAGTCACAGCATGAGTGAGGGGCAAGAAAGGCTTCATCAACACGACGTCTTTTTTTTTAACCAGCGAAAGGGAAATGCTTTTTTCCAATAAAGTGCACTTTGAGATCTAATCTTTCAGAGGGTCATTTCTTATGTGTAAACTGTATGACCCAAATAGCAACAAATTCTCACGTTAGAAAGGAACATTACCAAATGCATAGTTGAGTCTCCAGAAGATACGGGACACTGACTTTGACATAAAATAAGTGAACAGAATTCCCTTCCCAGCCCATAGGCAAGAGAGAGGCTTGATAATAATGCTGGGACCATTGGAAGGCAGGTGTGAGCCAACTTCCCCTTGGGGAAGTTCCACATCAGAGACCACAGCATCACACCTGGAACTAACTGGCCTCCTTTTTGGCAAATTCAATAACTAGGCCAAAGATTAAATAGACCTTGGAGATTGTACAACCACTTCCGTTTCTGTGTACCGTCAACCCCAGGGCAGGAAGGAGGGATGCTGTCCCACTGGCCTCACACCTGTCCCAGGCATACACTAAACACACTTCCGTCTTCAAAGCCCCCAAATTAAATGCCTCTTCATCATGTTGATGATTTCTTTCAGGATGGCGAGTTATATTTTCCTGCATTATGTACTAGAAACATTCACTCTTAAGGGCAGGTATGGACACATAGAGAGAATAACACCGGCAAGAACAGCACAGACCCTGGAGCAGCAGCATGTAAAATATGAAATTGTTAATTAGGAAGGGAAGTTATTTTTATCTTAGTTTTTTTCCTATATGGTAAAAGATTATTGTATTTTCCTTCCAGTTTATATGAATGAAATCAATGTGTATGTTAAAGCTGTATTCATGTATCACCTTTTCAACCAACATTTCCTCTGTGGTCCCCATGTGCAAGCCTCCTTCTGAGACTGAGCATATAAACCACACATAAAAAAGTGCACTGAGGACTTCCCTGGTGGCGCAGTGGTTGACAGTCCGCCTGCCGATGCAGGGGACACGGG
>NW_020174922.1:5200107-5282818 GCF_003031525.2 Neophocaena asiaeorientalis asiaeorientalis | reverse complement strand
CCCCAAAAAAAAAAAAAAAAAAAAAAAAAAAGTGCACTGGAACTCACCATCTGATGGGCGAGAAAGATTAACAAGCAAACAATTAAAATGCAGTGTTATACTTGCATATGTGGCAGAGGGAAGCACCGAGCCCATTTTGAATATAGAAGGGGGATAGGCTGAAGAAGCAGAAGCTTCAGGTTTTGTTTGTGGGCTTGGAGTCTGTGAAGACTCTCAGGTCAGAATAGCCTCTCCCAGTCCACACACCCCTCTCTGTCTGGAATGTGCTGGTTGCTGAAGCAGGTGGAGGGGCTTGGGTGGCTGTGGAACACTGAGTCCAGGGGAAAAGCTGTGAGAGAAACAGGGCTGCTCAGTGCCGTGGAAGCCAGATCTCAGGCGATGTATGTGCAAAAGAGGTTGGGTTTCCCCTGGAGGAAGTGAGAAGACTTTGAAGTCTTTCAATCCAGGGAGTGCCATTAGCTGCTTTGGGTGTCGGCAACACCCTCTGGGAGGTGGGAAGGATTATTTGCAGGCGGGAGCACTAAAGTCAGAGAAAACAGGCGTGAAAGCTTGGCTGTAACTTGGTGAAAGATGATGTGGCTCTGGACTGGGAATGAGGGCAGAGAGATGGGACTAAGTTCAGGGACATCCAATAGGTAGAACTAACTGAGTGATACTGAATGTTGGGGAGAAGAAAGAGCCGAGTGTGAACCCCAGGTTTCTGACTTGGTTTATCTGGAGCAGTTTAAAATCTACTGCTCTAAACTACTTATTCTCATGAGAAGAGATATCATGATTCATTCATTCATCCATTCATCCATTTATCTGAGCATGCCAGGCCCTGTCTGAGACAGGATACAGCATTGAACAAAGCTGTAAAAATCCCTGTATTGAGGGAGGTTATATTCCGGTAGAGAGAGGAGGACAATAGACAAATAGATTAAAATGTGTCAGATGGTGATAATTGCTAAGAAACAAAAGGTGGGACACCAGATAAGGGGAGGGAGAGGACTGAGGGGTGCTAGTTAACACAGGCGATCCTTGAGCAGAGGCCTGCAGAAAGTTGGAAGAGGAAAGGAAAGAATGTTCCTGGCAAAGGGAACTGCTAGTACAAAGGTTCTGAGGCTAGATAGAGCTGGTGCTGTCAGGAAGAGTTACCCCACACAGAGGCTGCCATCACCCAAATGTGGCCAGTACTGTGTTCCCGTGACAAGGCCTAAATGAGGCAGTCTTCTGCCTCCACCCCTGGCCCCCCCAGGCAAATCGTGCAATTCTCTCTGAAAGGGATGCTGAGACCTCAGAGAACAAAACATCTTCAGCTGGCTGGACAGGAGAACACTCAAGCTGTCGGAAATGGCTGAGTTGTTACCATCAGGGAGTGGATAATGAATGAGACCACGTTTACTCTTGCAAGAAACAGTGGGATGGAAACAGCAGGATCCAAGGTGGGTTGATGACAAAGAGAGGCCTCCCAAAGCACAAAGAACCCCCCTGCCAGCAGACCCCAGCAGCGCTGACGAGCTGGGCACTGACTGCCCAGAAGAGGGGCACGCCACCACATACACAACCTGCCTTCCATCAGAAGGTTAAGCTTGAGACATGTGTTTAGGAGCAAAGAAGAAATTCAAAGGGCTGGAAGACAGATGTGAAGAGTATATCTGGTGGTCTCTAAGTCCTTGAGTGAGGATGTAAACAGAAAAGAGAGCCTTGGGCAGAACCCAGGCAACAGCAACCTCAAAGGCATGTGCAGAGGTGGAGGGACTCACTAGAGAGGCAGAGAAATGGCCAGAGATGTGGGAGGAACCCCAGGAGAGCCTGGGCCAGGGGAGGAGAGAGCTTTGAGAGGCCAGCAGTCAATGCGAGCAAATCCTGCAGAGAGGTCAAGGGGGATGAGCCTGACATGTGCCCACTGGACTCGGGAGCAAAAATGGAAGAGGACGGGAGTGAGGAATGGATGGTGAGTGTGCTCCCCTTTCAGAAAACCTGTGGAGGGGACAGAGAGACAGGGACGTACAGTAGGCAGGGAATTTTGTGGACTTTTTGTCTGTAGGTTTGTTGGAGGGGACTTTTTGTTTGTAGGTTTTTGCAGGGGATGTTGAAAGATCAGCTGAGGCGTATAGAAAACTTGAAGAGTTTATGTGAGCAGAAATCTATTTGAACTGCGAAGCCCCAAACTGGAAGTGGTTAGGAGCGCTCCACTGGCAACAGCCGGGTCAAGACTTTTATAGAGAAGATGACCGAAGCCAAACAAGGAAGTCATTTGATTGGCTCTAGCTTAAGCAGCCACCTTATTTGGGAAAGGCTCATTGACTGTGCATGACGGGCTGTCCTTAGGTTTCATTTTCTTAACCTTGAGGCATTTCAGGCTTAGGTTTTGATTTGCTTACATAGGCTGCTAAGGCATGAGAAGCCCCTCAGTCTTACGGCCTCTCTGTTTAATTAATTTCACAGGGAAAATGTAAAGATGATGTAATGATGAAGACATAGGAAGCAGTAAAGAGGGAGATATTGCAGAAATGGGAAGGGAATGAGAGGCAAGGCCGGGCTGGGACCAGAGCTCTGATGGCACATGAGGCAGGGCTGGGTATGGGTGTGCAGATGTAGGGGCGGGAGGTTGCAATGCTGAACAAAGCTTTATTTTTTTAATGTTTTTTCTATTTCTCTTCCTCTACCTGCCAGGCAGGAGAGATGGCTTTCTTACTCACTGTCCTCAGTGGAAAAACTCAGCTTTCAGTTTCAAAATACAGCTCCTCAAGTCCTGGGCTAGTCTGAAGGCTGAGTATTTTTGATTTGTAAGAGCTGGGCTGGTTGACAGAGAAAAGTTTGGACTATTTACAATAGCCAAGGCATGGAAACAACCTAAATGTCCATAAACAGATAAATGTCCATAAACAGATGAATGGATAAAGAAGATGCAGTCTATTTATACAATGGAATACTACTCAGCCATAAAAAAGAATTAAATAATGTCATTTGCAGCAACATGGTCGGACCTAGAGATTATCATACTAAGTGAAGGAAGTCAGACAGAGAAAGACAAATTTCACATGATATCACTTACATGTGGAATCTAAAAACTGATGCAAATGAAATTATTTACAAACTAGAAATAGACTCACAGACATAGACATGGCTTGGAGGCATGGGGCAGCAGAGCCACGGTGAGTAAAGAACAGAGGACAACACATGGACAAGAGCAACTCCCCCAGGCAAAAAGGCCACCAGGAACTCAGATTGCATTGAAAGAACTAAATTCCGAATTGACCATATGTAAAACTATAAGTGACTGAGTTATCTTGAAGTAACAAAAGAAGTGTATGTCACCATCAGAGGAAAAGGGGAGGCTGTGAGAAATTCCAGCCCAGTTACGGAGTAATATATAACGAGAGCTATATGGCTGTACATCGAAGCTGTGACTGGAACCTTTCTGCTACGACAAGTAAGTGTGTGGTGGGAGTGAGGGGGATAGAGATTAGTGGCACTATGAAGATCAGGACGTTCATGTAGATAGGCCTCTATTTTCTCTGTGAATGAAGAGGCATGGTCATCTAGGACTCTGCTCCATGTAACCAAACCCTTGGAAACACGATGGTGGCCCAGGAGCCAGTAACTCAAAGTGCTGTCCAGCTCAGGGACCAGCAACACTAGTAGATACCCATGTTCCCGCCAGGGCAGGAACACAGCATCCTGGGTTTGGATACAGGGGAGAATAGAGCGTAGCACAAGCTCTTACCCGTGCAGCACACGTTTGGTTCAATGACAGCCATGCACTCCTGGAGACAAGTCAAAGAATGGCTCCTGCCTCAGGGAGGGGCAGAGGGAGGCGGCAAAGATCCATTCATATTGCTTTGACATCTGCACTGAAGTCACATCGGTTGGCTCTGTGTAGCTGATGCTGATGAGTAAAAAGAGAACAGACACTGGAATCAGACTGAATGTTCAAGTCCTAGCTCTTCCAGCGACCCCCAAATTACAACCTCTCTGAGTCAGTTTTCCTGTCTGTAAAATGGGGAGAAGTGTAACTCCCTTAGGTGTTTGAATGAGGATCAAAGGAGATAACTCATGGACAGTCCCTGACACATAGGAAGTATTTGCACACATAGGAAGCATTTGTAGAATATGATTTCCCACTCCCATTTTTGTCTACTAGTGATCTACCTGGTCATTCAGAGAATTTACAACCTGCCTTCCTTCATGATGTGAAGTACCCTTTAGCAGTCATGGTCAATCATTTGGAATGTCAAATTCACAGGCACATTGGACACGTTAGACGTATAAATGTCAAGTGATGAACTACCGAAACAGTAATTGAGCTTTGACAATCCTCTCTCCTCTCTTCCTCCCAGGCAAGACCTGTTCTGTTGCATTATGTGACAACATAGGATTAAAAGGCTGTTAAGGAATTTCTTAAAGCTCCAATCACTGCCCTTCAACCCAATGACAACAAAATTTAATTGAGTGGTCCTCTGTGGGTTTGGAACATTTGGGGATTTTTTCTTTCTTTCTTTCTCCTTTTTTCTTTTTATGTGGGAGGTTGGAGATATCTCTGCAAGATATTTCTGCATTAGACCGTAGGTACTATGGATCTTGAGTGAATTAGAAGACGGACTAATTCACTAACTGCAGCATTCTGGTTGTCTTTTTCTGCCATAACAAATTTCCCAACACTTTGTGGCTTAAAAGAACAATTTAGTTTTCTTTCTCATGGTTCTGGGGTTGATGGGCTCGGATGGGCTCACTTGGGGTCTCTCCATGCAGTTGTGGTCAGATAGCGGGGCTGGGGTCCTCTGAAGGCTGGACAGATGCCTGGGTGGGGACGCTGGGGATTGGGTGAGCATCTCTCCACTGGTAGGGCCTCTCCTTTCTCAGAGAAAATGGTAGGACTTTCTTCTTAAGCTTGACAATTCATTTTGCCGGAGGCAGCATTAGGTGATTGGGGATAATCCCAACACTTAATTTGGATGGGAGGCGGGTGGGCAGGGATAGGGCACAGGCGTGAGAAGGTCCCGTGGAGGCAGTGGGGCACAGTGGTTAAGAGCAAGGGCTTTAGAGATGGAGACCTTAGGCTCTGTTGGCTGCTTGGCCACTTTGTCAGCTCTCCTGCTGATGAGCTGTGTGTAAATGTAAAAGGCCTTGGAGCAGATCCTTATCCTCTTTGAGCTCCGTTTTTCCCATCTCTAAAAGAAGCTGACAATGCCTACTTTGCCTTGCAGACGAATAAGACAGTGAAGTACAATAATGCCCCATGTTTAGAGGATGCTTAGTAAGTGTTCGATGATGGCAGGAGGAAGTATTTCAGAAGCCAAAAGTGGAGATGCAGCCCAACAACCAAGAAATCCCAGGGCTAAGAAATTCAGTCGGTTCCAGGATCTCTGGCAATGACTAAAATCAAATATTCCCTGTACTACTTTAATCCAAGAAGGAAAAACACACTTTTGATGAGCTAACTTGGTTATGGTCACTTGTTTCTACCTGCATCCATGTCCTTATAGGGTGTCCCCAAAAGAAAACCATGGTTGGGGCTTATTCTGGTGCTTTATAAATGAGGGTTTACTGTTATTACTATTATTATTATTATTATTAATTATTACAGAGGTTGTGTTTGGCTCTGGGGAGAGGGGACCCTCAGATCATAGCATACTCTAAGTGGGTGTGTGCTGGGAATGCCCACTGCTGGTCCTTTGTACACAGCGCTTTTCCCATAAACTGTCAGATCTCTCTGTGACAGCTAAATACATGCTTTAGACATGTTTTAAAAATCAGGCATGCCAGGCCCAGCTCGGATTTCATCTCACTGAATCACCTTCTGCGTTGGGCTGTAGGAAGAAGGCAACAACCTCAAATACACATTAAGTTGCTTTCAGGTAGAATTACAGGACAGGGGCTGGGCTGGGGAAATGTTCCTATGATTTAAGGACATCAGGGAGGACCCTACTGCTTGAGTGTTTCAAGAACTATAGAAATTGGCAAGGATTTTGCTTTTTTTTTTTTTTTAAATCTTTGTAGGGCTTTAAAACTCCACTTCAAGTACCAGTTAATAACTAGATAGGCAGCAACAATTTATATCTCCATCAATATTAATGCTGGGGACAAGCCCTCCACCCAAGTGACAGGAAAGCATCCAGAACTAATTTGAGTCCCCAGGCAGATTTAGAAAATTATTATGCCTCAACAGGGGGTAGAATTGAATCTATCTGCTTTTGGCCCACTTTGGAGGATGATCTCTTCCCACCACAAATAAACAGATGATGGATAATGCAGGCCAGGGGTGGAGAGAGCCTGAGTGGGTAATTTTAGCCATTGACAC
Source organism: Neophocaena asiaeorientalis asiaeorientalis (assembly GCF_003031525.2). NCBI lineage: Eukaryota > Metazoa > Chordata > Mammalia > Artiodactyla > Phocoenidae > Neophocaena > Neophocaena asiaeorientalis. The sequence continues at coordinate 5,276,532 of NW_020174922.1, read as the reverse complement.
ATAGATATTTTTGCTGCTCAACAAGATCAAGGCTAAACTTAGAGTGGGCAGAGTTCCTCAGCATCTTCCGTGGTCAAATATGCAACTTGGCCATCAGTTGGGAGAGGAATGAGCACAGAGGATGCATCCCTGTCAGCTCAGCCACATGGCTCAGCCAGGCTCTTCACGAGAAGGAGCTGTTTGTTTTTTTCTTCTTCTAAGGGAAAGGGCATTTTTTAAAAAGACTGGCAAAAATCCTTGGCCAAATTTGGATTATGAGATCAAGGAATAAAATCATCAGCAAGATTAAGTGGAAATAGACATTAAGGCAATCAGTTAATCTAAAATTAGATGAAGTGAATACCTAAGGTCATTTAACAAGTATTTCTTGAAGCCTGAAGTATGTACTCATCTGTGATTTCTAAATCTATTTTATTTGAACCATGTAGAGATGGAAATGGATTTCCCAGGGTAATTAACCACCAAAATAATGTGACCACCAAAAATTAAGCAAGGCTTAGGCAGCATTAAAAGAAGTATAGAAACCAGAAAGGGGAAGGTGATGTCATTGCTCCTTCCTGTGCTGTGGGCTCCACACCACATTTTAAGAGGGAGGAGTGATAACCTGGGGCATGTGCAAAGGAGAGAAGCCAGGATGGTAGGGAGGTGCAAAACCCTGTCACATAGAGATTGTTCAAGAATGGGACTATTTGTGGGGGCGGGGGGGGTGCTCAAAGGGCAAAGGGACATGATGTTTCTTCTTGTTTTATTTTTTTTTAATTTGAAAGTCAGTCATGTGGTTTTAACTTGTTTGTGTAGAAGTTCCAGGACAAATACTGAACATAAGCTGCAAAAAGTCCCTCAAGTACAGAATGGGGGTGCCCCAGCGGCTGTGAGTTCCTTGCCATGGTGAGAATGGATGGTCCATTGACAGTGGTATGGTGGAGGGATTTGAGCAGTGGATGAAACTGGATTCAGATGAGATGGGATCCAGAGGCAGCGTGGTGCAGTTGTTACATTAGGAGCTCAGCTCTAGAAACAGACAGACTTGGGAGCGTCATCACTTATTTCACATGCCCCGACCACTCTACCTAACTTCTCTGAGCTTCAGTTGCTTCATCAGGAAATGAAGACTGCCTGTCTCATAAGGCTGTTTTGAGATGTAAACACATGAATGCATATAGAGAGCTGGACATGCTGCTTGGAATATAGTGCTTAATAAATGGCAGCTATTCTTACAATTAGTCATGAGTATTAGGCGTTTTACTACCCTGATAGTCAACTTTCCAAATTCTCTAGATTCAAGGAACTTAACCTATAACATTACGTTTCCAGCCACAAGGCAGCAGACAATTGATACCCTAATTCACCCTCTGGGATCTAGCTTGGAGGTGAGAAGCAGTGAGAAAGCAGTAAATGATGGAAGAGGAGAAAGAAATGAACCTGGACCCACATGCTCACAGCCAGAAACAAAGCAGGGTGGGACCCATGAAATCAGGCCATGAATTTACAGGGAGTTCACTATACTTTGACTTTTATGTGATTACTTTTTTGTCTGGCTTTTGTAGGAATAAAATATCTGTTGAATAACAAATAGGGGTTTTCCTGAAAGCTGATGCTTGTGGTGATTTTACTCAGTGACAGGGAGACTACTGGGGAAAAGGTGGGTAGAAAAGGGAAGAATGTGTTTACGATTGTGCAAGGAAGATACTAAACATATAAGCAATGCCCTTCACACCATCCTCAGACCCAGCCTCGCATCTATTTGCATGAAGGTATAACCCATACATACAGGCACCAAACAGTCCTTTCTCGCCTACTCTTCCTCCAAGCTCTGCTCCCCAGCTCTTAGTAAAATAAATGTAAAAGGACAGCTTTGCTCTGGGAAAGGACATTGGCTTTCCCTTGAGCAAGGACTTTGATTTGAGGACCAGGTGAGTGGATTCTAGTCCCACTGGGCTGGTTTGACTTGAACAAGTCACTTAATGTGTCAGTGTTCTCATTTACATGGCAAAGGGAGTAACCTAGCCCTGACTGATCTTCAAGAGGTTCTCCCAAACTAATGGTCTCTTACTCTCTAAAGCAGAGAGTAACAGCTTTCTCTGAAGTCTAGCATCTAATCCTCAGTTACCTGGCCCATGAACCACAATTCACATGAAAGCACCCAGATACTTATGATGTTAGAACTGGAAGAAACCTTGGAAATCAAATAGCCTTGCCCCTTCAGTTTATAGGTGAAGAAACTGAGACTTGGAAAGATAAAGAAATTTTACCAAAGATAGACAGCTAATTAGACATCAGGCCAGGACTAGGGCCTAAGTCCTTAGAAATTCAGATAATCATTCCCACACATGTGTATACACATACACCACACACCACACGGTGATATTTTAAGAGTGATATTTGTTGAATAGAACTTAGATACCATAAAATTCACCCATATTAATTGTACAATTCAATGATTTTTGAGTAAATTTACAGAGCTGTGAAACCATCACCACAATCCAAATTTGGAATATTTTTACCACCCCATAAAGATTCCTTGTGCTTATTTGCAGTCATTCCCCATTCCCATCACAGGCAAACATTGATCCATTATGTGTCTCTACAGATTTACTTCTCTGGACATTTTATACATATGGGGTCATACAATACATGGCCCTTTTCCCAATTTTAGAGGGAAAAGCAGTCAGTCTTTCACCAGTAAGTATGATTCTAGCTGTAGATTTTTCAGAGAATCCCTTTATCAAGTGGAGAAAAATATTTTCCATTTCTACTTTATTGGAAGTTTTCATCATGAGTGGGTATTAGATTTTATCAGATGCTTTTTGTGCATCTATGGAGATGATCATACAGGTTTTGTCCTTTATTCATATCATCCTATTAATATGGTATTACATCAATTTTGAGATATTAAGCCAACCTTGTATTCCCGGGAGAAAACCTACTTGGTCAAGGTGTATAATATTTTTATATGTAGACAAATTCATTTTGCTAAGATTTTGTTGAGAATTTTTACATCGAGACTCATAAGAGATATTGGTCTGTCGTTTTTTTGGTGATGTCTTTGTCTGGTTTTGGTATTAGGGTAATACTAGCTTTATGGAATTAGTTGGAAAGTAGAAGAGTCTGTGGAAGACTTTTTGGAAAATTGGTATTATTTTTCCATTGAATATTTTATACAATTTGCCAGTGAAGACATCTGGGTCTAGACTTTTCTTTGAGAGAATATTTTCAATTACTAATCAAACTCTTTGTTATGGGTCTATTCAGATTTTCAACTTCTTCTCCAGTCAGTTTCATTCATTTGTGTCTTTGTACCTTCGTATTTCATCTAAATTGTCTTATTTGTTAGCATAAAGTTTTTTCATAGTATGCCCTTATAATCCTTTTAATTTCTATAAGGGTGGTAGTGATGTCTCATTTTCCCTTCCTGGCTTTGATAATTTGTGTCTTCTCTGGTTTCTTTGTTTTTTTGTTTTTTTGTTTTTTGTCAGACTAAATCAGGTTTCTCGGTATCAATACTATTGATATTTGGGTCCAATAATTTTTATTATGGAGTGGGCTGTCATGCATCATAGGATGTTTAGCAGCATCTCTGGCATGGGCACGCACACATACACACACACCAAGGTATGACAATTAAAGATGTCTCCAGAAGTTGGAAAGTGTACCCTGAGGTGCAGAATTACCCTCGGTTTAGAACCACTGGTCTAGATAAAGTTTTAATTTTGTTGATCTTGTCAAATAATCAACTTTTGTTTTCACTGATTCTGTCTTTATTTTTTGGCTGGTTTTTCATTTCATTAGTGTCTGCTCTAATCTTTAATTTCCTACTTTCTACCTGCTTTGGGTTTAATTCACTCTTTTTTTCTAGTTTCTTAAATTAGAAACTAGGTTATTAGTTGGGGGTACACAAAGTGATTTTAAGACAAATTATATTTCAGACAATTTGGATTTTAATAAATCTAGCCTCTTAGCTTGAAGAACTGTTTGTATATTAATAAACAGAAAATGGTAAGGAAAAGCTTTTCCCCAGCCCTAAATCTTGCCTTCCCTAAGCAAAATATAAAGTAAAATGAACTTAGATATAGTGCATTTCTAACCAGCTCTCTTACCTAACAATGCTGGCTTCCCTAAATGACATGAATTGTCAGCTTTTTCTTGAAACTTCTTTTTCACCTCCCATCTACATCCTGACCTCTTTTCATTCACTTATGCTGATTAGCTAACCTCATTGAACAACTGCTGCTGATTATGTAAAAGGATATTAAGTGCTATAAATAATGAATGGGACATGCAAGTGATTAATAAACAGTGATTGCTCAAGTAATCACTATCATAGTGGTGGAGAGGCAGGCAATGAAGGAAGTACCTTTTGGGACAATTAGACTTTGAAACAAGGACATTTTCAAATCATGAAAGGACAGAGGAGACAGCATCAGGCACATTAGAAAGGAAAACTTAGTTTAGTGGCCAGACTGATGGTCAACCTCCATTCCAAGAGCAGGTGCTAAAGCTGGGATGGAGTTACTGACAGGAGCTAAAGGGAGAGATGACTTTAAGCCTCCTTAGCAAGCATCAGAGCCAAGCCATGGAAACTAAACTTACTCAATGAGCACCAAGGTCAGAGCAGAGCTGACAACAGGAAAGTGGATAAAGGTGAGGAACAGGAAAGAATGTGAATATCTGGGACAAAATAAAGAGGGACCTGAGTAGAGGATACTTCCAGTTAGTTTGCAGGTTGCCATTCTGGTTCTCCAGGCGTGGAGGGTGTGTGGATGGACTGGCAGGCTCATAGGTTACAGGAAAGCTGCCATCGGCTAGCAGCCAGTTCTGCCTGTGTGCTCTTATGCTCTGTCTACCTGTGGGGCACACGCATGGTCTAAAGGGCCAGTCCCAGTGCCTCTCCCTCTCTCAACCCCTATCCTTGTCCTAGTCCTTTTACCACTCCCAAGTCATCTTCCTTTAAACTCCACCCTTTTAGTTCCTCTCCCTCTGCCCAGACCCAGCTTCTCTCTCACACACTGCATTACCCAGGCTAACTCCAGGGCTTTAGGAAATATTCGTTCTCTACCTCAAACCCTGCTTATTTACACAAAACATCAATTCTTCCTGTTTCAGGACATCCAGGGCGTGGCGCCTCGCTGTTTACAGTACAAGAACATACTGTAGCATTATATAGCCACACAACTTGGAAAACGTGTGTTGGAGCTGAGATCTTGTAGGTACCCTTGCTTTGGGCTATGAGACATGTCTGTGAGCTGGCCAATGAGACATGAAAATAGATCAATGTTAGCAGAACGAGGTTTAAAGAAAAGGGAGACGGGAACCTACAAGGTACCACCTGCCTGTGTAGGGGCTTTGCATGTAATACCTGGTTTAGATTTTGCAATTCTGTAAAGGAGCTCTCATCTTCCTTATTCTATAGAGGGGGAAAGTGAGGCTCACAGACTCTAAATAACTTGCCAACTATGGGTATGTGGAAGAGCTGGGGTTCCAACCCAAGTCTGGATTACCCCAAAGCTTTCCCCTTACACCACACTGCTTCACACACCACTCGATGGGGAACATGATGGTTACCTCGGTAATCTCTGTGGTCAGTTTTCCTTTGTCTAACAATAGTCCCTAGAATAGAAAATTCCTGAAGAATGGCAGCTTGACTATGTGCTGACTCCCTTCACTCCAGTCCAGCTACTTCCACTGAGTCAAGCACTGCCATGACTGCAGTTGACAATGATATTGATAAAAGTAGAGATGACTATGTGCGCAGGACTTTTTCCACCTGAGCAAGGTAAGAACCTGGAAACAGCTGTGGAGACCTTAAGGTCAAGGATTAGAATACTGTGGATCCATGAAGGGAACTTAGTCCACTGAGATCCACGGAACCCCACCTCTCACCCCAACGACACTACCAAGGGAACAGCCATTAAGCCTGGGCTCCCACCTCTCACCCCAATGACACTACCAAGGGAACAGACATTAGGCCTGGGCTCCTTGACTCTGAAATGCTGAGGAGGAGATGAGAACAGGGATTTTCTTCTCTTTGCTCCTAAGACAGGAGAACCCAGAGAGGCTGAGAAACAGAACGGCTTCTTCCTGACACTGACACTTCAGTAGAGGATAATGAAGTGCCTGTTGTTCCACTACTGGCTCAAAGGAGCCGAGACCACCAAGTTTTTCATCACTCATAGGACAGCCCTACTTCAGGTGCGTCAGCAGCTGAATTTGAGCCTAAGTGAGCAGACCATCAACTCAATTACCAATTATATGTAATGGTGTCTGGCAGTCAGAGAGGCGAAGAACAAAAAGAACCATTCTGAACAGGCCCTAGTGAAACAGAGCTGCTGATGGAGACTAACAACAAATTGAACAGGAAAGACAGTATTAAAGGTAGTCAAGGATAATACAGAGGTGGCTGTTAGTAGTAAAAAGCCCACTATGTAGAACTGAAAAAGTCAAAAAATGAATTGACAAAAGAATCACTATGGGATTCAAATCATAAGCCAGACAAATGGAAGAAATATTTCAAAGAACTGAGCAAAAATACAAACAGATAAAAGCCATGAGGTAAAAGATAAAAGGCTTGGAGAATATATTGAAGCAACCTGAAAAACAAATCAGCCTCAAAATAAGAAAAAATAAGAGAAAGAGGTGAGGCCATCATTAAACATAATTGTCATAGAAGAACACATTTCTGAGCTAAAAAATGAATATGTGTCTGCACAGTAAAAGTGTTCACATAATTATATGTATAAACTACAAATTAATGCAATGCATTGTGCGGTTTATATATACATAAAAGTAAAATGTTATACAACAACAGCACAAAGGAAAGAGGATGTAACAGGGAAGTATGCTGTTAGGGATCTTAAGTTGCATATGAAGTGTTAAACATATTAATTCATGGTAGACTGTGATTAGTTGAGAATGGATGTTTTAATTCCTAAAGCAACTCCTAAAAAATAAAGCAAAGAGGTGTAACTAAAATCCAACTGAGTATACAGAAAGGAACACTAAACAATATTCAATTAATCCAAAAGAAACCAGGAAAGAAAGAAAAGTAAACCAAAAATAGATAGGACAAATAAAACAAACAGCAAGACAGTGGACTTCAACCAAACCATGTCAATAATTACATTAAATTTAAGTGGAGTAAAAACTCTAATTTTTGAAAGTGATTGTCATACTGGCATTCAAAAAAAGCCAAAAAACAAAAACAACTATATGCTGTCCACAAGAAATGCACTTTAAATATAAATCCACAGACAGGTTAAAGGTAAAAGGATGAAAAAATATATATTATGAAATCATTATTTATATTTTTTAAAAGATAGAGTAGCTATATGAATATCAAATTGGACTTCAAGACAAAGTGCATTGACAGAGATAAAGAGGGACATATAAAAGGATCAAATCATTGAGAAACATAAATATCCTAAATGTGTATGCATGAAATAACAGAGCTCTAAAACATATGATGCAAAATCTGACAGCACCAAAGAAAAAAATCCTGTAATCAGACTTAGAAATTTCATACTCCTGATAGAAAAGATAGACAAAAAAATCAGTAAAGATATAAAGTATAGGATCTCAAAGTGTGTTCTGGTTATCACTGGGGGCTCCTGAGACCCTTTCAGGAAGTCTGTGAACTCAAAACTGATTTTATGATACGAAGAGGCTATGTGCCTTTTACTCTTACTCTATACTAGAATAAAGCACAAGAGGTTATCTTCATAATCAGACAAAGTTTCTTAGATGGGATACAGAAAGTACTAACACCCCAAGAAAAAATATATGAAGTCTAATTACCAGAATTTAAAAGCTTTACTAAAATTAGAAACACTACTAGAGGAATGAAAAGGGAACTCATAGACTAGAAAAAATATTTGCAACAAATATATCTGATATAGTACTTAAATGTAGAATATATACAGAACTCCTACAAATTAAACAAAAGTCAATCAATTTTTTTAAATGGACAAATGACTTAAACAGATCCTTCACAAAAGCAGATATACAAATGGATAACAAGCATATAGAAAGGTAAAAAACACCATTAGTCATCAGGGAAATGCAAACGTAACCCAAATGAAATACCATCTCACTACAATGACTAAAATGAAAGTCTGACAACATCAAATGTTGGCAAGGATATGGAGTAACCTAAATTCTCATAGACCACCGGTGGGAGTACAAAATCATACAAACACTTTAGAAAACAAATTGGCAGCTTCTTAGGAAGTCAAGCATATACCAGGTCACATCATCACACATGAATCCCAGTCCCAAAAGCATTATGGTAAGCAAAAAAAGCAAACACAGAAGAGTATATTCTGTTGTTTCTATTACTTCTAGAAGTTCTATAAAAGGAAAAACTAATCTATGGTATATTTCAGTTTTATAAATTATGTTTCAATAACAAATTAAAAGGAAAATCATTTCATTATCTTCACCATCCAAAAAATCCAGGTAGTACAATCTCTAAATTCACTGAGCCAGGCACACCTGGATCGCACTTGGTCAACTCTTCCCCAATTTGGAATTCTATCTCCTCCTTCAGACTCTTAAACCTATGGAAGGTTTGATGTCTTACTTTTAAGAAGCTCTAATATTTTTTCCTTGTAGTCCAATGGGTCATCCTGCACACGCTCTAGACATGTGTCTGCCACTTAGGAAATCACTGGTTTAAGTCCTTTGCATCAGGATTTTCTGCCACTTAAAGCTGAAAGAATCTTAACTGATAAAGCTTGACAGTGAAGAAGGGGCCAGATTGTGAAGGTGATTCTATCATGCTAAGGAAATAAGACTTTCTCCTGACAACGAGTAGGTTCCAAAGTCTTTCAGAAAAGGGAGAGAAGTACCTAACAGTATTGTGCAGGGACTAAAGGCAGGGCCATCAGTTTTAAGTCTGGAAGAGGACGGTGGTCTGAATCAAGAGAGTGAGAATGGAGAGGAGATAAGGAGATGGAATTAAGAGGCACTCAGCAAGGAGAATCCAAAGACGTTCAGGTGAAAATACTGACAGATCTTGATAGTGTATCAGATGCGGGAAGTGAGGGCACGAGAGGCATCAGGAATGATACCCAGATTCCTGGCTCAATATGCGGTAGAACCCTCACCAAGGAAGAAGCCCAGGAGGTAGAAAGGATGACAATGATTCCCAGCTTTGGGCATCCCGAACCTGAGATGTCCAGGATATTTCCAGTGAGCAGCTGGGAAAACCGTTCTGGCGCTCAGCAGTAAAATCCTGGCTACAGAGTTGACCCCTCGGGTGTCCTCTCTAGGAGCCTCTAAGGCTCCTGCCTTATTGGTCTCTGCGCTGCAGCTGTTCCTTAGCACACATTGGTGTCTGAGAAATGCCCCATCTTTCCTCCCTGGCATCATTGCTGGTCCCTCCCTGCCCCTCACTACACTTGAGGAAAGCTGACATGGATGGCATCTCCCTCTCCTGCTCCCATTTGTTCTGTCTCGAGGTTTGGTGTCACCCCACTTCCAGTGAGAGGGCCCTAATGGAGCCTTCAAGTTTGTATGCCTGGTGACAGACTTCCTATTTTCTTCATCAAGAGCACAGACCTGTATCCGTTCAACATTTATTGGGCTTTGCAACGTGCCAGGCTTTGTGCTAGACATGAGATACACGGAAATGCAAGGGCAGGGCTTCAGCCTTCAAGGAGCTTGCTTTGAAGAGACAGATATATTCAACTATAATGTGATATAGTGATTAGATTGACATGAGTATGGCTGAAATTCAGGAGGGCTTGAAGGAAGGGAGAATGAGTCAGGCTGCAGAAATCAGGGAAGGTGTCCAAGGGATGATAGTCTTTGGCCTGACATTGAAGAATGTGTAAGAATAGGCTGGATACAGCAAGATGTATTCTAAACAAAAGGCCTGTGTAAGGACCCGAGGTATGAGAGAGCCTGGTGTGAGAGAGCCTGGTGTATTGGACAGCAGGTTGCAGACAGCTCAGTGTGGCTGGAGGGGAATGGGCAAGGATGGGAAAGTTTGCAGTGGGTCTGGAGGGAGAGTAAGTGATTTGTGGAGCAAGTGCTAAGCCCTGCATGGTGTTTAAAGCTTCACAGAACAGTAGGGACAGGCTTTCTCTCATCAGGACTATCCTCTAGGAGAAGATGATTAACAGTCTAGAGGGGAGAAACACAGCCTCCTCGGCATCATCATGGGATGCTGGAGGAGGACACTTTGCTGGCTAGCCAGGGTATTGGTGGCTAGAGCAAAACAGGCTATGTGGTCAAGGTGGCGCATTACTGGGAGAGTCTGGCCAGGTGGCAACCAGAATTGGGCCCAGATACCAGCATCAGCTGGGGCTCCAAACAGCCAGACGACCTGCATCAGAGCTGTACCAGGGCTCAGGCTGAGATGAGGCCATCGGACCCAGATCCCAAGCTTTGGCCTAAGTGCGGTTCCTGCCTGGAATAGGGGTAATTAACTCTAGTGGACATGGCACGGCGACCAGGGTCCCAGGGGAAGCAGTAGTCATGGCAAGAGCCACGGGACCACCAGGACTCAGACAAGCAAAGAGACTTTGGCCCCAGGCATTGCAGCAGCAGTTACAATGGCCATAAGATGGGGGAGGAATGCAGGACAAAGAGAGAGGGTCAAAAGTGATGGCCAAGGATGGACGCAGCTCCCCCACACACATGCAAATGGCATAAACTTGGCCCAACAGTGCCCACAAAGACGTCCTGTGAGTTTCTGCATTAGTTTATTGGCTATGAGTGTCTTTATGACCGTAGTCTTTGATTTTTACCCCATGTGTTAGTGGGGCTAGGAAGAAATCCTGTTAAAAGTCTCATACTACCCATAAAAGCAGCCATATTTCACATATTGTAAGAAGCACCACTATTTTACCTACCACTAATACGGTAAAATATTATAAATATCAATTATAAGATACAACCAATTGTAAGGCATTTCATTGTCATTAATCTTGTTGCCAAATATTTCCTGTTTTCCCCCCATTCTGGGTACCTGAGGGGACACTTCCTGACAGCCTTGTCATTGGATGAAGTCATGTGACTAATTCTGGCTAATCAGTTGTGAGTGGAAGTGACCAACTAATTACTTGTGAGTTTGAGACCTTTTAGGCACCTTTTTCTAATCCATGCAAAGTTACCACATGGGCTAGAGGCAACAGTAGACACAGTACACAAGATGCGTGACTTGCTAAGATTACACTGAAATCCAGCCCTGAGCTGGAAGTCAGCTCTGACAAGTCCTCCTTTGTGCTTCTGCTTCCCCAGCATTAGAAAAGGCCATGGTTTCTGAGATTAGTGAAAACTACTATGACTCCAGGAAGATGTTTCAGAATATACAACTAGCACCAACTAACACACATTTTTAAACAAAGACATGTGTTTTCAAATGAAATGATAACAAAGCACAACTTTAAGACATAATAAAAATGACAGACTTGACCAGGGAAAACTTTCAGGACTGGGAAAATAAAACATATATGTTATGTTAGTTACTTTTCCTGTCTACCATCACTCACTGTATTTGGTCTTCTTTTGGAGAGTTGATATTTAGAGCATTTGGGAATTCATATGGAGAGCAAATGCTTTGACAGGGTTCTAATTCAGTCCTGAGATACCCAAGATTAGAGACAGAGAAGGATTTATGAGCTTTAGTTCCAAGAATTAAAGAGGCATGACTGACAAAGACCCTCCCTGAAACTTCTCAGAAGAATGGTTGGGAAATATAGACCAGGGAACAAGCTACAGGTTCAGAAATGACGTTTGGAAAGGTTGAGTTCTACCCACACTTACCAATTTTGTTTCTTCACATCTGTGCCCCTATTTGAAGAAGAAGAGGGAGGTCTTTGTACTTGTTGATGGATAGAATTTCCAGGACTTTCCACATTTCAAAGGCCTTTTTCCATTCTATCCGTAAGTATATTTAAGCTTGGGAGGTTGTGTGTTGAAATTTCCTAGTTTGGGGTTCAGAATACATGGTTGCTATAGGAATTGGTTGGACAGATGGGCTCTGGGAAGTTTGCATCCAAATTCATAGCCACTGGGAGAACAGATGTTACTAAGAATATGAGAACGAGCAGGTGAAAGCTTCTTCTTGGAAGACAGAAGGCAGCACCAGGACAGGCCTGGAAGTGGAAAATTGGACCCTGGGTCTTCTAGCAAAAAGGCCCAGCAACTTTCATAGAGGTGAAATGATGAAAATAGTGTTTGCAAAAGTGTCATTTGGGACATCCCAGTACAAATAAGCAAACTTAGCACCCAGATCTGGGATTCTAAATACCATGCTCCACTGAAAGGAATCAGTGTTCTTTGAAAAAACAGCTGCTTTTAGGGGTGGGATTGGGAAATTACTAGATGAACCTGGAATATCTTGCTGCACCAGAAAGTAGAGATGTGTTAAAAGAATATGGGGACATGTCAAAAGGATAAGGAGTCAGTTTACAGGGACTCAACCTAGGACAATTTGAGCCTCAAAATAAATATTAACAGTACAGATTATAACCCACCGAATGCAATAAGACTCCATGTGTCTGTACTTATGTAAGTATATAAATAAATAATGAGAAAGAAGAAAAAAATCTCTTCCTTGCCTTAGAATGGTACCTAATAGATATAGATACAGATATAGAAGACACGATGGAAATAAATATGGAAGGAGTGGTGGAATTAGAAAATAATTAGCATTGGGCAGCAACCAAGAATCACCATGATGCTAAAACCCATGAGTGAAACTTTGATAAGAAACATAATTTTTACATAGTCTGGAAGTATCTCCCACAAGACTCTTCTTAATTACAAATGGGGAAAAAAGTTACTTTACAGTGTACTAATGTCACAGACACCACTTTCCCCAATTGCTCAGTTATAACCCATAATGGGCAATAGGTATCATTTGCCTTTTGAGATAATGTACTGAGAGAAACACATCATTATTTCTGTGGTGTTACTTCCAAAAAGGTATAAACTAAATCTAATTGTGGGAAACAATTTTTTTTTTTTTCTTTTGTGGTACGCGGGCCTCTCACTGTTGTGGCCTCTCCCGTTGCACAGCACAGGCTCTGGACGCACAGACTCAGCGGCCATAGCTCACGGGCCTAGCCGCTCCGTGGCGTGTGGGATCTTCCCAGACCGGGGCACGAACCCATGTCCCCTGCATCGGCAGGCGGACTCTCAACCACTGTGCCAACATGAGATAAAACAAAAATGAAAACATTCTACAAAGTAACCAGGCAGTGATCTTCAAAAACGTCTAGGTCATAAAAAAAGACTGAGGAACTTGAAGGAGATTAGAGAGACATGACACCTAAATGTATCATGTGAGCCTAGACTGGATCCTAGATCACAAAAATACATTCACACATTAGTGTGACAAATGATGAATTGTGAATGTAGATTAGATAATAGCTGTAGGAATGTTAATTTCCTGGTTTTGATAACTGTACTATAGTTTTATAAAAGAATATCATTGTTTAAAAAAATACACCTTGAAGAATTTAGGCATAAAGAGGCATTATATCTGCAATATACTTTCAAATGATTCTGAAAGAATGATAAGTCAAACTGGTAAAACATTAACATGTTGAGAATCTGGGTGAAGGGTATATAGGAATACTTAACAATATTTTGGCAACCTTTCTACATGTCTGAAGTTATTTCCTCAAAAAAAGTTTTTTTAAAAGAATGAATGAAAGAGAACCTTCTTACACTGTTGGTAGTAATGTAAACTGGTACAGCCACAATGGTTCCTTAAAAAACTAAAAATAGAGCTACCATATGATCCAGCAATCGCACCCCTGGGCATATACCTGGAGAAAAACATAATTCAAAAAGATACATGCACCCCAATGTTCACTGCAGCACTATTTACAATAGCCAGGACATGGAAGCAACCTAAATGTCCATAAACAGAGGAATGGATAAGGAAGATGTGGTACATATATACAATGGAATATTACTCAGCCATAAAAAAGAATGAAATAATGTCATTTGCAGCCACATGGATGGACCTAGAGATTGTCATACTGAGCAAAGTCAGACAGAGAAAGACAAATATCATATGATATCACTTCTATGTGGAATCTGAAAAATGAGTACAAATGAACTTATCTACAAAACAGAAATAGAGTTACAGGTGTAGAAAATAAACTTATGGTTACCAGGGGATAAGGGGGGGGATGGTAAACTGGAAGGTTGGGATTGACATATACACACTACTATATGTTAAATAGATAACTAATGAAGACCTCCTGTAGAGCACAGAGAACTCTACTCAATACTTTGTAATGGCCTGTATGGGAAAAGAACCTAAAAAAGAGTGGGTATACGTATAAGAGATTCACTTTGCTGTACACCTGAAACCAACACAACATTGTAAATCAACTGTACCCCAATAAAAGTTTTAAAAAATAAATGAATGAATAAAAAGAAGAATAGAATTTTCCAGGGAGTTTCTACAGAAGAAAAAAATTGTTGCAGAGCATCCCATGCAGGGGGCACTCAGCTAAAGCTGGAGGCAGGGAGATATTTCTATGCACACCTAGCTTGGGTCCTAGAGCCACCTTTCTTACTTTCTAATGTTTCCTAACTCCATAATGCTTAGCTCTCCACCTCACACAGGTACCTACACGTACAATGCCGATATAGCTCTTCAGATGGCACAGCTGGAATCATCTCTGAGCATCCCCTGAGATTAGACCACCTAAAGGGCGACACCTGCCTCTAACTAGAGGCTCTGATTATTTTGCTGATTGTGTCCATACAATCTTCCAACTACAGTCTCCTCCCCACCTTTGAGAACCTAATCAAAGTTTTGCAAGGTCAATAAGGCCAACGCACAATCTCCTCTGAGTTTTAATCGTATTCTACTGAGTTCACATTTAATCATAAATCAATGAGGGAAAGAATCCTAAATTCATAGAAACCACATGCTATAGTGAGAAATGCACTGAACTTGGAGTCTTACCTCTATCACCAATTACCTATATGTGAGCTTGGGTAAATTACTTCTATAGTCCTCATCTATAAAATTGGGAATCTGAACTAAATCTTAACGGTGGTCTCTTCCACTTCTAAAAAAGATGATGGTTATTCAAGAAAAGGTCCCTCTGACTTCAGATAGTTTGCATACCCATGAGAATGACCTTTCCCCCCCAAATTAAAGACTTGAGATCTTACACCTGATTCTCAAGGTTGACCTTGGCCTGAGGGCATAGCATTGACATTTCTTTACCCAGGGGAAGGATTACAGCTAAGAGGCAGCATTCCCACAACCAAGTTCTATTTTATAACAACCTCTGCCAGCTATGCTGTGTTTAGCTTAAACCACTTCTGGATGCACAACAGTTAATCACCTCTTCGAGTGAAAAATTAAAGGTAAAAAAAAAAAAAAGCCAAAAGAAAGTCCTATAATCACTCCTAAATACCCTAACTCATCTCCTGGATGCCCGACCCCCGTGCCCTTCATCTCCGAGGTTTCCCTGTAATCGCTGCAACAGCGTGCACACGAGCTGTCCCAGTGTGTGTTGTACTCAGATATCTATTTCCTTCAGGCCTGGCTCGGATTCAGCAGCTCTGAGTCAACAAGGAGTTGGGAGAGACAGATTCGCTGTGCCAAGTTTTTCACGAAAGCAGGACTCAGGCACACACATTGTACACTCATTCTCCTGGCTCTGCCTTCCCCCTTGGGCTGACCATCTGTGCTAAAGCCTTCGCTAAAGGCATAAAAAAATTTCCCCGCAAAGTCCCAAATGTCTAGAACACTGTCTCTCCTCCTGGCGAACATTAAGCATGACCCCACTTTTTCAGATTTTGCTCTGATCTGATTGTTCCTTTTCTCAAAGGAAAAAAAAAAATCCAAGTAAGAGAGAAAGTTATGCTAAATTTCCCTTGTGGGGCCAGTCAAGGGAATACAATGGGAGCCTTATATCCTGGAGGAATGCAAGGAATCCTGAAGATGGGCACAGGCCTCCTGAGCGGAGAGCTTTTATAACAGGAGACACGAGAGCAATGAGATCGGACCGTGTCCACTTGGAGCAGGCAAGGATACATTGGCCCTGAGACCTGGTGGGGGGAGGAGGGGTGGTCCCTAAAGTCAAGGAGTTTCTGTGAAAAAAAGCAGGTGAATAATATTTTAATTCCTCTTAAATGCCAATTTTGTAAAATTATAAAAATAAAATACAAAAAAATGTCAAACATACAAAAAGTGAAAAGATTAGTACGATGACCATCCATAATATTTTGTTGTACTTGCTTTTACATATTTATAAATAAGTGTATAAATAAGTATATAAATGCTTTTATATACTTAAGGTTGCATTTCTATTTCCATATACATATATGTATATATATGCGTGTGTGTGTGTGTGTGTGTGTATACACGCATATGTAAAAGGCTGAAACATTTTAGAGGAATTACGCACATCAGGACATTTCACTTCTAAATATGTAACTTTTTATAGTCCCCAAATAAGGACATTTTGCAATTTCACAGCAATAACATTACTACTCTTGAAAGTAACAATGACTCCATAATCTCATGTAATACCTTGTCTTTAGTAAGTGGCCCCAGTGGTACCAAAAATGTATTTTATAGTTGGTTTCTCCAAAATAGGATACAATCAGACCAGGCCAACTATCTGCTTGGTTGTAACATTTTTCATTTATCTAGTGGTTTCCTCATGGTGTCATTTAAATTATTTCTTTTGCCCTCCCTTGTGGAGTTTTTCTTTTTCTTTTTTTTTTTTTTTAACACTGGAGGTTAGATCTAAAGTCTTGATTAGCTTCAGGCTCAAGACTTTTGGTAAGAAGTCTTCACAGGAGATGCTATATAGTGCATAATGCAACATATCAGGAGGCATACAATGTCTGGTTGTACTATCAGGGACAGTAAATTTCAGCACCTGGTAAAGTAACAGCCAGTTTTGCTATAATGCTACATATATACCCTTAAAAATCATGGTGTTATGCAAAATTACACAGTAAAAACCACAAGGCTTACGGGGAGAATAGGAATAAGGGTACAACATTCAAAAACTTTTGTTGGTGACGCATAACAGAAAAAGAAAAAGATAGAAATCTGTTAAAAAACAGTAGCAGTTTTACACATGTGGAAAGCTTAAGAAATGCATAAGTTCTACAACAAACGTGGCACTTTACCTTAAAAAAAGACCTGAAGCTTGCTTGTGGAAGCAGGTACCAGAAGGGTTGCAGTTTATGAGTTATGAAGTGATGGAAATAGTTTTCTAAAATTGAACAGGAAGATCCAACACCAGATGTGGATGGGTGTGGCCCATCACACACGTGGTGAAATGAGGTAGCTAGTAGATGTCTGAGCTGTGCACAGATGTGCATATTGTGTATTCCCAGGTGACTTGGTTCATCCGGGTTCAGCATTCACCTATGTTTCTTGTGCACAGAAGAATCATGCACAAGTGAATGTGAAAATGTGCTACACTCAAGGTGTTCCCTAGTTTACCAATTGTACTGGAAAGAATTCACGTCTCAAAACAAGTGTTATATCAAAAATGAATGTATTGGCAATTTACATCTTCTCTCTTTTTTATCCTTGATCAGTCTTGCTAAAGATTCCTCAATTTTGTTGATCTTGTCAAAGAAAGGGCTGCTGATTTCAATGACTTTTTTATTCTTCTGTTCTCTGATATATTTAGTATGCTTTTATCTTTATCATTTCCATCTTCTAGTTACTTTGAGTTTAATTTGGTCTCCTTTTTCTAGCTTTCTAAAGTGGAGGTTTAGATCACCAATTATAGATCATTTTTATTTTCTAATATAACTTTTTAGATTTATGTATTTCTTGCTAAATACTTTAGCTGCATCTCACTTTAGCTGCATCTCACAAATTCGGATAGATTGAGTTTTCATTATCATTGCATTAGAAATATTTCCCAAGATTTCCACATCTGCAAATATAAAGTAGACATACTTTTCCCTATTCTTTTTATTCAGTACAGCTAAAAATATTGGACATTTTCTGATTAAAGAAACACAAGAAGACTCTGAAAGGTGGAAAGCAAAAGGCAGACAGGCTAGGGACCTTGTGACTAGAGTAATGACAGGGTACAAGGGGTGATATCAGCAGTAATCAGGGGCCAACCCCCTCATCGAGTGGCATTGGATGCCATGTGGGGAACCTGGATTTCCAACCCCACCTGTCAGCTATAAGCCATGACTTCCTACTCTAAACAGAAAGAAATAAAAAAAGAAGGGATCTTGGAATATCAGGAAGGAAGAAAGAACAATGGAAAGAGGAGCAATACGAGTAAAGAAGATTTTACTTTTTCTCTTGAGTTTTTAAAACTTTTGACGTTTTGACATTTGAAGCACAAATTATAACACTCTCTAATTTGGTTCTCAATATACATAGAGGAAATTCTTAAATTTAATATTTATTTAAGCCAATTATATTATAAATGGAAGAGGGCAAAGGGATATAAAATGATGTAAGTTTCTACACTTCATTCTAACTGGTAAAATGTTGATACCAGGAGACTATGCATCATACATATGATATATATAACATATATATATATGTGTGTGTGTATATATAGTATATGTAATATAATACCTGAAGAAATTGATTACAAAGCTATACAAAGTGGTATACTCAAAACCACTATAGCTAATAAGTAAAAATGATAAATGAAAATGGACTGCTAAAAATTTTTAAAGTAACACAGGAAGGCAGAAAAAATAAAACAGAGAAACTAAAATCAGAAAGAACAGACAAAAACAAACCAAAACAAATGGTAGACTTAAGGCCTAACATTAGCTAACTAAATTGTCTAAATACATCAATTAAAAGACCGATTGGGGGCTTCCCTGGTGGCGCAGTGGCTGAGAGTCTGCCTGCTGATGCAGGGCACACGGGTTCGTGCCCCAGTCCGGGAAGATCCCACATGCTGCAGAGTGGCTAGGCCCATAAGCCATGGCCGCTGAGCCTGCGCATCCGGAGCCTGTGCTCCGCAACGGGAGAGGCCACAACAGGGAGAGGCCTGCGTACCACAAAAACAAAGAAACAACAACAACAAAAAAAACCCATTGGTAGAGTGGATTTTTCAAAATGGGGAAATTTTAATATGTCATCTGGATAAACAGAACCAAAGCACTTGGTCCAATTGGTCCTCTAATAGCTAAGTCTTTTCACAATCTGTCACCTAAACCATGCCAGATGCTCTTTGAATTAATTCAAATGTCACAGCTCCTATGAGACTAATGCTGCCATTTTACAATGTTCAAAATTAACCATTGGGGTAGGGCATATTTATGACAGCTGTAAAGAATATATATGAAGAGAAAAATCACATTGGACCCAAATACAAAATATGCTTATAAAAATGCAAAATTTTCATCTTTTGTCTTATTATGCATTATTAATGTATTAAGTTACTGTTATTTATCTCTAATTATGGTCACAGAACATAGTGCATAATATTTCAATCTTTTGAAATGTAATGTCCTAGCAAATAGTCTATTTTGGTGGAAGTCCCATATGCACTGGGAATGAACATGTATTCTGCAGATGTTGTGGGTAGTATTCTGGCAATGTTAGGTCAAGGTGTTGTTCACATCTTTACCTGTCCTGAATTTAACTAATTATTCTATCAATTACTGAGAAAAGGATATTAAAATCTCTCATGATAATTACTGATATTTCTATTTCTCCTATTTCATGTATTTTGAAATTATTGAATATATACACATTTATGATTATTTTGTATTATTGATGAATCAATCTTTTTATCATTATCAAGTGTCCCTCATTATCTCTGATAATCTCTTTGCTTGGTGTCTACTTTATTCCATATTAAAAAGTTTACCACCTTTCTTACAGTTCTATTTGTAGGGAATGTCTCCTTCTTTGCTTTTACCTTTATCTATGGGCGTCTTTATGTGAAATTGTGTCTTTTGTAATCAACGTATAGTTGAAACTTGATTTCTGTCCAATCTGACAATCTCTGAATTTTAATTAAAGTGTTTAGTACATGTATACTTAATGTAATCACTGATATAGTTGACTTTATTACCTTGCTGCCATCTAAAAAGATGTTTTTGTTTCACTAGTTTTAATTTCCTACCTTCTTTTGAGTTAATCAAATAATTTTAAGTAATCTCTTTGAATTCTTCTATAAACCTTTTAGCTATACCTTTTCCATGTACCTTTTATTTATGTATTTTTAAGTGTTTACTCTATACATTACGATAAGCATTCTTAATTTATAACAGTCTACTTTGAAATAATAAAGGCAGTCCTCACTTTGCATGGCAGTGCAAGACTGTAAAAATGACCCTGGAAGCTAAAACTGTGCAAAGTATGTTAATAATCAATGGGGAAAATTACAGTTGCTCTGTGACCTTTAAAAATTTTTGTCAAAATATTAAAAACTCTCCTACTGTTGGTCATAAATGGATAGGGAAATGGAAAGAAATAGTAAAACTAATGTTTAGTTAGTACGTTGTAATTTAGCACATTAGGAACATTGAACATTAAAATGTTTTATTTGTTCATTAAAAACCTGTCAAGAGTAGTTTGAACAGTGTTTGCCTTCTCCTTTTCATCATATAATTTATGATATAGAATGAGCATTGTTTATATGTTGGTGAATTGTCATACTCCTTTCTGTGTTAGGATCTACTTCCAATACTGTATCTTTTGCAATTTCAATGTCATGAAACAGCTCTGAAAGTTCACTTATTGGGGAATTCTTTACTAGATAGCCCCACTTCCTCTACGGTATCCTTTTTGT
This sequence comes from Neophocaena asiaeorientalis asiaeorientalis, assembly GCF_003031525.2. Lineage (NCBI taxonomy): Eukaryota > Metazoa > Chordata > Mammalia > Artiodactyla > Phocoenidae > Neophocaena > Neophocaena asiaeorientalis. The sequence continues at coordinate 5,255,797 of NW_020174922.1, read as the reverse complement.
CACAACCACTTTCCTTGATTTAGATACATAATTTCACCTTCCCTCAGTTCCTCCAGCTGTATATGCCGAATCTTTCAAATAGCAGCCCTGTCAACATTTCCATAGTCAGCAGTACTTCTATAACTCCATTTATGTCTGATTCAAATTTCACTTCCAGGGTTATCACTTTTCATTTCATTTTTGCACTTTTATCTTTGTTGGCCAATTCCCTTTTTGATTATCCATTTTTATAAAATGTCATGTTGGTTTATCCCTGGGAGACAAGGAGGTAATACAACTACATGCTTTGCTGACTGTGCAAATTAAAAAAGGATGTGTGTAGACCAATCACTCGCAGACTTTGAAATAAAGGGCATGACTGGTTACTGATCATGATTTGCATGTTATTTACATAGATATTTGTTGCCTGAAGAGCTAGGAACAAACTGTATGTTATGCAATTACTCACAGTAAGTATAACATGGTAATGAAATTTGAATCATATTTTTGTGGGACTAGTGTTATTTAACTAACTGAAATTCATGCATAGTGCAGCCATGCACAGGGAGGACTGTACTACTTCATGCAAGAACCTTAATATGGACCTTGTCATTCAATCCCTTAAATCACTTACTATCCCAGAGATTGGCTTGCCTTTGAGTTCTGAACAGAGAGCCTACAATGCCTTTCAGTGTTATCAAGCCTTAGGATTGGAAGGTTTCTACTGCAAGAGAATCCCACCATTGACACTTACACCACCAATTTCACTGTAATTTCATGTTCTCTTTAGCAAAAAATTTCTAAGTAGGCTCAAAATTGAAGTATTTAGCATTAATCAATTTAGGTTTAGAATTCTATTTTTTTTAATTGGCAAATGTACATTGAGCATCTGTTTGTGTAGCCATTAATCTCTCAGAAGTCTTAAAGAGCTATACACTTGATTGCCCCCAGGTCTGGGAAGCCAGATTTACAGACCTCAAAAGATGACTAAGTATGTAAGGGGAGAAATATATTCTGTAAGTATTCATATATTAGAGAGTATTTTTCTTAATCACATATTCAGAGAAGGTCTCATCAAAGATAAGAGACATGAGAAGAGTTAGGATTTAGAAAAAGAACATAGAGAAAAGCACTTAAATTATGAGCATAAACAAAACACCTATTTGGGGAGACCACTAGGCATGGAGGCTAGATTGACAGTTCTAGGAGGCTAGAACTAGGAAGCTAGATTGACAGTTCTCAATCTTGGCTGACCATCAGAAAGACCTGGTAACTCTGAACTCTACAGATTTTTTTTTTTTTTTTTTTTTTTTTTTTTTCTGTACGTGGGCCTCTCACTGTTGTGGCCTCTCCCGTTGTGGAGCACAGGCTCCGGACGTGCAGGCTCAGCGGCCATGGCTCACGGGGCCCAGCCGCTCCGCGGCATGTGGGATCCTCCCGGACCGGGGCACGAACCCGTGTCCCCTGCATCGGCAGGCGGACTCTCAACCACTGCGCCACCAGGGAAGCCCTGAACTCTACAGATTTTTAAGGGCCAAGCAGAAAGCTCCCAAGGTGTCTCCAATGATGAGCTACAGGTGTGGGTAGCTACAGTAAAAACAAGTTTAACACGTGTTCAATGGATTAATAACTGTGAAACAACACTTGGCTGTTTCCATATAATTATTTGATCCCTATAAAGCAGATTTAGTCCAAAGACTACAAAGTCCATCATGAATACAACACTAAATTTGGACAGAAATGATTAGATGGTATGAGTCATTTCTCCATTTACAGCAAAGTAAGCCCAAGGACAACACCATGTTTATGAAAAAGTCTTATACGAAGACAGACAAAAAAATTTTTTTGGTTTGTTTTCTGGTGGCAGCTCTTGCTCCCTTTTTTTGTCGCCATTAGCTCCCTCCACCTTGGCAGCCCTGTCCACAGGGCTTAGATGGTGGACTGACTCAACAGCCTTCTTCAGGAGAATGGGGAGCTCGTGCTTAGAAAGCTTCCTGCAGCATTCGACTCCTCCTCTTTCTTGGCATACTTTTCCTTGGGCTTGCCCTTCCTCCCCCTTAAGGGTAACCTTCAGAGACCTGAGATTTCAGTGTGGACAGGGTTAAAGGGAGCTGAGGAATCCTCCTCTTCTGCTGTGGAGCTGGACCTTCAGCCAGCACACTTCAGGTGAGAGAGACACTCAGTCCATGAGTTGGCCAAGCTCCACACCAGGTCAGGCCCCAACCAGCCCTTTGCTTGTCATCCTCATCTTCTCCCTCAGATTCCAGGGGGACTGGAGGTTGGGGCGAGATAGGTCCTGAACTTCTTGGGTCACCTAACCATCTATAAATCACTTTCCACACGATGCAAGTGCCACAGTATCTTGTAGAAGCTTAAATGTCAGAGACTTGCAAACCTTATAGAAATCTTAATCACCATAACTTAAATCATTCAAATCTAATTACTTTTAAATTAATTTAGCATAGTGGGGTAATTGTAAAGTGCAAAAACACAGCTGTGGACCAAAACAATTCCACCCCAGTACATTCTAAAATAAATGCACCATGATAAGATGTTCTCAGCCCTCTGGAATCACAAAAACTTGTCAACTAATTTATGATTATCCTAGAAACAAGAGTGAGTTTTTTGGTTTCTGTTTTGTTTTGTTTTGTTTGTTTTTGTTTTTTGCTACCAGAGGTTCAGGGACTCTTTATAGTCCATCCATAGAGGTAAGTTATTTCCAAGTTCTTCATAAAATACAAAGATGTTCATCATGAAAAGACTCACCTCTGAGTTCTCTTCATTTAGTGTTCATTCACACAGAGATTGGGTCTGAGAGGGTAACTATTTCCACCAACTTCCTGTTCTTCAATACACTTATGTGCTTGCCTGTATTTGTGGTTTGCTTATTTGAAACCTAAATTGCCCTCGCAGGTGTTTGATGATGATGATAACAAGCTTACAATAAAACAAAGCAAAGCAGGCAAACAAAAACAAAACAAACAATACCCTGGTAACTTGCTTAATCAGTACTGAATTTCATATAGACGCACATGGTTCCACACGGGAAGTTGTCACAGGGTCCCCACACATTCCTTCACAGCACCCTTTGGTCCACTCATTCCCAGAGCCTGAAAATCACATCAACTATTGATGCAAGAATTGAATTAAAGGTGGATGGTGTTTTGGTCCAATATCTGAGCTATGGGAAGCTGGGCTGAGTCTGTAGAGAGCATTTGGAGACACAAGTCAAAGAAATGTCTTGTTTGTGCCTATTGAAGGGACCTGCAAATCATGAATCAGTTCTTTCCAGCCCTGTCTGCATAGATAAGCAATTGTTCTCAATCCTGCACCTTTAAAATGCAAAGGACTGTGCTAGTGGTAAACTTTCTCAGCAATCATGAAATACTTTTTAGGAAGCAGTATGTGGAGTCAGGCTTCAGGAGCAGAGAGAGGGCCAAACCATGTCCTCATCCATTCACTCAGTGATTCATTCAGAAATTCATTCATTCACCAGGATTTGTTGATCAACTGGCAGTGTCGTTTCTAAGTTAGGAACTAGAGGTACAAGAATGAGTAATGCTTACTTCTTTCTCCCTAATAGTTTACAATCTTGCAAGAGAGACAGGCACACAAATAACACATCATAGTACAACATAGCAAGAGCTGTAGGGAAATGCTTACAAGCTACACTTTCCCCCCGTGCATTCACACACCAGATTAGTCAGTATGAACTGTGTCTGGGCAAAATGGCTGGGCAGCATACCTGATGGATATGTTTTTCTGTTGGACACCCAGTAAAATGAGTGGAAATCCAAGACCCCTGAGGTTACCCTTTTCCCAGGTTAGTCACATATTTCATTCCCCTAAAGTATCCACTGAGGTTTTACCACTGCCACTGATGGTGCTCTTTTCTGCCCCCTGGGGGCTTCCTTTGTAACTACTGTCGATTCCCTTCCAGGACTATTTCCTTTTCTGGAGTTGATGAGGAAGGCTTCACTTTACACTAGTATTTGTTGCTCCTTATTAGGCTTCAGGATGGGAACATGCCCTGGTATTTTAGTCTCCAGTCTTGAGGAATTTAGGTCCAAGATTCTTGGGGTTGGTTTGAAAGACAGCTGAATGCCACCACCCAGGTTTACACTAAAAATTACTTTTCCCTTCTGACCCCAAACTAGATCATATCACTTTGGTTTTCAGTAGGTTATCTCTGCATATTCAGGGCACTCATCGCAGAGACAGGCATTAATTTTGGCCTCCATACCTTGTTTAAGAGTCTTAATCCAGACATGGAAGGGCCTGAATATACATCTATCGATCAGTCTATTATCTAACTATCTCCATATTTTTCACCTACTCTTTCTCTCACAGAAAGAATAACCCTTCCCACCCCAGTTCCCATGAGACATTTAGATGGGCCTCTTCGCCCTGCAGTTACAAGAGCAAACAGGTGTCTGCAGATGTTCTACCCTTCTCGGTCCAAAACAGCATGAGAAGAAAGTGAATCCATATAATTCCCTGTATCTGTGATGTTTTTACATTCCAACAAACTGTAGAGAAACTCCTAGTAACCCTTGAAACTTTTCAGAGTGAAGGGAAACATTTTCACTTGCTCTCCTTTTTTTGTACTAGAACTCCTAAAACATTTAAAATTACACAAGGGAGGAGGGGAAGGGAAGACAATAACTGAGTTATTCGTTTAGTGCACATGTGACTAGAACCTCACAACACTTTGGGTAACTTGATTACATTTCATCTTATTATCCAAAACATGTTAAATCTACAATGATTGTCAGAAAGTTGGAAATGCTCTTAATAAGAGAGAAGGGTGACCGGGTTTTCCCTCTGTGGTTTATAGCCCATGGTTTATAAAGTGAGGCATTCCCCAAACCTCATCCCAGTGAAAAGGTGCATATTTTAGTCTTCTCAGAATTCTTATGGGAGCTCTTAAAAAATCTTACAGGAATTCTTACAATCACCAGGTGGTGCTTGAGAACCCACAAGATCAAAACCAAAATCTTTGGGTCTTTAATCGATGGGAAATTTATAAGCATTTGCTGTGCCTCTGGTATATTAGTAAACTCTGAAAAGTTACAGAATGTAAGCAAACCTTGATCTTCAAGCCATCTTGCGTGGGAGACATATATCCACGTTATTGTTAAGACAAAGGACCTTAAGGAGTCCCTGGCACATAGAAAGCCACCAACAAAAAGCAGCTTTGGTGATTAGCCTCTGCACTAGAATAGAGGCACAGGGGGTTGTAAAAACTGCTATGGCAGCAACAGGAGAGCCTGTCATGAGTACGCTGTGTAAGATCTTACAGAGAAGGTGCTTTGAGCAGGGGCTTGGAGAATCAGTATGAAACTTCCAGGGAAAAAGGAAAGAGCATTCCAGGCAGAAGGAACAGCATGGAGAAAAGCAAAGGCTTGAATGTACATCTTACTAAAGGAACACGAGTGTGGCCAGTACCAAGAGAACATAGGGTTGAAAAGATGGGGTGGGAGAAGATGCGGATGTGAAGGTCAATTGGGCCACATTATGAAGAGCTTGAAGTTCGGGATTTATTCTGTAGACAATGGGAGGCAAAGTGTTGAGGGGGAGAGTGATGAGATCAAACTTGTGATTTAGAGAGATCATTTTGGGGGTAAAAAATAAGACTGGGTAGGGTTGGTGAGGGGCAGGGAATGCAATTAGGAGGTTGGTGATGTGGGAATTGGGGGAGACATGACATGATGAGGAGGGGACCTAAAACAGGCAGTGAGCTACAGAGAAAGTGAGAGATGAGAAACATTTAAAAGACAGGTTTTTTCATTATGAATTATTGTGCTATTATTCCTTCCAAGTTATCGGGTATAATTTTAAATGAGGTTCATCTCTATAAATTGCAAGTTCTTGAGGAAAAAAAAAAGCCTGGAGTTTGCTGTCCATTCCTACCTGTACCCAGAGAGGCCTAGCCCGTTAGACTTTGCTCCACTTGGTGGCAGCTCTCTGAATTAAAGGCACAGAGCCCAGAAGAATTAAAATCTGCCCTGATCACGGAGATTCTCGCCAACCTGACTCGAAATAATGACAAATGCCACACTGAGGTTTCATTGCACTTTTTCAGAAGGGATATAAAATGTTCTTTCCTGTGGTATAGGAATGAAACTTTTAAAGGTGGCTTTCTTCAGCTAACAAAATGAAATGCTTCATTCTAGATAAAAGAGCAGAAAGAGGATTGGGGGAAACAGAGGCCACAAAGGGAAAAACCCTTGGTGCTCATGTTACACCTCGCAGATCATCCAAACCTGATGAACAGACTGCTGTCAATCATAGAACAATGAAGGAAGCCCCTATGCTGAAGTCCTGTTATTTGAAATCAGAAATCCTCACTGTTGGGACTTCCCTGGTGGTCCAGTGGGTAAAACTCTGAGCTCCCAGTGCAGGGGGCCCAGGTTCGATCCCCTGGTCAGGGAACTATATCCCGCATGCATGTCGCAACTAAGAGTCCGCATGCTACAACTAAAGATCCCACATGCTGCAATCAAGACCCAGTGCAGACAAAATAAAGAAAAAAAATAAATCCTCACTGTCAACGGCAGCATAAACAACAGCTGTTCAGTGCTAGGCTTGGTGTTAGGGATACAAGAACTTAAGATGGATGATGACTAGTTTGGCTTCAGTTTAAATGCATCCTCAGAAAAGAAAGGGGAGGGGCTTCCCTGGTGGCACAGTGGTTAAGAATCTGCCTGTGACACAGGTTTGAGCCCTGATCTGGGAAGATCCCATATTCTGCAGAGCAACTAAGCCTGTGCACCACAACTACTGAGCCCGTGTGCCACAACTACTGAGCCCGTGTGCCACGACTACTGAAGCTCGTGCACCTAGAGCCTGTGTTCCGCAAGAAAGAGTAGCCCCCCTCGCCGCAACTAGAGAAAGCCCGCATGCAGCAATGAAGACCCAATGCAGCCAAAAATAAATAAATAAAATAAACAAATTTATTTTTTCAAAAAAAGAAAGAAAAGAAAGGGGAGGGCTTCCCTGGTGGCACAGTGGTTGAGAGTCTGCCTGCCAATGCAGGGGACACGGGTTTGTGACCTGGTCCGGGAAGATCCCACATGCCGCGGAGCGGCTAGGCCTGTGAGCCATGGCCACTGAGCCTGCGCGTCCGGAGCCTGTGCTCCGCAATGGGAGAGGCCACAACAGTGAGAGGCCCGCGTACCGCAAAAAAAAAAAAAAAAAAAAAAGAAAGGAGAAAACGAGACCCTGGATTTGGCCACTCTCTCTCTTACATACATTTCATATAATCAATCTATCACAAATCTCAGGAACTCTGTCTTTAAAGTCTTTCAAATACAGCCTAATTTGACCACTACATACCACCTCTGCCACTGCCACCATGGTCCGGCCACCAGCACCTCTTGCCTGGACTCTGCATTAACCCCCAGGCTGTTCTCCCTGCTTCCACTATTGACCATCCGTCCCGTGGTTTCTCATCACACTGCGAAGAACATCCCAGTCCTAAACATGCCCCCCAGCTCTCCCTGCCCCACCCCTGCTACCTCCCCGACCTCATCTCCTACCACCTTCACCACACAGCCCTGCTGGCCTCTTTCCATCCCTTCGGCTCACCAGGCACTCTCTGCTTTGGGGTCTCTGCACTTGCTGAACTCTCTGTGTGGAATGTTCTCCCCTCTATGGCACACACCTAAAACGGCACCCTCTTTGTTTCCCTAACCCTTCAGTATGTTGTATTTCCCCACCCCCCACCCCCGCCGTGGGATTTTTCCTTATATTTTATTATATATTTTTTAAATTTAATTTTATATCCCTCCCTGGAACATAAGCTCCATGAGGTCAGGGACTTAATATGTTTTATTTACTGCTGTAGTCCAGTGATGAGAATAGCATTGGGTACATGGGAGGTTCTCAAATATTTATTAAACACATGAAAGACTGACTGGATGAATGAATGACCCATTACCCTCACTTCCTAAACCAGACTCATTCCCCCTCCATTCCTCAAATAATATTCACTTTTACTATCACAACTCATCAAAACTACCCTAGGCCAACCCAGCCTAAGTGAGGGGTGGAGCAGGCTTTGGAGCCCTGAAAGGTTAGTACTTTTGCAAGACACCATACTATGCTCTTCAGACCCGTTCAGCTACTGTCAAGAGCTCAACAGCTGCACCCACTCTGCCTAAGGAGGGGAATTTTCGAGCCTGCGTGGATTCAGCAGTAAGCCTCAGACGATTAAGTGAAGGTGTGCCATCACTCTCCACGACCCCAATATATTCTTTGGATGCATTATACAAACAAGATATAACTTTAAATATCTAATGTATGATTTCAGGCTCTTGATTAAGAAACTTCAAATCAGCACCTCTTTGGGGGAAAATGAAAATAAAAGCAAGCTTAATGCTGAAGGAATCAAACTACCACCAAAGGGCACTCTAGTCAAAGGCCAGAGTGCCCTCTACTGGCTATGGGCAGCTAACCAAACCATGGGGGAAAACCACAAAGAGGAAGCGGCTTTATATTCAAATCCACAAATGGGATTATTAAAAATACTTCAGCCCCTTCAAAGAAAATGGACTGTGGCTATAATAGGGGGAAAAGCCTCAGCCCCAGCTTTCAAGGGGGTTGAAGATTGCTATGAGGAATGGAAATTTGGAATTAGAGTAGGATTAATGATGTAATTCAGAACACACGCTGGACATATAATCCAGTGGGCAGGGGGGAAGAGTGATATCCGAGCCGAGGTTTGTAAGGGGCTAGGAGGCAGCCAGTGAAGGCAGTGGTGTGTACATACGGGGAGTTAGATTCCAGGTGATGGATCTATGAAGGCAGAGGCAGGGAGGTGACAGAGAACATGTTCAAGGGCTCTAGGAGTTGAAAGCTGTGACAACTGCTCTTTCTTTTAATTGAAGTACAGTTGATTTACAAGACTGTGTTAGTTTCAAGTACATAGCACAGTGATTCAGTATTTTTGCAGATTATACTCTGTTATAGGTTTTTACAAGAAAATGGGTATAATTCTCCAGGCTCTACAGTATATCCTTGTTGCTTATCTATTATATATACATAGTGGCTTGTGTCTGTTAATCCATGCATTTATATACACTAATAATGAAATATCAGAAAGAGAAAGTAAAAAAACAATCCTGTTTAAAATCACATCAAAACAAAATTCCTGGGAGGTGAAAGACCTATACTCTAAAAACTATAAAACTCTGATGAAGGAAATTTAATATGATTCAAAGAAATGGAAAGATATCCCATGCTCTTGGATTGGAAGAATTCCTATTGCTACAATGGCCATATGACCCAAAGCAATTTACAGATTTAATGCAATCCCTATCAAAATACCCATGACATTTTTCACAGAATTAGAGCAAATAATCCTAAAATTTATATAGAACAACCAAAGACCCTGAATTAAAAACAGCTCTTGGGGAGATCTTCGAGATGGTGGAGGAGTAAGACGTGGAGATCAGCTTCCTCCCCACAAATACATCAGAAACACATCTACATGTGGAACAACCCGTATAGAACACCTACTGAATGCTGGCATAAGACCTTAGACCTCCCAAAAGGCAAGAAACTCCCCATGTACCTGGGTAGGGCAAAAGAAAAAAGAAAAAACAGAGACAAAAGAATAGGGACAGGACCTGCACCAGTGGGAGGGAGCTGTGAAGGAGGAAAAGTTTCCACACACTAGAAAGCCCCTTCACGGGTAGCGACTATGGGTGGCGAAGCGGGGAAGCTTCGGAGCCGCGGAGGAGAGCACAGCAACAGGGGTGCAGACGGCAAAGCAGAGAGATCCCCGCACAGAGGATCAGTGCCGACCAGCACTCACCAGCCCGAGAGGCTTGTCTGCTCACCCACCGGGGCGGGCGGGGCTGGTAACTGAGGCTCGGGTTTCAGAGGTCAGATCCCAGGGAGAGGACTGGGGTCTGCTGCGTGAACACAGCCTGAAGGGGGCTAGTGAGCCACAGCTAGCCGGGAGGTAGTCCAGGAAAAAGTCCAGAACTGCCTAAGAGGCAAGAGACCATTGTTTCGGGGTGCGCGAGGAGAGGGAATTCAGAGTACCACCTAAACGAGCTCCAGAGACGGGCGCGAGCTGCGTCTATCAACACGGACCTCAGAGATGGGCATGAAACGCTAAGGCTGCTGCTGCCGCCACCAAGAAGCCTGTGTGCAAGCACAGGTCACTATCCACACCTCCCCTCCCGGGAGCCTGTGCAGCTCACCACTGCCAGGATCCCGTGATCCAGGGACAACTTCCCCGGGAGAACCACGGCGCGCCTCAAGCTGGTGCGACGTCATGCCGGCCTCTGCCACTGCAGGCTCGCAGCGCATTCCACACCCCTCCCTCCCCCCGGCCTGAGTGAGCCAGAGCCCCCGAATCAGCTGCTACTTTAACCCCATCCTATCTGAGCAAAGAACAGCTGCCCTCAGGCGACCTACACGCAGAGGCAGGGCCAAATCCAAAGCTGAACCCCGGGAGCTGTGAGAACAACGAAGAGAAAGGGAAATCTCTCCCAGCAGCCACAGAAGCAGCGGATTAAATCTCCACAATCAACCTGATGTACCCTGCATCTGTGGAATAACTGAATAGACAATGAATCATCTCAAAATTGAGGTGGTGGACTTTGGGAGCAACTGTAGACATGGGGTTTGCTTTCTGCATTAAATTATTTCTGGTTTTATGCCTACTGTAGTTTAGTATTTAGAGTTTATTATCATTGGTAGATTTGTTTATTGATTTGGTTGCTCTCTTCCTTTTTTTTATATATATAGATTTTTCTTCCTCTTTTTGTGAGTGTTTACGTGTATGCTTCTTTGTGTGCTTTTGTCTGTATAACTTTGCTTTTACCATTGGTCCTAGGGTTCTGTCTGTCAGTTTTGGTTTTTGTTTCTAGGGTTTTTTTAGTATAGATTTTAGCACTTGTTATCACTGGTGGATTTGTTTTTTGGTTCGGTTGCTCTCTTCTTTCTTTCTTCCTTTTTTAAAATTACTTTTTAATTTTTTTTATTTTTAATAATTAAAAATTTTTTTTTATTTTAATAACTTTATTTTATTTTACTTTTTCTTTCTTTCTTTTTTTCTCCTTTTCCTTCTGAGCCATGTGGCTGACAGGGTCTTGGTGCTCTGTCCAGGTGTCAGGCCTGTGCCTCTGAGGTGGGAGAGCCAAGTTCAGGACACTGGTCCACCAGAGACCTCCCAGCTCCACGTAATATCAAATGGCAAAAGCTCTCCCAGGGATCTCCATCTTAACATTAAGACCCATCTCCGATCAGTGACCAGCAAGCTACAGTGCTGTACACCCTATGCCAAACAACTAGCAACACAGGAACACAACCCCACCCAATAGCAGAGAGGCTGCTTAAAATCATAATAAGGCCACAGACACCCCAAAACCCACCACCGGACACAGTCCTGCCCACCAGAAAGACAAGATCCAGCCTCATCCACCAGAACACAGGCACCAGTCCCCTAGATGAGGAAGCCTGCACAACCCACTGAACCAACCTTAACCACTGAGGGCAGACACCAAAAACAACAGGAACTACAAACCTGCAGCCTGCAAAAAGGAGACCCCAAACACAATAACTTAAGCAAAATGAGAAGACAGAGGAACACACAACTGATGAAGGAGCAAGGTAAAAACCCACCAGACCAAACAAATGAAGAGGAAATAGGCAGTCTATGTGAAAAAGATATCAGAGTAATAATAGTAAAGATTATCCAAAATCTTGGAAAAAGAAGGGAGAAAATACAAGAAACGTTTAACAAGGACCTAGAAGAACTAAAGAACAAACAAACAATGATGAACAACACAATCAATGAAATTAAAAATTCTCTAGAAGGAATCAATAGCAGAATAACTGAGGCAGAAAAACGGATAAGTGACCTGGAAGATAAAATAGTGGAAATAACTACTGCGGAGCAGTATAAAGAAAAAAGAATGAAAAGAATTGAGGACAGTCTGAGAGACCTCTGGGACAACATTAAACACACCAACATTTGAATTATAGGGGTCCAAGAGGAGAAGAGAAAAAGAAAGGGACTGAAAAAATATTTGAAGAGATTATAGTTGAAAACTTCCCTAATGTGGGAAAGGAAATAGTCAAGTCCAGGAAGTGCAGAGAGTCCCATACAGGATAAATCCAAGAAGAAACATGCCAAGACACATATTAATCAAACTATCAAAAATTAAATACAAAGAAAAAATATTAGAAGCAGCAAGGGAAAAACAACAAATACAAGGGAATCCCCATAAGGTTAACAGCTGATATTTCAGCAGAAAGTCTACAAGCAAGAAGGGAGAGGCAGGACACATTTAAAGTGATGAAAGGGAAAAACCTACAATCAAGATTACTCTACCCATCAAGGATACCATTCAGATTTGATGGAGAAATCAAAAGCTTTGCAGACAAGCAAACGCTAAGAGAATTCAGCACCACCAAACCAGCTTTCCAACAAATGCTAAAGAAAATTCGCTAGGTGAGAAACACGAGAGAAGAAAAAGACCCACAGAAACAAACCCAAAACAATTAGGAAAATGGTAATAGGAATATGTTATAATTCAAAAAGAGTCATGTACCACAATGTTCATTGCAGCTCTATTTACAATAGCAGGACATGGAAGCAACTTAAGTGTCCATCGACAGATGAATGGATCAAGAAGATGTGGCACATATATACAATGGAATATTACTCAGCCATAAAAAGAAACGAAATTGAGTTATCTGTAGTGAGGTGGATAGACCTAGAGTCTGTCATACAGGGTGAAGTCAGAAAGAGAAAAACAAATGCTGTATGCTAACACATATATATGGAATCTAAAAAAAAAAGTGGTTCTGATGAACCTAGGGGCAGCCCTCTTATGCCCTTAGGGCTTAAGCCACTCCTGGTTACATATTGTTTTTTCTAACCAAAGTATGCTCACTGATAACACTCATATTCTATGACATGATGAATAATGGAAGGTTTTAAGAAGGATGATAACTATCAGAGAACGAATGGAAGAGGACAAGATAAGAAGCCTGAGGGCAGTTAGGATACTTGTAAAAGTTCAAGTGTGGGGACTTCCCTGGTGGTGCACTGGTTAAGAATGTGCCTGCCAATGCAGGGGACATGGGTTCAAGCCCAGGTCTGGGAAGATCCCACATGCCATGGAGCAACTACACCCGTGAGCCACAACTACTGAAGTCCATGCACCTAGAGCTCATGCTCCACAACAAGAGAAGCCACCACAATGAGAAGCCCATGCACCACAACGAAGACCCAATGCAGCCAAAAATAAATTTAAAAAAAATAAGAAAAAAAGTGCAAGTGTGGATGGGGAGGGAGGCAGAGATTAGGACCTTGCCTCTGAACTGCTAAGAATGGAAGAGAAGGGAGAAAAAAAAAATGTTCAGAAAGTAAAATGGACAGTATTTGGTTATTTAGGGAGCTGGAAGATGAGATGAAGGGAGAAGTCAAGAGTGAATTCCAAGTAGGTCGCTCCTGGATATGCAGAATTTCGGAGAAGGAGCAGGTCACGGATGGGAGGGAAATGATGGATTCTGCTTGGGACACGCTAAGTTTCAGGAGCCAAGTGGAGCCCAGAGGGCAGTTGAATTTTATATCTGGAGCTCAGAAGATCTGGCTTTAAGATAAAGATTTTCAACATATCTATAAGGGCATGGTTATTGAAGCCATGGAAGCAGATCTGGTCACTTTCCTTGGAGCATATTTAGAGTGAGGGAGACAAGAGGAGAGGGTCAGGGAAGAAACACTGTGATGGTCAACATTCAGAGACAGATAGGAATGAAAGCTCCATTGATTCTAAGAATGCCAAAGGGAGAGAGTAAAGAGAATGAAGTGTTTCCCCAATGGCAAAGAAACAAAGGTTCCAGAAGGAAACCTCCTACTTCAGAGGAGATAAGTGAAATGACACCCTTGGTGACCTTAACCCTTGGTGAGCACTGGGTAAGAAGCAAGTGTTGGTGACGTTGAAAAGATGAAACGGATATGACCCAAGTAGATGTCCTTTCAGGAAGAAGCCTGTGAAAAGGAAGAGAGAGATGGAAGGATAATTAGGGAAGGCATGGGTCCCAGAGAAGGGTATCTTTTCAAGATGTGGGAGGTTTCAATGTGCTTACATACTGAGGGGAAGGAACCAGCAGAGGAGGTGGGCAGAGGTATGAGAGAGGGGATTGAGGTGATAATTGAAGAGGTGAGACCCTGAAGTTTCTGGAGGCGGGGGGAGTTGGAAGTGTAAACTTTGCAAACCATTTCAGATCACAGTTCCTTCTAAAGCAAATTAACTCTTTGGTGGAAAATTCAATCCCAGTCAATAATGGGGTCCTCCTCCCTCCCCAAATCATGCAAGGTTCCTAGCATCAAAACATCTAGAAGCCATTCTGGTTGTTGACCACACTGGTTAGCACAGAGTGCAGAGATGCTCACTCTTCAAGCCTGCAGGGCCCAATCTGCTTTGAGGGAGACTGTGAGCCCATAGGCCTGGGGGTGGGCATCCTTAGATTTATCACATAGACAACCCACTATTCCCCAGAGCCCTACCACTGAGTCCCCATCATTCAGGGGAATTCTCCTCTCCTTTCTACCTTTAGGATCCTCCTGATCTGTGAGAAATCATTCTCCTCTCTTCTTGCCTTTACGGGCCAGCCCTTCTCTACCTGCCCCCTTTTCCATAAACTTGAGTATTTACAGAGAACAGGGATTCCAGCAACCTCTGTTACTCCATTTGCCACAAACCATCCCTGAGATGGGGGGTCGTGGGCCTGGGGATGGGTGAGGAACATAGGGCAAGCACAAATTAACATCACAATAAATTATTCTGTCATGGAGGTAGAATCCAAAATTCAGGTTGAAAAATGCATCAACCTTCACAAGAGAAGAAAATCTCTTTGAGGCAGTGCAGGAATTTAAGGATTTCTCCAGCTGAACAGAAAGAATGTCTACTAAAAATGATAGAGATGGCATAAGAGAGGGACAGGTACCCTGAGGATTGTGGTACAAGTCCAAAACAGCTGTTGTGAGGAAGGGGAGAGGGAACAGAGAAGTACTGCTAGCAATGTTAAGTCCTTGGCTAGAGTTAGAAAACACTCACATAATGTTATGGCATGCATCTGTGTTATTTTTTCCAGTAAGCCTGGCGGCCCTAGGGCAGGGAAGAAAGCACACAGCTGCATCATGGGATGGAATGGGATGCTGCCAGAGACATGGCAGAAAGATAAAGGGATGAAGCAGACAAGGGTACTAGCTAGAGACCAGTTACAATGGGGACCATGGAATGTAGGTCAAGAGTAGACTACTGCTGTTCAAGATCTCTGAGGCAATGCAGTTCTAGGTGGTGGTCATGGAGGGGAAGTGAAAACACCAAGCAACTAGGCTAGAAAGTTGAACTGGCTAGCGTGAAAGTAACCAGGATGATCAGGAGACAGTGGAAAGAAGTCTCTGAGCCACTTGTCAAAATCATCAGTGAAGGTGGTGGGTGGTGACTGACAGAAAGGAACGATAAAGACAGGGAGAGAGAGATACAGGAGCCTCTCAGCCTCTCCTTACAAGAACACAGGAGAGCTGTGGTTTGGAAGCAACAACAGAAAACTTGGAGGACACTGACCTTACTCCTCTCAGGAAGTGGTTCTCAAAATTGCCTCTCACCCACGGAGTGTCTACAAATGATTTCAGGATCACACACCAGAGATTCTGACTGGGACTCTTGGCCTAGCCTAACACATCATTTTAGATGAGGAATCAAGATCCAGGAGGAAGGAAGCGACATGCAAGCCCTCATCATTCAGATCCCACCTGGTGGCCTTTCCATTATGCCCCCCTGATGCTCTGTTTGGGCTCTCTTGTTTTAGAGTTGCCTTAACAGGAGGAGGGGGAGGATGAGGGGAAGTAACAAGAAGAGGGGGGAAGAGGGGGAGGAGGAGGAGAAGAGGACCAACCCACTTCAGAAAGTTACTCAGTTACAAAGTATTATTAGCAATAATAATAGCCCATCAGAAAGCACTGCAGGCTTTCTGGGTGACATGGTTTTCAAAGGGCTTGTTGCATGGAAATTGTCAGTGAGGCCTGAACCCAGAGCTGGGATTCTCCATGTGGCCCTCTTGGCACCCAGAGGGTGCGCTTCCAGCCACAGTGGGGCCATGTGGACCCTACAGAGCCAGGACAGATGCCAATTCCTGCTTCTTTTGCCCTGAAACCCACCCTTGTTTTATAGGACTTTTTAAAGTTGATGTCCCCTCCTTTCAAACACAGCTGCTACATGAGAAATAAATCCTAAGAGGCTAAAACAATCCCAAGAACAAACGGGCCCTTTAAGAGGGCTGGACTCTCTGCAGCTCAAATTCTAGCTCTGCTACTCACCCTTGTGTGATCTTAGGGAAATAATTAAATCTCTGTGCCTTGGTTTCCTCATACATAAAATGGGGATTATTAATAGTTCTACTTTATCAGGTAATTGTAAGGAATTATGTGAAATAATCCAAGTAAACTATTTAGCACAGAAGACGTGGAGTTCCCATCTCCCCACAACTAGTGCACCTGCCAGACACTGGTGAGGGACCTCGACGCCCAAGGAAACGGAAGGAAGCCCCAGGAGAATCGGTAGGATGTGGCTGGACTGAGGGGGGAGGAGAAGTGGAGGCTGGACAGGATCAGCACCCCTAAGGGTTGGCTGAGAAGGGGGAGGGGTTCCCATGCCTGGAGGGACCCTCGGGGTCTCAGATCAGGGGGGAGTATGCCCAGCATTTTCCCTGCCCGATCGGCCGGGGAAGTCTGCCCAGTTCTTGGGCCGGGTTCTATGCTCTCAGAGGGCCCCTCTGGGCCATGCTGGTCCTGGGGGCATAGGAGGGAGGCTGCGGGGGAAGAGGAAAGGCAGGCAGGAGGGGCCCCTCCGGACAGGAAGTGAGGGAGAGGAGTGAAGGACGTTTGCTCCACCCACTCGAGACTGGGAAACCTGCTGGGCTCCCAGGTGGGGTCCCCTGCCCTCTGAGACCAGAGGCAGGAGGCATGCCTGGGCCCCATCTGTTCTGTTGAGCCTAAGCCCTCCCACCCACAGCCCCCAGGGCCTTTTTCAGCCCTGTGGGTCCTAAGCATAGGCACCACCCACCACCCCAAACCCCGTCTCTGCTCAGGCCCTGCCCTCCACAGCCAAGGCCTTTTCCACCTTTTTTTTTCTCCTCCTCCTCTTTACTATTGTGGTTCTGTTTTACCTCCTGGTTATTGTTTTATCCATACTTTTATTTTTATATTCTTTCTAACATAACTGTTAGTTTCCTAATTTTATTTTTTACTTTGCTATTGTTCTTCTTTTTTTTTCTTTTTGCCACCCCAAGTGGCTTGCAGGATTTTGGTTCACAAGATGGGGATCCAGCCGAAGCTCCTGTGGCGGGATCTCCAACTCCGAACCACTGGACTAACAGAGAACCTCAGACCCCAGGGAATATTCATCGCATGAGGTCTCCTGGAGGTCCTCATCTCGGCACCAAGACCCAGCTCTACCTGGCAGCCTACAAACTCCAGTGTTGGAAGCCTAAGGCCAAACAACCAGTAAGAGAGGAATGCAATCCCACTCATCAAAAAAAAAGAGTAAAAAATATGTCACAGATGAAGGAGCAAGGTAAAATCCTACAAGACCAAATAAATGAAGAGGAAATAGGCAATCTACCTGAAAAAGATCCAGAGTCATGACAGTAAAAATGATCCGTATCTCAGAAATAGAATGTAGGCACGGATTGAGAAAATACAAGAAATGTTTAACAAAGATCTAGAAGAACTAAAGAACAAACAAACAGAGATGAACAACACAATAACTGAAATGAAAAATACACTAGAAGGAATCAATAACTGAGGGAGAAGGACAAATAAGTGAGATGGAAGACAAAATGGTGGAAATAATTGCCAAGGAGCAAAACAAAGAATGAAAAGAATTGAACGCAATCTCAGAGACCTCTGGGACAACACTAGATGCACCAACATTGTAATTATAGGGGTCCCAGAAGAAGAAGAGAAAAAGAAAGGGTCTGAGAAAATATTTGAAGAGATTATAGTGGAAAATTTCCCTAACATGGGAAAGGAAATATTCACCCAAGTCCAGGAATCACAGAGAGTCCCATACAGGATAAACGCTAGGAGAAACACACCAAGACACATATTAATCAAACTAACAAAAATTAAATTAAAAAATATATTAAAAGCAGCAAGGGAAAAACAAAAAATAATATACAAAGGAATCCACATAAGGTTACCAGCTGATCTTTCAGCAGAAGCTCTGCAGGCCAGAAGGGAGTGGCAGGATATACTTAAAGTGATCAAAGAGAAAAACCTACAACCAAGATTACTCTACCCAGCAAGGATCTCATTCAGATTTGACAAAGAAATCAAAAGCTTTTCAGACAAGCAAAAGCTAAGAGAATTCAGCAGCACCAAACCAGCTTTACAACAAACGCTAATGAAAATTCTCCAGGTGGGAAACATGAGAGAAGAAAAATACCCACAAAAACAAACCCAAAACAATTAAGAAAATGGGAATAGGAACATGCATATCGATAATAACCTTGAATGTAAATGGACTAAATGCCCCAACCAAAAGACACAGACTGGCTGAATGGATATAAAAACAAGACCCATGTATATGCTGTCTACAAGAGACCCACTTCAGACCTAGGGACACACACAGAGTGAAAGTGAAGGGATGGAAAAAGATATTCCATGCAAATGGAAATCAAAAGAAAGCTAGAGTAGCAATACTTGTATCAGATAAAATAGACTTTAAAATAAAGACTGTTACAAGAGATAAGGAAGGACACTACATAATGATCAAGGGATCAATCCAAGAAGAAGATATAACAATTATAAATGTTTATGCAGCCAACACGGGAGCACCTCAATACATAAGGCAAATGCTAACAACCATGAAAGGGGAAATCAACAGTAACACAATCATAGTAGGGGACTTTAACACCCCACTTACACCAATGGGCAGATCATCCAAACAGAAAATAAATAAGGAAACACAAGCTTTAAATGACACAACAGACCAGATAAATTTAATTGATATTTATAGAAGAATCCACCCAAAAGTGGCAGAATACACTTTCTTCTCAAGTGCACACGGAACATTCTCCAGGATAGATCACATCTTGGGTCACAAATCAAGCCTCAGAAAACTTAAGAAAATTGAAATCATATCAAGCATCTTTTCTGACCACAACGCTATGAGACTGGAAATCAATTATGGGAAAAAAAAAAACTGTAAAAAACACAAATACATGGAGCCTAAACAGTGTGCTACAAAATAACCAGGAGATCACTAAAGAAATCAAAGAAGAAATAAAAAATCAACATAGAAACAAATGACAATGAAACACGATGACCCAAAACCTATGGGAGGCAGCAAAAGCAGTTCTAAGAGGGAAGTTTATAGCAATTCAAGCTCACCTCAAGAAACAAGAAAAATCTCAAATTAACACTCTAACCCTACACCTAAAGCAACTAGAGAAAGAAGAACAAAGAAAGTAGAAGGAAAGAAAACATAAAGATCAGAGCATAAATAAATGAAATAGAAATGAAGAAAACAATAGCAAAGTTCAATAAAACTAAAAGCTGGTTCTTTGAGAAGATAAACAAAATTGATAAACCCTTAGCCAGACGCATCAAGAAAAAAAGGGAGAGGATGCAAATCAATAAAATTAGAAAGGAAAAAGGAGAAATCACAACTGACACCACAGAAATACAAAGGATTTTAAGAGACTACTACAAAGAACTATATGCCAATAAAATGGGCAACCACGAAGAAATGGACAAATTCTTGGAAAGGTACAATTTTCCAAGACTGAACCAGGAAGAAGAAAATATAAACAGACCTATCACAAGTAATGAAATTGAAACTGCAATTAAAAATCTTCCAACAAACAAAAGTCCAGGACCAGATGGCCTCACAGGCAAATTCTATCAAACATTTACAGAAGAGCTTACACTGATTCTTCTCAAACTCTTCCAAAAAAACTGCAGAGGGAGGAACACTCCCAGATTCATTCTACGAAGCCACCATCACCCTGATACCAAAACCAGACAAAGATATCACAAAAAAAGAAAATTACAGACCAATATCACTGATGAACATAGATGCAAAAATCCTGAACAAAATACTAGCAAACAGAATCCAACAATATATTAAAAGGATCATACACCTTGATCACGTGGGATTTATCCCAGGGATGCAAGGATTCTTCAATATATGCAAATCAATCAATGTGATACACCATATTAACAAATTAAGGAATAAAAACCATATGATCACCTCAGTAGATGCAGAAAAAGCTTTTGACAAAATTCAACACCCAATTATGATAAAAGCCCTCCAGCAAATGGGCATAGAGGGAACCTACCTCAACATAATAAAGGCCATATATGACAAACCCACAGCAAACCTCATATTCAATGGTGAAAAACTGAAAGCATTTCCACTAAGAGCAGGAAAAAGACAAGGATGTCCACTCTCGCCACTCTTATTCAACATAGTTTTGGAAGTCCTAGCCATGGCAATCAGAGAAGAAAAAGAAATAAAAGGAATCCAAATCGGAAAAGAAGAAGTAAAACTGCCACTGTTTGCAGATGCCATGACATTATACATGGAAAATCCTAAAGATGCCACTAGAAAACTAGTAGAAGTAATCAATGAATTTGGTAAGGTTGCAGTATACAAAATTAATGCACAGAGATCTCTGGCATTCTTATACACTAACAACGAAAAATCAGAAAGAAATCAAGGAAACAATCCCATTTACCACTGCAACAAAAAGAATAAAGTACCTAGGAATAAACTTACTCAAGGAGGCAAAAGACTTGTACTTAGAAAACTATAAAACACTGATGAAAGAAATCAAAGATGACATAAACATATGGAGAAATATACCCTGTTCTTGGATTGGAAGAATCAATATTGTGAAAATGACTATACTACCCAAAGCAATCTACAGATTCAATGCAATCCCTATCAGACTACCAATGGCATTCTTCACAGAATTAGAAAAAAAATTTTACAATTTGTATGGAAACCTAAAAGACCCCGGATAGCCAAAGTAATCTTGAGAAAGAAAAATGGAGCTGGAGGAATCAAGTTCCCTGACTTCAGACTATACTACAAAGCTACAGTAATCAAAAGAGTATGGTTCTGGCACAAAAACAGAAATATAGATCAATGGTAAAGGATAGAAAGCCCAGAGATAAACCCACACACATATGGTCACCTAATTTATGACAAAGGAGGCAAAAACATACAATGGAGAAAAGACAGCCTCTTCAATAAGCAGTGCTGGAAAAACTGGACAGCTACATGTAAAAGAATGAAATTAGAACACTACCTAACACCATACACAAAAATAAGCTCAAAATGGATTAAAGACCTAAATGTATGGCCAAACACTATAAAACTCTTAGAGGAAAACATAGGAAGAACACTTTGACATAAACCACAGCAAAGTCTTTTTTGACCCACCTCCTAGACTAATGAAAATTAAAACAAAAAGAAAAAAATGGGACCTAATAAAACTTAAAAGCTTTTGCACAGCAAAGGAAACCATAAACAAGACGAAAATACAACCCTCAGAATGGGAGAAAATATTTGCAAATGAAATAATGGACAAAGGATTAATCTCCAAAATATACAAATAGCTCATGGAGCTCAATATCAAAAAAACAAACAATCCAATTAAAAAATGGGCAGCAGACCTAAATAGACATTTCACCAAAGAAGACATACAGATGGGCAAGAGGCACATGAAAAGATGCTCAACATCACTAATTCTTAGAGAAATGCAAATCAAAACTACAATGAGGTATCACCTCACACTAGTCAGAATGGCCATTATCAAAAACTCTACAAACAATGATTGCTGGAGAGGGTGTGGTGAAAAGGGAACCCTCTTGCACTGTTGGTGGAAATGTAAATTGATACAAAAACAGAACTATCATATGACCCAGCAATCCTACTACTGGGCATATACCTTGAGAAAACCATAATTCAAAAAGAGTCATGTACCACAATGTTCACTGCAGCACTGTTTACAATATCCAGGACTTGGAAACAACCTAAATGTCTGTCAACAGACGAATAAAGAAGATGTGGAACATATATACGATGGAATATTACTCAGCCATAAAAAGAAACAAAATTGAGTCATATGTAGTGAGGTGGATGGACCTAGAGTCTGTTATACAGAGTGAAGTAAGTCAGAAAGAGAAAAATACGTATGCTAACACATATATATGGAATCTTAAAAAAAAAAAAAAAAAAAGGTACTGATGAACCTAGTGGCAGGGCAGGAATAAAGATGTATATATAGAGAATGGGCTTGAGGACATGCCGGGGGAGAGGGGGAAGCTGGGGCGAAGTGAGAGTAGCAACGACATATATACACTACCAAATGAAAAATAGCTGGTGGGAAGCAGCAGCATAGCACAGGGAGGTCAGCTTGGTGTTTTGCAATGACCTAGAGGGGTGGGATAGGGAGGGTGGGAGGGAAGCTCAAGAGGGAGGGGATATAGGGATATATGTATGCATATAGTTGATTCACTTTGTTGTAAAACAGAACCTAACAGAGTAATGTGAAGCAATTATACTCCAATAAAGATCTATTAGAAAATATATTTAGCAGTTTCTGGCAAACAACATGCACTCAGCATAACTTAATTCCTCTGGGCCTCAGTTTCCTCAGCTGCAAGACGGGGGTTGTTATGGACTGAATGTTTGTTTCCTCCCAAAATTCATATGTTGAAATCCTAACTTTCAGAGTGATAGCATTGGGCGGTGAGGCTTTTGGGAGGTGCGTAGGTCACGAGGGTAGAGTCCTCATAAATGGAATTAATGCCTTTATAAAGGAAATTCCAGAGAGCTTTCTTGCCCCTTCTGCCCTGTGAGGACACAGTGAGAAGATATCCATCTCTATGAACCAGGAAGCAGCCTCTTACCAGACACCTCATCTGCTGGTGCCTTGGTCCTGGACTTCCCAGCCTCCAGAGCTGTGAGAAATAAATGTTTTTATTTAAGCCACCCAGTATGTGGCATTTTTGTTATAGCAGCCTGAATGGACAAAGACAGGGATCAACAACAGCTCTTACCTAACTGGGTTGTTATAAGGAAGTGTGAGAAACCATCCATGTAAAATATTAGAGCTGTTCCTGTCACATAATATGCTCTCAATCAACGTTGTTTATAATTCATTTATCTGCCCACCAGAAATTCTACTCTTACATATGCTTGTCTGTGTCATTTTTCTGACCCAAATAAGCTCCCTCTCCTTCATAAATTGATGTAAGGCGAAGGTGAAAGTTCTGTGCTTACTCAGAAGTAAAAGCACTGTAGCCAACCTCCTCAATAAAAATACCATAGGAATATGCTTTCTCCTCAATAAAAATACCACAGGAATATGCTTTCTCAGTATTGCACTAGCTAGGGAGGCTTTAAAACATGGCATAGGTACCACTTAAGAATTGCATTATTGGGCTTCCCTGGTGGCGCAGCGGTTAAGAATCTGCCTGCCAATGCAAGGGACACGGGTTCAAGCCCTGGTCCGGGAAGATCCCACACGCTGCAGAGCCACTAAGCCCGTGTGCCACAACTACTGAAGCCCACGTGCCTAGAGTCCATGCTCCACAACAAGAGAAGCCACCACAATGAGAAACCCGCACACCACAACTAGAGAAAAGCCCACACACAGCAAAGAATACCCAACGCAGCCAAAAATAAAAATAAATAAATTTAAAGAAAAAAGAGTTACATTATTAATGTTAGCTGGACAATATGATGTCACACTATCTCAGGGTCTGACCATCAGTTGATTTTAGTCAGTCCAAATCCTTAGTCTGACATTGGTGATAGCCCCAAACATACAACTGTAATTTGCCATTCTCACCCAGAAGCCAATCAGTTCTGCGACTTAGATATGCCTTCTGAAAAGTCCACTGTCCATCTTCAGGTCCGAAGAATGAAGTGAATCATTTTTGGAAAGCAAAGTCAATGACCTCCTTCAGATGTACGGACAAGTGTCACTCAAAGTCTTCATGCACTTAACATGCTTAGTGCAAGGCCTAGAATTCCCCCAGCTAAAGATTCCAAAACTCTCTAGTTGACCTGCATCAGAAAACGCATATAAAATGCCATATTTTTAAGATAAAGGGGAGGTGGTGGTATGAACTCACTCATAAAGCGGAGTATGGCTCTTTACACAACTTGAACAGCCTCCAGCCATGTCCAGGGAAGGAACTTGACCAGTGAAAGGTACATTCCAGACCTCCTGCAGGAATGGCCGGCCAGCCCCATGGTGGATATAATTGCAACAGGCTGTCAGAGCACGGTAGGCTGAACACTACCACCAACAGCTAGCTGAACTCAGATGAAGTACACTGAGATTAAAATTTAGCTTTCTGCACAGTTTACCCATGTAAAACAAACAGACAGACAAAAAAACATGCAGATGGACTGACATGGCCTATTCAGCCTGTGTGATAGCTTTCCCACTAGCTGGCATCCAGCATTGCTTGGGTAAATGTTTATCCATTGTTAAAGAAATCAATCCAAGCTGCCAGTCCTCCTGAGACCAATTACATAGGGCTACCCATGTGAAAAACAGCTTGCTCTTGCAAATCAATGCCTGCAATTTGAAGCATCTAGCCCAGTGACTTCAATTTTAGGCTTATACTTGAACCACAGTTTGATTTCTCTGTTCATTTAGTACATCTCACCCAGTCAGCAGTCCCAGGGGCCTCTTATCATACCTCAGCTTCAACCCTTCTGGAGGATAAGAGCCTGAATCTTTAAAAAGCCCCTGAAGACCTTCTTGAGATAATTAGGGGGCATTTCACAAAAGTCTTTAAACATACCCATATTGTCAAACATACTCTCTGTGATGTTAATTTTTTGTGTCAACTTGACTGGGCCACAGGGCCAGATGAAACATTATTTCTGGGTGTGTCTGTAAGGGTGCTTCTGGATGAGACGAGCATTTGAATGTGTGGATTCATTACAATAGCTAGCCTTCCCCAATGTTGGTGGTCATCATCTAATCCACTGAGCACCTGAATAGAACAAATAGCAGAGGAAGGAGGATTCATTTCCTTCCTGCCTATCCATTTAAACTGTACTTCAGTTTTCTCCTTCCCTTGGACTGGGATTTACACCATCAGCTTCCCTGGTTCTCAGGCCTTCAGACTGGGACTGGAATTACGTCACTGGTTTTCCTGGGTTTTTAGCTAGTGGTCTGCAGACTGTGGGACTTAGCCTCCATAATCATATGAGCCAATTCCTCATTAAAAAAAATCTTCTTTATATATATGTGTAGATGGATAGATGGATGGATGGATGGATAGACAGATTATTGGTTCTATTTTCTATTTTTCTGGAGAACCCTAATACACTGTCCAAAATTTCTGAAAATCTATAGGGCCTTTTCGTAGAACTAGTAACCTTCAGAGCCTTCATATTACTTAACTAGATTGTAATTGAATAACTTTGCCTTCTTGTTAATTCAGAAGATAAAATAAGTCCCTAGCACTTTGGCTGTGGTCTTGAGATCTACTACTTAAAGGAACCAGGGCTCCTTGAAGAAATGGCCGATTCCAGTTTTGGGGCAAGAAACCTACCAGATGAGCCCATATATCTCATTTCACTAGAAAGCGTGGAAGTTAGCAGAGACTCCTAAGGTTGTATTAAAAGGACTCAGATGCCAACTTAAAGGGATTCACACTGGCCAAAAGAGGAGCAATCTGAGTATCAATAAGGATAACTTCAATGAACTGAAACATATTAAATATGTTTAGATCCATGAGTTCATAACGATACTTACAAAATCTATTGGTCACTATTGGAAGTGCTAATGAATTAACTATCTTGAAAACAGGAAAACAGAAAAAGGAATCAAGAATTTATCCTGCCTTTCCTGTATACAGTGTACCACTAGGAAAAAAAAATAGTTGATAAAAGGAAGTTTCTTTTTATAAAAGTATTCTAGAAAATAAGTGTAGAAGGAATAACAGAATTAGAATATCAGTACTTTGCAACTTCTATTAATGTATCTAAAGAATGATTTTCAATGACTGCCAAAATCACAAAAAGATATATATGATCAAAGATTAAATGCCTCCTAAAGAAAGAACACACTACCTACAAGGTAGTCTTGCTAAAAACTCAAGCTTGAATTTGATCAAGTCACTTGTCTAGATCCAAATACCAAATTACTGAGAACACTCTATAAAATGTATCATCCTGTGTCTTCAACAAATTGCAATAAAAGAAAGAAACAGAGAAGAAACCTTCAGTTTAAGTGAGTCTTAAGAGACATACCCACCCCTCCCCCCAGTAAAAGGAAGCTGTATTGATGTCCCCATGTTTCTTATCAACCCTGGAGTCAATCTGTTCCCTTTTAATCTCAAAGTCCCACAGTTTCCCCAGGACCTATAGAAATGGTCCTGAGCTACAGAAATGCTCTTACTCTGATCCACTGTTAATCCTCAGATGCGTCCTACTCCAGTGTTCCTGAGATCCCAGCCCTCAGTGGGTTATATACACTGAAGGCTTACTACTTACTATCAGACACATGTACTCTATGATCATTTATTTATTTATGTATTTATTTATCTATTTTTGGCTGCATTGGATCTCTGTTGTTGCGTGCGTGGGCTACTCATCATTGCGGTGGCTTCCCTCATTGAGGAGCATGGGCTCTAGGCACGTGGGCTTCAGTAGGTGTGGCATGCGGGCTCAGTAGTTGTGGCTCGCGGGCTCTAGAGCACAGGCTCTGTAGTTGTGGTGCACGGGCTTAGCTGCTCCACGGCATGTGGGAACTTCCCGGACCAGGGATTGAACCTGTGTCCCCTGCATTGGCAGGCGGATTCTTAACCACTGTGCCACCAGGGAAGTCCTAACGTACTCTAAACATACCCTCATGTCACACAAAATCTCTAATTCTGGGAAGCTCAACGGAATTGGGAAGATGAAACTGGTGCTAGAATCTGGGCTCCATAGGATTTGCCAAGGAAGGAAATCTTACTTAAGGTTGTTGTCTAAAGCAGAACGAGTGGAAGAACACATCTGAGCCATAAACCTTGAGGTGCAGACAGGAGTCAGGAGTCTGGGGTTCACATGTAAACATTAAGTCTAAGGGTGAGATTATGGAAGGTAAATTAAACCAACAGCCAGAAACCAGTTTGGAAATAGACTTGAGGGGAAAGGAGAAGAAAACAGTCGAGAAAACCTGAGACTGTATACAGAGGGCAAGAAACATTGATTGATTTTTGTTTGTCTAGTATTCCCCTTTTAATTGGAGAGCTATTTCTTCTCTAGCCCAAAGCCTTGACTCTCCTACTCCGTGAGGGAGGGCAGCGACCAAGGCTGGGACTCTCATGGGACCCTATCCAACTAACAATAGTGACCGGACCATAGTGACTGGTCTAAGGATGGACACAGATCCAAGCAGGGCCAATTGATGTTCTTCCATGAGATTTTTCTATTTGGATATTGAAGAGAAAGTGCTCTCCTTCCTGTAAGGATGAAGACATGGATGTGTCAGTAATCATTTTCCCCATGATGTACAAAGAGTTGTCTCTGGCAGTACAGAATGAAGCCAATAAATTATTAGGAAACAAGAAACAAGAAGAGATGAGGGGGGGAGAAAGATGGGGTAAGTTCCAATGACATTGCTCAAGTCCCTAGGTCTAGTCTTGCCTGAAGTGAGTGCTATCCTTGAACTTACCAATCACATGTACCAATTCCTTCCTTTCTTTGTTTTTGTTTTGGTGCAACTTAGGTTACTGTCACTTGCAGTGAAGACTTTCACCACTACAATGTGTAGGACAAATATGGCTTGTCTGGCCTATTCAGCCTCCATTTACCTGGTCTCCCCAGTTTGCTACCTCCATTCTTTAAAGATCCATTAGCTCCAACCTTACGATCTCCTGCTCTCTCCCTGGCATGAACAATAAATGGTCTTCTAGTGAATGGATCTGAATTATTCTACACTGACTGCAGTGTCCAAATAACCAAAGACATAAATTGTCACTGTTTAATGTTGTAAATGTTTGCTGAAAAACGGTGCATAAAGCATTTGCAAAGTATAACGCATTTTCCCATTGACTTTAGTTACCATTTCAGAGATGCTTCACAGAGGAAGACTTTGGAGCAGGAGTCAGAATTGATTTTAGTCCCAGAACCTTGGTTTGGTTTTATTAAACCACGTGGCATGCCCACTCTGTGTCGTTATTTTATTTTACTTTTTAATTTGGCTGCACCATGCAGCTTGTGGGATCTTAGTTCCCCAACCAGGGATCGAACCCATGCCCTCAGCAGTGAAAGCGCAGAGTCCTAACCACTGGACCGCCAGGGAGTTCCCTGTGTCACTCTATTTTAAACACTTCTCATGTTAACTCATTTAACCCTCAACAACCTACCACAACAATGAAGTAGGTATTATTTTATCCCCATTTTATAAACAAAGAAATGAGGCACAGAGAGTTTAAGTAGTTTACCCAACATAACAAAACTAGTAAATGGAGGGGGTCGTGTGTTTTGAATTTAGGGACTTGTGTTCCTCATCCACAAAATACAAGTTATGTGAAATGCTGTGTCCTGTGGTACCAGGAGAGTATGGGCTTTGGAGTCAGAAAAACTTGAGTTAGAATTCTGAGTCTCAGTTCCTTCATATATAGAACTGGCTGACAACACCTTTCTCTTGGGTTTGTTGTGTGGATTAAATGAGATAATATATGTCAGGAGCTATGGGAAACCCTTGGAAAAATCCCTCCTGTGAAGCAGAAGGGATTGACAGACTATTGCCTGTGGATTTTTGAACAAGATACTTGAAACATTTGAGACCTTTCTTAGGAAACAGGCCACTCATACACAGCAATGAAAGAAAAAAATGTTTAAAAGTCTCCCTTTGGTTAGAAATCATGCTTGCTTGATTTTTATGTTTCTATAAAAGCACAGGGAGATATCTGCCACAAATGAGGTAAGAGAGTTGCAATTAGACATCACCGCGGGCCTATATTTTCTACCCTGAGGAAAAATAATAAAATATGTCAGAACATGTACTCCCCCCACTCCTAGGGAACACTCACCTGGTAGCTACCACGGAGGCTTGGCTGGGCGTGCAGACAAAGCCCCACCGATCATCACCAAGGGACTCACACCAGCTCTGGAGCCAGGATTGTGAAGACAACTGAAACATCTTGCCTTCAGCAGGGGCTAAAATCAACAAGGTTAGTATCTAAGTAGTGCTTGGCCCTGCATGGATGGTAACACAGGAGAGCGTGAAACCTTCTACCTTGCCTCTCACTCAGGGACCTGACATTTCCATCTCTGTGTGATTAAAAGAATCAGAGTAGGAATTCCAGTATAAACATGGCAGCACGAGACAGAAATTTCCAGTTCTCCTCCATCGTGTCACACAAAACAAGATTAATGGAAACAATAGCAGTATGGATAATGACATTTTTAGCAAAATTAGGAGGGGTATATAATCCTCAGTCTCAGAAAACATCCAAGGGTCATCCAAAATAAAGAAAGCGGGTGAGGAGACATTTAGGAAGAAGCTGTGCCGGGTGATATGCTTAATAAGCTGGTTCAGGGGCTCAAAAGATGCCAGCAAGAATATACTTCCTCCAGGTTAGGGGCTTATCCCAACGTGGTAGATAATCCCTTGATTATAACAAGAGCTGCGAGAGCTGACGAGAGAAGGGCAAAAATGGATTGAGTAGAAGCTGCATGAGGTGCGGGGTAGGTATGGTGTGCACTTCAAAATCCTCTTCCCCTACTTCTTACTGCAGCCAAAAAGCTGCAGCATCTACTTCCATGCAAGCTTTGACTAGCTTTGCACAGATGCAGGGAGATAGATAGAGCCTTGCTTCGGGTTAAGGCTGCTTACCTCTCACCCCTTGGGAACCCACTCTTACACTTGGCCATGAGAAACCCAAAAGTGTAGGGCACAGGGGCCAATAGATCAGTGCTTAGCCCTTTCATTCCCCAAGAGACTATTTCTCCTTGGTAGAATCCAGTGGGATCAAACACTAATTGCAAAGCAGTAAAATACCTCAAAAATGTATCTTTGTCTTTTGTGGATTCCCCATCCTGATTTCCTGCTTCCTGGAATTACAGTTCCCTCCAAACCCACCCGCATGCAAGCCTTCGTTTCAGTCTCTGGATAAGAAAGTTAGTACCAGAAATGGCCTGGAAAGCAAACTCTCGGAGGAGGATTCGGCAGCCGATTGCCTACCCACTGGTCAGACGGCAAGGGCCCCATTTACGGTGGCCATTTGAGGGACAAAGCATCACAATGAACTCTTACCTTGGGGTAATAGGATTAGGCACTGGTGGAAGGTGAAGAACACTTGAACAGCACAGTGAAATGGTAATTATGACGGCTGTGGCTATGGTGTTCGTTGCTTTGGTAACTGTTTGAATATCTTGGGGAAAAAAAAAAAAAAAGATAGCTACAGGTCAACCAGCCATAAACTGTAAAAAACAGAGGGCCTCCAGGGAGGCGCTTAGGAAACCCTTATCTCCTGCAACTGTAGGGCGGACTTCACTGGAAATCAACTCAAAATCCGCCAAGGAGGCAAAGCTACAAAGAAAACTGATTATGCAGCCTTGACAGTTCCCTTCTGTCAAAGTCAGGGGAGTGGGACCCAGAGGACTAGGATGGAGCCGTCCAGGTAGACAAGGCTCAGAACCCTAAACTCCCGAGCCCTCTAAATCATCCCATCTGAGAGAGGCCCACCCTCCCTCCACTTTGTCAGAGGAGAGCAGCCTCCCCTCCTTGGAGCCCCTACAAAGACTCCACCTGCAGAGTCTGCTGCTTCTCACTGCTTCCAGGCTAATAAACAGCATCAGAGCTCAGCACACCCAGAGCCCAGAAATCCAGTTCCTGGTCTGGGAGAAAGAGTCTCCACAGTGAAAGAAGAGGCGGCTGGTGTGAACTGGCAGGAACTAGGGGAAGACATGTGGGAGTGGATCTCTAGTGAGCGTGCTGAAGTGGGGATGGGTGTGCAGAATGTAAGGCTGGCAGGTGGAGCGTTTACTGGCTTGGGAGGACTCTCTTGTGACCCTGCATTCAACACCTCGAGCCATCCTAACAGGTCACTGCAACAGCTCCTACCGGCTTAGATAGGATGATAGTCCACAGTAAGTGAGGTGAGAGGCCAGAGCTGCTCTGCAGAGTGTTAAGGAAGAGGTGACAAGATTCGTGGCGGTGAGCAAGTGAGACGGGATATTCTTTCAGAGGGATAGCCGACTATGCCAGTACCATTTATCAATTAAATCATTATCTTTCCCACTTAACTAAGATGTGTCCATTTTTATGCCTTAAAACAACCCTACTCACAGATTAGAGGTTGCCTAGAGGCGGGAGTAGAAGCAGAATTGACTGCAAATGGGCACAATCCCTTTGGGATGATGGAAACGTTCTAAAACCAGATTTCCGTGGTGGTACACAATTCTATAAATTTACTAAAAATAATTAAACTGTATATCTCAAATAGGTAAATTTGACGGTATGTAAAATTATACCTCAGTAAATCGGCTTTAAAAATTACTCCAAGTACATTGTTTAGACTTTGTAACTTTTGTTATTGTTTCTGGAGATGGCATTTCTTGACGGCTGTTGTTCAAGGTGAGATACTATGACCTACAACTTCTTTTCAGCTTAGCTTCAGAAAGCTGGGGGCAGACCACAGTTTAATTCCCATACTGCACACATGCAGTCATTGTAAATTGCTAATCACACGTGTCTTAACTGGATTATTATGCCGTACTTTGTACGACAAGAGCAGGAACTCAGGTTTCTTTCTGAATATCACACATTATTTCACTAGGTATCAATTTGATACCCAGATATGCTAAAAATGACTAACTGATTAAAAGAGCAGTAGCTTAAGCATCATGCCCCCGGAAAGAGCCAGATCTTAAGGTTTGTTTACACATGATGATTATAAAACAATCAGGAAATTTTGTCAACTTTTTATCCGATTAAAAAAATTTTTTTGTTTTGGCCAGCAGAGGGCAATCTAGGTCCCATGAAACCGAGGGAAAAAAGAGAAAACAAATCCCACATGCCGCGGAGCGGCTAGGCCCGTGAGCCATGGCCGCTGAGCCTGCGCGTCCGGAGCCTGTGCTCTGCAACGGGAGAGGCCACAACAGTGAGAGGCCCGCGTACCGCAAAAAAAATAAAAATAAAAAGAGAAAACAAAAAGGGGGAAAAAGAACATAAAAG
This sequence comes from Neophocaena asiaeorientalis asiaeorientalis, assembly GCF_003031525.2. NCBI lineage: Eukaryota > Metazoa > Chordata > Mammalia > Artiodactyla > Phocoenidae > Neophocaena > Neophocaena asiaeorientalis. The sequence goes on along the minus strand of NW_020174922.1, from coordinate 5,223,571 downwards.
ACAATATATAATAATCAGATGGCATCAACATTTCGGTGATTGGGCCTGTTAAGGCAGTCAGTCAGTCTGGTTTCCTCAGACTCATGAACCACTTTCTTTCTTCCCGTTCTCCGCCCTTCTCCTCCCATCTGTATTTCCTACATAATACATTTAGATGCTTTGATGTCCCTATTGACAAAAAGAAAAATCAAGGCAAGTATTGCATTATGCAATACTTCTCTCTTTTTTAATGGGAAGAACTGGCACTACATGTGAGAGGAAGCTGGCTCCTCCCTCCTTTCCCCTTCTTAGTTGCCAACCCATGTCTGTTAAGGGATCCTCTTCCACGGTACTCACAAACCTAAGGAGTCCCAAGACTGAACCAGGGTTTCTCCATGTGGCCTGAAGACTGCCTGCATAAGCTATGAGGTGGGACAGGATGCCTGACACACCTGCAGATACTGGGTTCCACTCTAGGAAACGGAATCAGAATCTCAGGCATCAGGACCCGGGAATCTGCCTTGGCTTTTATTTAGATCAATGGGTCACACCCTCCATTCCCATCAGAAGCAGGAAGAGGTGCGTGCTACAAGGCAGATTCCCGTGAAAAGAGAGAGTTCAAAGTACTGCAGAATGCACAGGTTAACTCGTGACAGGAGTGGTGACACAGCTGGCTCTTCCTAAGAAGTGTACCTCATAGAGCAGTACTACTCCAAGTGTGGTCCAGGGATCAGGAAACACATCATTTTGGAATCTATTAGAAGTGCACATTCTCATCCCACCCCAGACCTACTGAATCAATCTCTGGGGGGTTGGGGCCCAAGCATCTGTTTTAACAAGCTCCAGGGGATTCTCATGCATGTTTCAGTTTTAGAAGCACTGTAGATGATTGTTTCCTAAACCTTTCTGATGGTAAATATACCTTTCCAGGCCCTTCAATGGGCCATTCTGATTAAGAGCAGCTGGAAAGAGAACCTGGAAATTTGCGCAAGTTCCCCCATGTGACTCTTAACCATTAGGTAAGTTTAGGAGGCTCTGTAGGTGCCTTCCTGATTTCTTCATCTTCATGAGCCCTGATGGAGGCAGATGTTTTGGTAAGAGATGCAGGTAGGAATCACTGTGGAGCTTTTTAAAAATACAGATTCTCTGGCCTTTTCCCCAAATCTAGTCAATCACTGTATCTAGGATAGGTGGTAAAGCAGTAAATGGTGTATTTTGTTTTACTGGATGGAGTAAGGGACTTAAATGAAGAAGGGGTAAATTTTCAGGGGCGGGGGATGGCCCCATGCCTAGGGATGCTAGGTGCTGATGCTCCAGCTTGGGACTTTCAGCAAAGACCCAGCACCAAGCTCAGGCAGACAGGGCTGGAGCTATACTTTCTAGCAGACCACAAAGGCCTGGGCGAGAAAACCTGGCAGCAGTAACATCACCTACGCTGAGGACCAGAGGCCCTTCCTTCCCCATAGACAGAACCGAGAGAGCACTGCCTGCCAATTCTGGTGGGAGCGGGAAGAAAGCCATACTTAATTGGGTTTAGAAAAATAAAGAAATGTGATGTTTCTTTTACGAGTCACACACAGAAATATTTAGAGGAAGCCGGAACACCAGCAAGGAGGTAAAGTGTGAAAAATGTTTCTTTTGAAACTTCTCTCTTTGCTTTCTTCATCTCCTATGTCTGACATTCTATATAACCAGCCTTTTATAAGACCTTATAGTCTCTTTATTTCACCATCAAGGAGCTCACCTTTTGTCTTGCTACTAAGATATTTCATAATGTTGGTAGGTTCTTTTTTCTTTTCTAAGCTCTAAATACCAGTAAGCCTGAGACTACACTGGGTAAACAATCAACCCTTTTACAAAGCTCGCTCTTCCAGTGTTTGACCCCAAAGAGCCAAGTGTTTAACACCTTAGTCTCCAATCAAAATCACATATATTGAGCTTAATGAAGTGCTCGATACGTGGTAATACAATTACAAGCAACAATTACAAGCATCATCTGATAAAAGCGTTGAATGTGTTTGATTCCCTGGTGTGAAAACAATGATACAGGAAATTCAAACACAGCTGTAAATACACACCTATTTTTATTGCTTAAAGGGCCCTAAAAGCCTATAATCAGGATAGACTCTGCCAGGTGAAGAAATCTACATTTTGCAAGCCTGGAATATAAAGAAAGGAAAATTCCTAATTTTGTAAATGCTACAAACATTTTTCAGATGACATCCAAAAACAGATATGAAACCCTTGTTTCTGAGACCACACTTGTCATGCAGAAAAAAAATCAAGAACCCAGATTACACGAAGGTCTCCAAACATCTTCGAATTTTCCTGATATTCAAACTTTATTCTCCACCCCTCTACTGTGAAGCTTTGTTATTTCTTATCCGAAGGGACTTCGCAAAATCTTGGCCTTGGTACATATGGGTGAATAATCACATAAGGTAGTACAAAAAAAGTCCAGGGTTCCTTTTTGAGAAAATGGTATTGAGATGCTGCTCTCCACTCCTTTACCTCCAAAGCTGACAGCCTGCCTCACTCCTGTCAAGAATCACAGCTTCTCTGACCCAGATGGGAGGCCACCATCACTTAGACACACGAGAAGTGAGTGACATTCAACACCCTGACCTTTAAGCGGCTAGCCCTCATCGGGTCCTTTCAAAAATAGTTTTGTTCTTTTCCTTGACACCTCCTAGGTCCCCAACAGCTGGGCCTAGAAATTGCTGGTGTGGCCACCTCTCCATGTAGCCCAGGAAATCTTCACCAACCACCACAGAGAGTTCCAAACGGTAGCTTCAAGATGTTGCTTTCTTTAGCATTAAGTCCTTCGTGTCACCATCACCACCCCCATGGGATGAAAGGCCGTCTGCAAAAGCAGTTTTTTTTTTTTTTTAACTTTATAACTATAAACCAACTTTTACTACTGAGGCATGATTTTTTTTAACTGAAGTATAGTTGATTTACAGTGTTGTGTTAGTTTCTGGTTTACAGCAATTACTCAATTTATAATATATGTATTATATATATCTCACACCTGAATGTGTAACATTAAAGACAACAGAAAGCTTTACTGGTTCAAATATGGTTGAATACATATATGCCTCTTTCTGGACTTGCTCTTCTGTACGGATCATCTTTTGTCCTATCACTGAATCAACATCACACTTTCTTAATTACTATAGCTTTATGTTTTATATCTAGAGAAAGTCCCCCAACTAAGTTGTTCTTCTTTAAGAAGAAATATCCGTTTGCATTTCACATAACTTTCATAATGTGCTTGTCAATATTCAAACACACACAAAAAGCTCCCTGAGATTTTGGTTGAAATTGCACTAAACCTATAGGTCAATTTGGGTAGAAATGACATATTCACAATGCTGAGTTTTCCAACCCATAAATGTAAGTATCTCTTCACTCATTAGGGTCTTCTTTATTTTTTCTCAAACATGTTTCATAATTTTCTGTGTAGAGATCTTATATAATTCTTATTAGATTTATGTCTATAGACTTGAATTTTTGATGCCTTTGTAAATGATATACATTTTAATTACTTTTTTCTAATTGACTGTTACTGGTATATAAAAATTTTTTGGATATTGATTATATATCCAGTAATCCTATTAAATTTACTTATTGAGTCTAATAGTTTATCTGTGACTCTTCTGGATTTTCTCCATTCACAATAATATCATTGGTAATTTCTTCTTTAAATTGGTTTGAAGAATTGATCTATAATACTCTAACTCATAGCTAGCAAAAATATTATGTTCATGTTACAGCAGTTCACCAACAGTATATATGTGAACCTAATATATTTGATTAAAACAATTTGTTTTAGATTAGAACATTTGGACTATTGGCCTCGGCATGGAGGAATACAAAGGGCACCCAGTACATAAAGAACATGCTTATTTTCTCAGGAGCTCAGGAAATACATATTCTGTATGCACTGCTCCCCTCCCCCCACCTATCTACCCCTCCCCCCATATATACACCAAGAGAAAAGGCGGCCACCTTTTGGCCAGTCTGTATTTCCACGTCTCTTCCTTTCTCTTTAAGCATGAAAGAAAACAAAAGACTGATTGAAATGATACATTTTATTTGCTCCTCTGAATATAACACTCTTCTGAGTATATCACCATGATGCTATCTCATTTAACTTCTAGAACTTCTTCTTCTCTCCACTTTCTTATCTTCTTTTTCAAATCTCCTCCTTCCCTGCGTTACCAGTAAGTTACCAGTGTCCACGCTAAGTCTCTTCTTGATAATGGAACTTCCCCTGCTTACAGAGAAGTAGGTCTGAGGTTGGAACCAGGTCTGCTTTGGTTGTATCAGAAGGAAATGAAGACTAGTCCACCCACTGTCGGACCCAGAGAACTGACACAAAATAAAGGACCAGAGCCTTTGGTTCTGTCTTCAGCAATATTTATTGGAAACAGCGACGCTTCCCGTGGTTAAGAGTTTATACATTAAGCAGTTAAGATTTGCCTGTCGCTCCACACGATCCACTACCGCAGGTGGCACATCCAAAGCAGCACATTAAACCCCTGAAAGAATCTGTACAGCTAGATACATAGAACTCTGGATGCCTAACAGGACTTTAATGACTGATACGAAAAAACCCGCAAGAAACAAATGAATGAAGAAAACCACTCATAAGTTTACACACAGTACTGTACACACAAAATGAAGAGGAGATAGAAGGCACAGAAATAAAAGTCATGACTGAATTGGGAAAGAGCTTTGCATATGCAGCCACACATCTTAAACTGCTAAGCACAAAAATCATCTTTATTTGGTCCTCATTGAGGGCAGAATATGCACAAATGATGTTCAAAGAACACAAGGTGAAAGTGGAGTGGGAAGATGGTTACTGTTTCTCGGTCTATGAACTAGTGGGAAAATGGTTTCTAGTGTTTTTCTTCTTGTGTCTCTATACCAAATGTATTCATGAAACATGTAATTCATAAATAAGACTGAAGTGAAGATATTTGTTCCCCTGTCCAGGTACCTTCAGAAATGCCCTGTATGTATACATGGTTTCTGTACAGCAAGAAATTTAAGCTTGGAAACCAGATCTCTTCCCATTTCCTCATAATGGAGAATCTCCTCTTCAGCTCCTCCCTCAATATGCTGACTGCTAACTGTCTTACTTAGAAATAAAATGGGAATCCCCCTCTGGCTTTAATAGCAGGGAGGGAAGAAAACCGGCTGTAACTCAGAAATAGGCATAAGCTGTGGAACAAAGGTGACTGTTCTCAGAGAAGGCTTTGAACCCACACTCAACACTTTTATATTGACAGCATCAAGGGACTCGCTCGTTCAGACCAGAAGACAATTTGCTGGTGAGGGAGGCTTCCTTTGACAATTCTGTGACTCACATGTTTGGGAGGGGTCAATGTGAAAACGAGAACTTTCTCCTCTATCTAAATGGAGAACCTGAGACCTTGAGATGGCCCCGGGTGGTAGATAACATCTTCGGCAGGATGGTTTATCTGTGATGTGGCTGATGGTCATATTCTAAGAAGCCACATCCTCCTGAGAACTGTGTCAACAGCAGTTCTGTGAATTCTGGCTGGTCTCAGATGGTATTTAAAAAGCACATGCCATGCCCACCAGGCTAAGAAGATACCATCCATCACCATGACTCTTGTGGGATCACACAAGTCAACGAAACGTACTCAGTGGGGCTTGGTGACTTGGACCACTGCAGCCTGCACTTGGGATGTGTTGTAAGCAGCATTACCAAAGCAGTGGTTAAACTTAACTATCTGGGTCAGGAAGAGGTGAGCCAGCCAGCATGACATCCTAATGGGGCAGAGCAACCAGAATCTCCACATAATTGATGGGGAAGAAGCCTGACTGGCCATGGAGCATCCCCTCATACCAGTTCTCATCAATCTGGTTAGTGAGTGTGATGATATCACCCTCTTTAAAACCCAACTCCCCTTCATTTTCAGGTTCAAAGTCGTACAGAGCTCGGCAGCAGGGCTGATCCATTGGGGCACCTGGGAGTAAGAGCAGGAGAGAAGAACACAGAAAGACAAGGGGAATTTAATGCACGTATCTACCTCCTGCCGCACCTGCCCAGCTTGCTGTCCCCCTTGGTTCCTCCCTCACTCCTCTTCCCGCCGAAGCTTCCTCTTGCTACTGGTCCCCAGTGTCTGCTGCACGGCACCTTGCCCTCTAGCAGTCTTCAGAAGCTTTCTCATGTTTCTTGAAGTTGTTGAATTGCTGTTTCTATTTCCAGTATGAAAAATTGGCCACATCTATCCTTGTGATACGTACAACACAATTCATCAAGGTTGGCCTTGCTAACAATGCCCAGAGATGGGAGACCCAATGACTTAAGGAGTATTAACGAGATTTAGGTTCAAAATGAAGTGTGGCCAGAATTCTTTCCATGCTAGCACTTTAAGATCTCTGCACATGTGAAATAATAGAGTTTATTACACGGACAAAACTTTACAACTTCAGAATAACAATGCAGTTCTCACTTTTTAAAAATAAAGACCCCTCCCCACCCAGCCTCTGGAAACCGCTGTAATGTAGTAAAAATAAGACAATATAAAACACTGGGTTCAAGTTCTTACTCTCTGTGACCTTGCCTAAGGCACTTTGCTCTCAGGTTCTTTGTCTAAAATTGGAACTAACAGTAGAACTTACTTTTCACAGTACTACTCTGGCTATTAAATGAGATTATATAAAAATGATATAATTTACACCTTTGCGTTATATATTGCATATATAAACATGAGGTGTGCATCAGAGCTACGGCATAGAAAAAAATAATATATTCTTCCTTGAGTTAAATATTGAAGGATGGGATCATAGCTTAAAAGGGACCTATGTTAAATGAGCAAATATATTAACACAGCAGGCACACACGTATGTATATCGACGCAGACAAGTGCATACAGCTCCATGCCATGTAGATGGCTTTGAAGGGGAACAATGAATTTTTTTTTTTTTTTTTACTTAGAGAAAGCAAATTAATGAGTCTCCAAAAGAAAAGTGAAATATGGGATTGGTTTTTGAGCAGGGGGAAGCAGGTTACCTATAACTTATATGACTAGTCCTTGTAACCAGATAACTTCTAAAAACCACTGCCGTTTATCCGCACGCTGAGGGCTCTGAGCAGCAGAGCTAAGCACAAGGGGCAGAGAACTCCAACTGTCGTCACACACCTCACTTTGTTCCTTCATGGTCTCCTGAGAGCATCTATGTTTCCTACTGTAGAACATCAGGCACTGGGGATGCAGGGAAAACAGGAGAAAGCTGCATATCCTTAAAATCCATATCCAGTATGAGATAGTCCCTGTTCTTCAACCAAGAAGATTACCAAGGTTGAATGTATTTCAAGCACAGGTTTTTATCTGACCTGTGTGTAGGGGGTGGAGAGCGGTGGTACCACCTAAAAGAATACATTACTGGGTACACATCAACATTCCGGATGGAAAACAAGTTTTAGCTTCCATTGTATCGACCTCTTACCACAGCACGATGAACTGGCTGGAGGGTGGGGAAAGGAGGGAAGTCTAGCAGATGCTGAGACTCAGAATATATTCATCTACAAATATATTCACCCACATGCTTCTGTGACTCAAGAAATCCAACTCGGCAAGTTCCTGGAGCTGCTTGCTGTCTGTGGGTTATAAGTGAGTGTATGTGGGCACGCACTGCCCAGAAGCATGATCCCTCATGCAGGCAGGAATCACGGAAGCAGAATAACAGGAAGAAAAGATGACACCCCTACAAGTAAACTCACATATTAAGGTAACTGTAAGACCACAAAGGAGGGTCAAAATCAAATGTGTTTGTTAGAACAGTTAAGTATGTGCTGATGATGGACAGTGAGAGAAAAAAAGCGACCTAACAAAGAAAGTTTTATAGAGGAGAGAGAGTAAAGGAGGGGAAGAGATAATCAATGAGACAAGAAGGAACTCCTTTAAGAGTTTCTACCTGACAAAACCATCCTGTAAGAAATATATTATAGTGGATTCCTTATGCACACAGATTGGACTGCTCCTAGCATTTCTGGAAGAGTGTCAGTGCAGTGTGCCCAGGCCCGGGGAATGGGTTCTGCAGGCCTCCGCTCCTTACCTGCAGGTTTGGGAGTGCTCGTGTGGGAGAGGCCCCCATTGGGCTGAGTGCTGTCCCCAGTTGTAAACTCCAGGCTCATTCGAGGTTTAGGCTGATATTCCCTTCTAGGCTGAGATGAAGCTTGTCTTATTCTGCATTAAAAAGAAAAAGGGGGGTAGAGTATGCAGCCAATTAAGAAGAAAAAGAAAAGCAATACAATCCTGAAAATGCTTAGGTCACCCACCAACCTACCATTGTGGAGTATGGGAAATCTGAAAAGGACCCTTAGTTTTCTTATCTGTGTCTGTCTCCACTTTAGTGCTGTGGTCACACCCGCTGTGGTTATACCCTCACTGCCTTCATCCTTCCTCTCACTTTCTCCCTCATTTACTCAGAGCTCACTTTGCAAGTATGCAGGGTGCTAGGTGCCAGGAACTCAAAGATGAATAAATCACAGTTCCTACCCTCAAGCAGCTTATGGCCTGGAGGGGAGACAGAACATAAACAACTGATTACTGTCAACTGTAGTAAGTGCTGCTACGGAGATAGGACAAAATGCCACAGGAACCCAGGGGTGGAGCTGGGGGTGGTGAGGAGTCTACCTGTTCATGGGGAAGTTGGAGAAGGTTTAAGGAGAAAAGGTAAAAGATAGGTAGGAGTCATTTCTAGATGGACAGCTGTTTCCAGAAGAAAGTTATTTCTTGTAGAGCTTCAGATGGTATGGAGGGAGGAAAGGGGGAAATACTGTGTGCTCTGGGAACAGCACAGAGGAAGGGGGAGAGAATCCAAGGGAGACAGGAGAGAGGTGGAAAGGTACAGGCAGTAAATGTATTCTGCACACCTGGAAGTATTTTCCACAGCTTCAGGTGTTCACGAAGCAAAGCGAACAGCAGATTTGCAAGGGTGGGGGGAGTTTAGGGTATGGCGACTGTAGAATGACTGGCTTTGGACATATTTCAGAGGCAAAAAAGAAAAGAGGCCTTCATGCTCAACCGATGTCACAAAGACATATAATATTTCTTTAGTACGTGGAAGTGCATGGTTTTAAACCATTCTAGAGGCTTCAGAGTGTTACACATAATTCCACAAGGGTGTACTGAGGAAAGATGAATGATCCAAGCACTAGTCAAGGAAGATACTGAGGAGAGGAAGAGGCTGGCCAGATGGAAACGGGTGAGGTCGTTTCCCGTAACACAGCACCGTAACTGGAGGCTGCCTTGTGCACTTATAGCCATATCATCAGCTATGAGAGTCGACTCTGGCCATGAGCTGAGAATAAAAGCTGCTGAGGCAATCCTTTGATGTACATGCATTTAGTTGAACTAAAATAACACATATGATATAGCACAGGGCTACCGTGTACAGCTGTGCAGGCTGTGTCCTGCAGCTCCAGGGAGACTCATTCATGAATTAAACCACCCAGCCTGGCTATGAGGCCCATCTGAGGAGGTGGAACAGACATAAGAAAGCAGCTCCCTCTGACGGACCTCGTCACCATTCAGAGAAATACAAGGTATGGAACGACACAGGCTTTCCAACAGGTTATGCTTAAACGTGAACCCCTGCTGCACCACTGTGTGACCCTGAGCCCCAGTTTGCTCGTCTGTTAGGTGAGGCTAACAATACTTGGTTTACAGGGCTCTTCTATGATTGATGATGATACACTTTCAGTACCCACACAGAATAGCTGCTCAGCAAATCACATCCATTATCATTCGTAGAGTCCTGGTGTCCCATCTGTGGCATCCAAAATACTCCTTAAGTATTTAGCTCTCATAAACACAAGACTAGATTCAACCGAACAAGGTAAAACAAAGCCCAAGACAATACGAAATCAAAACAAATGGTCCATAAGGTGTCTTTGTAGGATCAGCAGGAATTTTGGTGGAAGTTTTTCTTCGAATGTATTCTAATATTTCCACTTCTTTATACACCATTTCATAGCAAGAAAATGGAAATGGAAAATGCAGGGAGCTGTAAAATACCTTTCTTCCAGTCTGACTGTGACTTGCTGCAGGATCTGGACTGCCTGCTTATGGTACTCCAGCTGCGCTTGGATGAGCGCAGACAGCTGGCTCACCTGTTCGATCTGCAGATCAACAGGGGAATGACACCTTAGTTACCAGGTTACTGTCCTTAACCAGCCGCTAGTGCCCAGTCCACACGACACAGCTACCCCGGACGCACGGACCAGTGCTCGGTGACGCCCATGACTGTGCGGTGAGCCAGGCTGACCGACAGATAGTTTTGCAAGTTACAAACTGATTAAGGATAAGAAAGCGTCCCTGTGTTTGGAAACTCTAGGGCTATGAGAAGAAACTTTAGTCAGAATCCTCCTGAAGATGACATAACTCTCATCAAACAGTCTCATGCTTAGCTACAACCTTCTGATTAGGATTTGGCTTATTTTATTGATTTCCTATAGGACAAAAGAGGCACTGACTAGAACATTCTTTGCTCTCTATAACTTCATGCCAAGTCAGTATTAGTGCTGTTAATAAAAATGTGGGTATTGATTTCTCACATGAAGCACTATGGGAGACAGCGTGGTATGATGGAAAACCTTTTGTCCTCTCTGACCCTCATCTGCAATGTAAAAGGGTTGAGTCAAGTGACACGTTGGGTTCATTCCAGCTCTAATATTCTAAGCATCTTTGGTTACTCTTCATGTTGAGTCTTGTGTTGTGATCCAGCTGAATAATGGCCTCTGAGTTAACAGAGGCAATGCTGCCCCATGGGTTTTGGGGTGGGGTAGGGTTCTGGGTGAAGGGAAGGAACACTGTGATTCGGGTCACCCTCATCCCCACGGTGTTCCTCTTCAGTAGTTAGGTAGACACGTTGTTTTACATAAACACACACTCTGACACTGTCTCTGGATAGTGTGAAAGTCTGGATATGTTCAACTTGCCTCCCCTGTCACCAGTCGGGGGTGTGATAAGTACATAAAGGCTCTGTAAATATCTTGGCAGAAGTCGGTCAGCAACTGATGGGGCCGGAGGTGGGGATGAGCAAGGACAGGAAAGCTGGCTAACAGGTTTTATGACATGAGCGGTCGGAATGTAAGTTCTAAAGCCGTGAATAGTAGTAATTCAGCACTCTGGAAATGTGAAGGCAACTTTTAAACTATCTCATCTATGTCCCAAATGTAGTATCTATGCTACACTCGTCAATCTCAATTGAAATCATCTTTGGAAAGAAAATGTCAACTTTACTTCAAAATACAGACTATCTTAACCTATGTTGGACACTCACTTCTTAATACATTTTACTTGACTAATAATCTTATTTAATCTGAAGTCAGTCTGCCTTACATTTCACATTTCAACAGAGTATTTGCTTAAGCTACTGGACTTCTATAGATCATCAGAAACATTCTTTATCTCCCCACTATTTATAATACTTTAAGATCATTAGCAGACAAAAATCTAGTTAAATCAAACTACAGGAATATAGAAAAAGCGTCACCATTTCTCAGTCTACTTTATAATTTTAAATAATTTGAAAGAATAACCATCTACTGAAGTTCCCGCCACATAGTACAGTCATTAACATTTTTAATTACATAACCCTTTAACACATTAATCTCGTGCCTCAAAGCCAAAGCTAAATTAAAAACCACAGGAGTCACTCACATCCATCTCTAAGAGATTGAACATGCTTGACTCAGCAATTTCTTTAGACTCATCAAATTTCTCCAGAGCCTGACGTAGCTCTTCATCTGGAATCTTGCCTTGTCGTTTCTTCTTGTAATCAAAGTCCAGGCGTCGACCCTCCAACTTCTTTAAATGATGCTGAAAAAGTCAAGGGCGGGAATATGCTTTGAAAGGACGTACGGAAAAGGCCTATTTACAGCTCACGTCCCCATCATTGCCTATTAGCTTCCCAAATAAGACAGGCTAAGTTCTAAAACATCATGTCACCAGAAAAATAAAGAAACCTGCATCACTGGGGCAAACGCTTCCAAATGCTAAAACATTTATGTTGGGAAACATCTTTAAAAATAATTAATAGCAAGAAAGAAATTGTGGGAAATACCAATACCCTTTATTTTCTACCCCTGCTGGGTCAAAGCTGAAGTGGAATATACCCCTCTCCATCCCACGACAGAAGCCAGGAATGTGTGCACACACCCTACACATTTGGAAAGCACAGGTATATGGGGCTCACAAGTCCCCATCTTCAAGGGAAGTGGTATCTCATGGGAAGGCAGAGGAAAAATGCTTTCCTTGAAATGAGTGAGATAGCATGGTATTCTTCCTTTTCATATCATAGAACATTAGTGCTGGAAAGGATTTAGCTTTGAGGTAATCCAGTCTGTTAGAATCACCTAAGATGCTTATTAAAAATATGGATTCTTGATCACCTGAATTAGAATATCCAGGGCTGAGGCCCGGGAATCTATGTCTCAGCACTTACCCTAGTTGACTGATGTGTCTTTAGGAGAATCATGGATTAATTTAAGTCTCCCATCTAACAGATGATGACACTTAGTCATCATCTAGACCTAACTTGGAAAGGACCTAACACCATACGCTGTGCATCAATCCCTCTTTGCATCACCCCGGATGCACACATTCCTGGTGTGTGGCTGCCTAGCCTTGTCCAACACCTCCACTGACCAAGTAGGAAAGTAGTTTCCTTCAGAAAGCTACAAAGTATTTTTGTCCTATGAGCAGCAGTGTTTCACTACTAATGGGTGGGAGAAAATGCTAGACTTTCCTTGATCCTGGGTGTGCAAGGAGTAAAAGGGAAGGAAACGGAAACAGAGTTGGGAGTGGTGAAGAAATGAGAAGGAAGGAGGAAGGATATCCTCGACCTTCCCGCCCACCGTACACCCTGCCTCCAATCCATGCCCTGATCCAGACTAAATGTGTGTGTCTTTGGAAGGAATATTCTTTTAGAACACCTGAATTTGCAGTCAGCTGCAGGGTAGAGTCCTGGAGGCAGGGTTACATGTTAGATTTGGAGTGAGTCTGCCACATACTAACTGTGTGACCTTGAGCCGGTGGTAGGGCTGAAGGAGATTTAAGCTGGAATAAGGAGATCAGGGAGACTACACGTTATGGCGCTTCATTTTACAGTCAAGGAAATCAAATTTCAGACAAGTGCAACAAATACTTGTTAAAAGAATGAATGAGCAAACATTACACAGCTAGTTCTAGGTAAAGCCAGTTGAAGTTTATTATTTGGAATAGCTAAACTCTTCTACATGTTTTAGAAAGAGGATAGTTGGGTTCTCCCTCAATCCTAACAAACATTATGAGAATATGAAAACACATGTTTACAGAGTAATAGAATAATTATGTATTTAAGCTAACAGCTGGTACAGTTAGCATTTTAGAAGGTGAAATCACCCCCAGAAAACCACAGAATAATAAAGAAAATTGTATATTATCAGGGAAAGGATATTACCCTCGTGGAGAAAAAAGCTTGAAAAAACTTGAAAATTGAACGTGGAGAAGTCACATGTAATACTCAGGAGTGGCACAGTCATAATATTGGGGCTAAAAGTACTGCATTTCCGGTTTCTCTCGATTTATCGTGCTGGATTCTTTTGCAATTCACATGCTCCGTGCTGACAACATGCAAGGTAAAGCTTTAAAAAATGTTTCCTAAAGGAGAAGGGCACCTGCATCTGTACAATTCCAACTGCCCACTTCCCAAATAACTAGCCGCAGATACCTGAATTTCCCTCAGATCTTTGTCATGAAGATTCTGAAGGGGGTCAATGAAGTTCTGCTTCACTTCCATGTCCAAAGAGTCCTTCACCTCCGAGAGTTCCCGCATGGCCTCCCCCACCTCACCAAGCGCTGGGCCTGCAAGGGGATAACGAAGCACTTGTACTCGTTCAAGAACCAAGGTGAAGGTGAAATGCGCTTGCAGTAAGAGCACCCGTCACAGACGAAAAACCTGGGATTACTGTCTGTCCTCTGAAGACAACCAAGACAACAGACAGCATATACTGCCCTCTGGAGATCAGTGTACTTTCCACCTGAGACAGTATATGAAAGTTCACTGAGTACAATAGACTCAATGCCCCCAATGGGGGGTAGAGGGACCCCTTATTATAAAGAACATAAAATTTTGCTTTTCCTTTAAAAAGCAATTTGGAAGCCCCCTATCCTCCTTTGTAAGTGCTTGCTTTCCCTTAGAGGAGACCTCTTTAAGGCCAGCGCATTGAGCACAAGCAAATACCAGGAACAGAGCACAGGGCTCAATCAGGAAGGACAGTCATGTGCTGCGACCTCACATTGTGGAGTGAAAACAGAAGGTGGTTACTACGGCAGCTGAGGGTCAAAGGAGGGAGGGGTGAAGGAATTCACCTGGGGCAGTCAAATGAGGTACCCTGCATAGAAGAGCAGGGAGCAAAGAGAAAGCTCATGGGGTGGGGTGCTGACTCATGCAGACTGTGACAGTTCCCTCTGTCCCAACACTCTAGTTACCGCCAGACACGTGCAATGGTAAATGTCCAGGCATCTGGACGTGTCACCCAGCTACTGTAATGATGGGATCTCATTAGGAAAAAAGAAAATACATGAAATTCCTAAGACAAATGACACCAAAAATGATGAAACGACTCTGAAAACAAATTTGGGGCCCATGTAGACAAGATCTAAAATTGAGAATCAAAATATAACATGGTTTGGATGATTTCCTACAGAGTTTTCTTAGTGGCACTAAAATCCCATGGACGAATGAAAAATGAAAATGTGAGGAAGCATACATTACCGAAGTTGCAATCATCCCCAAGCTCTCTTCCAAACTTGAGCATGGCCTCTGCCAGCAGCGCTTCTGCCTGAGGATAGCCTGGCCCTTTCTCCTGGCCACGGATTTTTGACATGGTGTTGATCATGCTGAGTTTAGCTCTGGAAGCTGAAGACAAAGAGATGAGAGACTTTCAGAGCAGGCGCCGTGATGCAGGAGGGACAGGGCGGGGTGGGGAGTCAGGCCTTCCCCGGTCTCTAAACCAGCTCCGCTACCGAAAACTGCCCCTCCACCAATGTCTTCATCTGCAATATGCGCAGCTTGGTCCACAGATAAACACACACCTGCTCTTTTAATCGCTACACTCTCCCTTTCTCTCAAAACCTCAAGAGGAATTTAATAGAAAAGGCAAGCTCTTCCAGGCGAAGATCCCATCTTGCCCGTCTTCCTGTGCCTTTTCTTTTTTTTATTTTATTTTTTTTAACATCTTTATTGGAGTATAATTGCTTTACAATGGTGTGTTAGTTTCTGCTGTATAACAAAGTGAATCAGCTACACGTATACATATATCCCCATATCCCCTCCCTCTTGCATCTCCCTCCCGCCCTCCCTATCCCACCCCTCTAGGTGGTCACAAAGCACCGAGTTGATCTCCCTGTGCTATGCTGCTGCTTCCCACTAGCTATCTATTTTACGTTTGGTAATGTATATATGTCCATGCCACTCTCTCACTTCGTCCCAGCTTACCCTTCCCCCTCCCCGTGTCCTCAAGTCCATTCTCTACTCCTGTGCCTTTTTTGATACTCTCTTCATTGCTGTGGCCCTTCAGTCCCTCTGTGGATCTGGGTGGCCCACAGAAAGCATTTCGAAAACTACGGGATTATGTGATCCTGAAGTTTTAGGATTCTACCTTGTATTTCAATTCTAGGAAACTATGGACTGAAGTAGGAAATTAACTGATAACTCCTGCAGTGTGGGCCTTATGCCATGTTTCACTTAACACCACGTATAAAATAGAACTATTTTCAAAATCACCTCTCAACTAAGATTCTAACAGTAAACAGTCCCATGAAGAACAGAAATATTGTGTTCATTAAAAAGACTTAATTACTTTTCTCGCACATAACTGCTTCTGAAAATTAGTTTTGTGCCACAAAGACAGCATTTCAATTTCTTTTTTGCTTTTACTTTTATAAAAGAAGATGCCTAGAAGGCAAATCCAGTTTTCATGGAAGAAACAGCTTTATTAGCACACTGTTAAAGACAATGATTTACTTGATGCTAGGATACTACGGCTTCTCGGGTTCATTATCAGAGTTGGGAATGTACATTAACCTAGAATTATGCCCAGGATTCCATCTGTTTAGAAACCTCTGATAGAATCACAGCTAAAGCACACACTTCCAGCATTTAGTGGCTGCCATTTCATCTTGAACATTTCTTTTGAATAGGTTTTTATTTAAACTTTGGGCTTCAAAGGTCGAATCTGCAGACAAAGAGAATTATTATGAGAGGTCACCCTCCCAAGTTTGCCCAGGGACATTATAATGAACAAGACAGCTATGGCCTCTGCCTTTATGAAGTTTATAGTGAACTGAGGGTAGCGTCTATTTTAAAAGCAATTAGAGTGAAGTGTATATACCAAGTGTCATGTGGGGAGATTACAGCAAGTCACGAAAGTATACAGCATCACCCTAATCTGTAGGAGTGGGCATCGCAAAGAAGGTTTCGGGTGAGAAAAATCTTTAAGCTTAGAATCACATAATGAGTAGCAATTAGTCATGCTAACAGATGTAAAGCCTGGTGGTACCTGGAAAAAATGTAAAATTCACATTTTCTTTACTTTGCTTCTCATAGAAAAGTGTATCATACACGTTAAATTTAAAAAATTGAAAATGTCACATGATGACACATTTTTGGGGGGGAATGATATAATTAGAGTATATGTTCAAAGACTTTTCTACAATAAGCCATATCTGAAATCCAGGAAAGACACAGTCCCTGCCAAGGTGTTCACAGTAGAGTGAGGTGTCAGATACGTAAACAGTGGCAACAAATGTGATAAATGCAATAACAGCTAATACACACAAGGTACCAGGGAAACACAAAGAAGGGGTAACATTAGCACAAATAAAACTGAAATAAGCAGACACCAGACAATAAGAGGTACCAAATGAACAGAAGGAAAGAAGATAAATGGAGATCAAAGAAACTGAGGAATGAAAACACACACGGTGGTTAATCCCTTCAAGTCCTGTTTTTACACTCTAAAGATTTATTTCTTTCATGAATTTGGTTACTGATTTGTGCTTAGATCTTGGTTCTGCTAAGAGCTGTCTTCCGGTAAGCAATTACCTGAAATAACTGTAACAGTTTAATATACTGTGGCTGATTTTCAAATTTATCATTTTCACTGTTGTTCGATTATGTTGTTCAATTCTTCCACTAATTACTTAGGAACATCTTGAATATGTTCTACGTTTTCACGAGAAGGGGGAAGAAAACCATATTCTATTAGCTTATTTCTTCAAATCATCTAAAATACTTAGTGATTCATATATTTGAAGAGACCAGCTTTTAAATTTATTCACAGATATTAACTATTTTTAAGACTCTTGGATTAGTAAAATTTATGTGTTCTTGAAAAACATAATCACATGTCTGAATTAACCATTTTTAAGTGTTAACATAATTATTTTTAAGTGATTTTTAAAAGCAGTACTTGAAGGAACTTCCCTGGTGGTCCAGTGGTTAAGACTCCACGCTCCCAACGCAGGGGGCCTGGGTTTGATCCCTGGCCAGGGAACTAGATCCTGCGTGCATGCTGCAACTAAGAGCGCGCATGCCGTAACTAAAAGACCCCATGTGCCACAACTAAGACCCGGCACAGCCAAATAAATAAATTTTTTTTTTTAAAGCAGTACTTGAAGAAACAGAGAGGAAGCCTGGAAAAATACAAACTTAAGACACTAGAATTCCTATAATATGATCTCGGGCTAGATAGCATCACCAAGTTAGACGTGCCCCTAGGGACCGTTCTCTTCTCTTCTAAAGGGACCTAACTCCTCTCCTTCACATTATCTTTATATTTGCCATAGCTTTAGCCTTTCTTTCAAATTGTTACAATCTCTCTAAGCCCCCATCTTTACTTTCCCACCTTTGCTATTCTAGTTCAACCTGCTTCCACTGGGTTTACTGCAGAAACAGCTTCCTAATAGCAATCTCTCCCCTGGCCCATGAGAGCAGGATACTGGTATGCTGCTCTGCGTATCTCCCAGACAGGATTAGCATAAAGCTGTACACGCATTAGATATTTAACCTGGACTGTTGAAGGAAAGAATAAATGAATAAATAGACTATCTTAGAAACTAGTAGACGGTCATGGCAGTGGTTTTCATAAGCAGACTCTGTCCATATCCTATGGCTCATGTGACTGACAGCCTTTTGAATCATAACAGAGAATGGGAACTAGAAAACTTGTTTTTTTTATGAAGAATAAAAAGTGTAGCAATCTAATAGAATTCTTTTGCAGAGAGAAGCTACCTGACCTATACTGAAAACAGGGCTTTAGGGCCAGTCCAGACTGTGAACTGTGAGACTTGCCAGCACACTTCCCCTACTGGTCCCCTAGAGCAGCGGTCCCCAACCTTTTTGGAACCAGGGACTGGTTTTGTGGAAGACAATTTTTCCACGGCTCGCCCACTGCTCACCTCCTGCTGGTTCCTAACAGGCCGAGGACCTGTACCGGTCCGTGGCCCGGGGGTTGGGGAGCCCTGCCCTAGAGAACTGGCAGTCAGGTTTGAACCCTCTGGGCAGAAGACTGGAAGATTCTTCTCTGGGGAATACAACCGACTCAAGAGAAGAGACCTACAGATATTCCCAGCTGGAAGCACCCAATGCAACAACTTCAGGCTGATTACCCTAGAATGAAGCTATAATAGTAAATAAGCACCCTCCCCTGACTCAGCTTTACTGTCCTACACCTAAGAGGGAAAGGTTAGCCACTAACATCAGACTTCGAAGAAAGTTTCTAACATGAAAGAGGCAAAACAAACAAGGAAATTGTAAAAACCAAACAACTCAGGGAAAGAAAAATAACTATCATTAACATTCTTAGGTGTCTAAGATACTTTATCAATGAAATAAAAAAGAAACAGAGAACTCTTAGAAATTAAAATATAATTTAACTTTAAATATGAATTTCAATAAAACATAAAATTTTAAAAAAATCAATAGAAGCACAGATGATGAGCTTGAGGCAAATTCCCCCAAAAGTAGAACAAAAAACCAGAGATTCAAAAAATCAGAAAAATCAGGATCAGTCCAGGAGGTCTAGCAGCTGAATAATAGAAGCTCCAAAAAGAAAGAACACAGAAATAGAAGGGGAAGAAATTCTTTGTAAAAGTTCAAGAAATCTCTGAACTAACAAACGTGTTCCCAGATTGAAAGGGTCGATCGAATACCCAGGACAGTGGATAAAAGGATCCTACCAAGGACTATTAACATGAAATTTCGTAACACTGGAGATAAAAAGACAGTCCTAAAACCTTTCAGAGAGGAAAAAATAGGCTACACACACAGTATCAAGTATTAGAAGGTCACTGAACATGAGAAAACCATGAACATGAGAAATTTCCTCAGAAAACAATGAAGCAATGACTCCAACATTTTTGGAGGAAATAATCTATAATCCTAAATTCAAATGATCAATGAAGTATAAAAGTAACATATGACATTTTCAAATACACAAGGAAGATTTTAATTTGCCTTCCCAAGGTCAATTGAAGAGGCATTCTACCAAAACAAAGGTGTCAGTTGAGAAAAGGGACAGGTTAAGAGATCCAGAAAAAGGGATCCAGTGTAAGAAAAGAGGTAAAAATGATGATAAAGGGAGATCCCAAGATGGTCCTTGTGCATCAGGCATTGAGCACCAACTGTAGCTGACACTATACATAACCAGGTGCATGCAGCTCAGGGAGCCATGAGCTAAAGGGAACTATAGGCTCCCCATGATCCCCACTGGAATCAGGTTATAGTTGTCCACTGCTGTACCTTGCTTTATAATGCACCCTTCATTGGCCTCCTCCCCTTTCTTAATCTCCTAACAGGATTTCCTGGAATCATCTTCTAAATCAACCACTTGTGCTTACACCCATGCACATGGTTTATTTCTGGGGGGACCCAAACTAAGACAGTAACCAATCTAGAATGCAGCATCAGATACATATCTGAAAGATGATTGACACCTGGCACGTTTCAATGTATTGACAGGAAATTCCTATCTGTGGCAGAGGGTTAGGGAAAGAATCAGTGAAAGATACACAAGAAGTTAAGAAACTGAAAATTAAAACAATTATTAACTCCAGGAAAAACAAAAAGGTTGTATAAGAAAAGAAATATAACCGTATTATTCTGTATGTCTCAGATCTGTACAAGTTTGACAAGGGTGTAAAATGTAAATACTGAATACTGGTCCAACATAAATTATGCTATAAACATACTGGAAAAATGAGAGAGGGAAAAGATGTGTTGCTTCTGGGAAATGGAAATGGGGGAAGTAACTCCAGGAGGACTGCTGTTTTTTGTAAAAAGCTTTAAAAATATATATATTTTTTATAATATGAGCATATATATTACTTCCATTAGGAAGTACTAAATTTAACATATTTCCCACTTCTTTTTCCATCAGTAGACCTAATTTAGTGGCTGAACTGCATAAACTACTCACCGTATCTTCACAATCTGGGCACTGCTCTAACCTCAAGGGTCTTTCCACCAAAAAGTTCTGCTGAAAAATATGTTCAGTGGTATAAAGAGAATTGGCTAGGAAGAGAAAAGTTAATAAGGATTAACAGGTGAAATGCCATCAAGGAAAAAAACCATCAGAGGCAAGGTCTCGATGAGTCCACATCTAGGTGATTTCTGGAAGGAAATGTATCTGGTGAACTGAAACAGCAGGAAGTAAAATTAGGATGACCAAGAAAGCTAATTTATTCCCCCAAAGGGCTTCCACTGTTTTGTCTTCTGTTAAAAAGGGGAGGGGGAGCAGTTTCTTTTTTGTCCTCAAAAATTTATACTATCTATTCAGGGAGAGAAACAGGGGCAGTCAAAGCTCAATCCGTATCAGCTCTGGACTCTAAAGCATAATCTGTACCATCCGTTGAAGAGCTTTCTAATTCTGGGCACAGCCAAAGGGAAGTCAAAGCTCTGCGGAGAGTAAAACAGAAGCTCTCCTCGCACTGCCAAATGGTGTTATTTTCCTCTGACCTAAAAGTGGTGTCCCTGTGAGTCACTGCTCAGTCTCTCCTAAGCAACTAGCATGGTAACTAACTGGGAATGTTGAAAACCCAGTATTTCTGCTAAACCTTAGTGTTAAAAAATATATATATATATATTTCTTAATCCAAATGATCAAACAGGAAAACAGACCATTAGGTCTTGTCTGTCATGGAAAACAGCATGGAGCATTACAATAAACATTAGCTTTGGTTCATATAAATACAGGTAAAAATCCAGGCTCCAAATCTTGCTAGCTGTGTATCCCTGAAAAGTCATTTAATTCTGAAAGTTATTAACAGGATTCAGTGATAAACAGCCAAAAGAGCAACTAGCACAGACACACACCATAGGCACAGGAGACAGGGGAAAGCACCCCTTTCTACCCTCCATGTTCTCTTTCTAGAAATGTGTGTGAAGTGTTCCACTGTCACCTTGGTTGTGTGGGAAACTACATTTCCCAGAACCCCTCCCCTGCATGTTTCCAAGCAAGAATTGGTCCAAAGTGAGGCTGTGCACATTTGGGAGGCGAAGGTGAAGCAGCAGCCATACACTCTGAAGGCTGAGGTGAACACAGGTCCCAGGTTGTCCTCGATTTCATACTCTGTGCCCAGCTCTTCTTAAATGCTGATTCTGCTGACCAAGAGTGCCCCCAGGCCCACCACAGAGCTTTTGCTGCAAACTCACAGAGGTGGTAACCTTGAAGAGACAACAGTCTTCTGCAGCCTTCCATGTCAGCTGCCCTGTGCAGTGCTGCTCCAGCAGCTGGGCCTGCCTACCTTCCAGATTCCTGTAAGTTTGTTTACCTGGGCCAGGGCTGGTCAGTGAACTTTCTCTGATCCTTAACTCTACTTTTTTGGCCTTTATTTACCCAGATCTTCCTACAACTGTACAAGCTCTAGTTCCTTTAATAAATCTCTTAGTCCATAGTATCCACCATGTCTTTGCTTCCCTTATTGAACTCTGACTGACACAGTGGCTGATGGTCCAATATCTAAACTGATAAAAATTTATGATTGGAGAGGGGGAAGATGGCGGAAGAGTAAGAAGCGGAGATCACCTTCCTCCCCACAGATACATCAGAAATACATCTACACGCGGAACAACTCCTACAGAACACCTACTGAAAGCTGGCAGAAGACCTCAGACCTCCCAAAAGGCAAGAAACTCCCCACATACCTGGGTAGGGCAAAAGAAAAAAGAATAAACAGACAAATAATAGGGACGGGACCTGCACCAGTGGGAGGGAGCTGTGAAGGAGGAAAGGTTTCCACACACTAGGAAGCCCCTTCGCAGGCAGAGACTGCGGGCGGCGGAGGGGGGAGCTTCGAAGCCACGGAGGAGAGCGCAGCCACAGGGGTGCGGAGGGCAAAGCGGAGAGGTTCCCGCACAGAGGATCGGTGCCGACCAGCACTCACCAGCCCGAGAGGCTTGTCTGCTCATCCACCGGGGTGGGCGGGTCTGGGAGCTGAGGCTCGGGCTTCGGTACGAGCGCAGGGAGAGGACTGGCAGCGTGAACACAGCCTGAAGGGGTTAGTGCACCACGGCTAGCCGGGAGGGAGTCCGGGAAAAAGTGTGGACCTGCCGAAGAGGCAAGAGAATTTTTCTTCCCTCTTTGTTTCCTGGTGCGCGAGGAGAGGGGATTAAAAGCGCTGCTTAAAGGAGCTCCTCCAGAGACGGGCGTGAGCAGCGGCTAACAACGCGGACCCCAGAGACGGACATGAGACGCTAAGGGTGCTATGGGCCAAATCCAAAGCTGAGCCCCTGGGAGCTGTGAGAACAAAGAAGAGAAAGGGAAATCTCTCCCAGCAGCCTCAGGAGCAGCGGATTAAATCTCCACAATCAACTTGATATACTCTGCATCTGTGGAATACATGAATCGACAACAAATCATCCCAAATTGAGGAGGTGGACTTTGAGAGCAAGATTTATTATTTTTTCACCTTTTCCTCTTTTTGTGTGTATGTGTATGCTTCTGTGTGAGATTTTGTCTGTATAGCTTTGCTTTCACCATTTGTCCTAGGGTTCTTATCCATCCGTTTTCTTGTTTGTTTTCCTATTAAAATTTTTTTCTTAATAATAATTTTTTTATTTTAATAACTTTATTTTATTTTACCTTACTTTATTTTATTTTCCTTTATCTTCTTTCTTTCTTTTCTTTCCTTCTTTCTTTCTTTATTTCTTTTCCGCCCTCCCTCCCTCCCTTCCTTCCTTTCTACTATTTCTCACTTTTATTCCGAGCCATGTGGCTGAAAGGCTCTTGGTGCTGCAGCCAGGAGTCAGTGCTGTGCCTCTGAGGTGGGAGAGCCATCTTCAGGACACTGGTCCACAAGAGACCTCCCAGCACCATGGAATATCAAACAGTAAAAATCTCCCAGAGATCTCCATCTCAACACTAGCACCCAGCTTCACTCAACGACCAGCA
>NW_020174922.1:5199736-5200055 GCF_003031525.2 Neophocaena asiaeorientalis asiaeorientalis | reverse complement strand
GAATTCAGAATAATGATAGTAAAGATGATCCAAAATCTTGGAAATAGAAGAGACAAAATGCAAGAAACATTTAACAAGGACCTAGAAGAACTAAAGATGAAACAAGCAACGATGAACAACACAATAAATGAAATGAAAAATACTCTAGATGGGATCAATAGCAGAATAACGGAGGCAGAAAAACGGATACGTGACCTGGAAGATAAAATACTGGAAATACATACTGCAGAGCAGAATAAAGAAAAAAGAATGAAAAGAACTAAGGACAGTCTCAGAGACCTCTGGGACAACATTAAACGCACCAACATTCGAACTATAG
>NW_020174922.1:5181221-5199569 GCF_003031525.2 Neophocaena asiaeorientalis asiaeorientalis | reverse complement strand
TACTCTACCCAGTAAGGATCTCATTCAGATTTGATGGAGAAATTAAAACCTTTACAGACAAGCAAAAGCTGAGAGAGTTCAGCACCACCAAACCAGTTTACAACAAATGCTAAAGGATCTTCTCTAGGCAAGAAACACAACAGAAGGAAAAGATGTATAATAACAAACCCAAAACAATTAAGAATATGGAAATACGAATATACATATCGATAATTACCTTAAATGTAAATGGATTAAATGCTCCCACCAAAAGACACAGACTGTAAATGGGCAGAAGACCTAAATAGACATTTCTCCAAAGAAGATATACAGACTGTCAACAAACACATGAAAGAATGCTCAACATCATTAATCATTAGAGAAATGCAAATCAAAACTACAATGAGATATCATCTCACACCAGTCAGAATGGCCATCATCAAAAAATCTATAAACAATAAATGCTGGAGAGGGTGTGGAGAAAAGGGGACACTCTTGCACTGCTGGTGGGAATGTGAATTGGTTCAGCCACTATGGAGAACAGTATGGAGGTTCCTTAAAAAACTACAAATAGAACTACCATATGACCCAGCAATCCCACTACTGGGCATATACCCTGAGAAAACCATAATTCAAAAAGAGTCATGTACCAAAATGTTCACTGCAACTCTATTTACAATAGCCAGGAGATGGAAACAACCTAAGTGTCCATCATCAGATGAATGGATAAAAAAGATGTGGCACATATATACAATGGAATATTACTCAGCCATAAAAGAAACGAAATTAAGCTATTTGTAATGAGGTGGATAGACCTAAAGTCTGTCATACAGAGTGAAGTATGTCAGAAAGAAAAAGACAAATACCGTATGCTAACACACATATATGGAATTTAAGAAAAAAAAATGTCATGAAGAACCTAGGAGTAATACAGGAATAAAGACACAGACCTACTAGAGAACGGACTTGAGGATATGGGGAGGGGGAAGGGTAAGCTGTGAGAAAGTGAGAGAGTGGCATGGACATATATACACTACCAAACGTAAAATAGATAGCTAGTGGGAAGCAGCCGCATAGCACAGGGAGATCAGCTCAGTGCTTTCTGACCACCTAGAGGGGTGGGATAGGGAGGGTGGGAGGGAGGGAGACGCAAGAGGGAAAAGATATGGGAACATATGTATACGTATAACTGATTCACTTTGTTATAAAGCAGAAACTAACACACCATTGTAAAGCAATTATACTCCAATACAGATGTAAAAAGAAAATTATGATTTATCCTTGATACAGCCCTGAAAGTAAGTCAATAAAAATGATTGTAAATATTTCAATTCTGCAACTCTGTTTTCAGGATGGACATAAATTTCTGCAGCTCTGTAGGTAGGAGTTAGCTGCTAACTGTGGAAAGAAAACCAGAAAGGACAGCCAGTTTAACAAGGTGGGATTAAGACACAGACTTTGGAGTCAGACTGCCTGAGACCAAATCCTGGCTATATTTCTTGCTGGATGATTCTGGGCCTCAGTTTCCTCATTTGTAAAATGGTACCTCCCCCTCATTGTAAGGTTAGGATGATGCAAGGATTAGATGATATGATGTATGTCACAATGTTGGTACATGATAAACATTCAATAAATGTTGGCTATTTCTATGAGTATCAGACATGCCAGCAAGTTCCCTGTGTGATTTTGTATGAGTTACTTTACCTCTCTGAGTCTCAGGTTCTGCACTGATACAAAGCTGGAAAAAAAGGAGACAGCTGGATAATTCCTAAAACTCTTCCAAGTTCCCCTACTTAAGGTGGTTCTTCTTAGATAGAAGACTTCTCCAGAAAAGCATGCCTTGGCCTTCAGCTGTAGAAAACTTCAGCAGTTTCCTGAAGTTGCTAGAACTGTCCCTCTTCTTGGAATGACCCCATTCTCTGTCTACCTGCCCAACACAACACCAGGCACATCTTTTCTACAGTTCTTCCCAATT
Source organism: Neophocaena asiaeorientalis asiaeorientalis (assembly GCF_003031525.2). NCBI lineage: Eukaryota > Metazoa > Chordata > Mammalia > Artiodactyla > Phocoenidae > Neophocaena > Neophocaena asiaeorientalis. The sequence goes on along the minus strand of NW_020174922.1, from coordinate 5,197,615 downwards.
ACCCTTTACCTCTACTGCCTCCAAGTATACGTGACCCCTCCCTCATTTTATGTCTCCGCCATGCCCTGTACATACACTGATCATATCTCACATGATACTTTCTCTCTTTTCTGCATGTCTGTTTCCTGATACAAGTTAGGAAACTACATCTTACTGAATTCTAGCAAAGGGCCAAGCATACAGCAGCTGCTTACTTATTAACTGTGGGCTGAATGATTTCATTTAAAAGTTCTGGTTTTTTATACAATTTTCTGTATACATCATTTTTTCTAATCCTTAGAAAAGACTTCCCTGTTCAAAAGCACAACAATCTCTTATTGTGCTCTAAAACGGAGCAAGAGGCTGCTGATAAGATCTAATTACACACTAACTCTGCGATCTGATAGGATGATTTGGGAGAGCAGGTCATGCTGATGGCAATCTGGCTGGTGTTTCCCTTACATACACGAGATTTTAAGATTTCCGAGGATGCTGGGACTTTTCATTTCTCCTGACTCCACTTCTTTAAAGTGCAGAAGGGTGAGACCCCATTTTCCATTCACTCATTATTAATGCTGGCTTTTTGGAAGCACGACATCTCTCAATTATGCCATGAAAAAGTGCTTTATGGGAAAATGATAAGAAGTTGATCACACAATCTCCTGGAATCAGGATAGAGGCTCTCATTTCTCCTAACAAAAGAGGGCTCCTATGCTAAATTATAAGCCCTAAGGGGATAAAAAAAGATCAATAAAAATCAATACATAGGTGACACTGGAAACAATTATGTATCCGCCAATACAGAAAAATTATGAATTTGCACTCCCTGAGTGAAGTGGTATTTACCAAAATATCAGCTTTCTAAAGATGTTTTTAGAAATGAATTAAATGATTAAATGAATAAAATGAGTGATTAAATGATTAAATGAATAAAACATTCATTGCCTGAGGGGGACTATGCCAGAGAGACTCTGAGAGAAGCAAGGCCCAGTCTCTGTCCTCAATGAGCTTATTGTCTAGTTGGAGAGTCAGAGAGTGCCTCCACTCACCGTGATCTGAGGCAGACTCGGGCCACACTGTGAATAAAGTTATAATGTATTCACACCACAGAATTGAGCAATGAATTCTGCCAGGAGAGTAAGGCCAGGAAGGGTCATGAAACAGGTGACACTTGAGCTGGGTTTCTGGAAGAGTGAGCTGTAAAGGCAGAGGAGTAGGAAGGGCCATTCCAGGCATCTGGCGACTATGAGCAAAGGCACATAACAAAGCCTGGTGCATTTGGAAGCTTCGAAGTGTCTGTGGCTTAGGTGCAAGGCCAAACAGAACAATGTGAAGAGGACACAGAGTTGGTACCAGGCTGTGAAGGGCCCTGAATTGCATGCTAAGGAGCTTAGAGTCTCCCATCAAAGGTTTCTGACAGAGTTATTTAACATCTAGACCTTCAAAAGGGCCTTAATTCAAATTATATCAGGTTTAGATTTTGGAAAAAAGATTCCTATCATCAATTTAGGGAAACTGAGAAGTGGGTCTTCCTAAAATGGGAAGCCACTGGAGACAGAGAAACCAGTTATGAAAACACTGTAATAGACGAGTCCTGAGGAAATAGGAGAAGAGAGAAATTTTAGAGTCCTGTGGTGGGTAGCATTAATCAGGTGACTGATTAAATGTGAGGAGAAAGGAGAGGGGCATCTAGGATGGTGTTAGGGCAGTGGCTGGTTGCCCATTCATCACCTGGGGAAGTTTTAAAACTAATGATTCCTTCAGAGGTGGTACCGGGTCAACGAGATTCTATAAGGAAAAACATCGGCTCAACTCTACCTCACACTATACCTAAAATTGATTCTAAGTGGATTGCAGATCTAACTATGGAAGGAAACACAGTACAACTTTTAAAAAATAATATCGGAGAACACACTCATGACCTGTAGAATACGCAAATATTTCTTAAAATAGGGCACACAAACACTTATTCATAAAAAAAGCATTTCTAAATTGGACTGTGTTAAAATTAAGAACTTCTATCTTTCAAGAGAAATCATTAGAAAGAATTAAAAGGCAACCAAAAAAATGGGGCTTCCCTGGTGGCACAGTGGTTAAGAATCCACCTGCCAATGCAGGGGACACGGGTTCGAGCCCTGGCCTGGGAGATCCCACATGCCACGGAGCAACTAAGTCCGTGTACCACAACTACTGAGCCTGCACTCTACAGCCTACAAGCCACAGCTACTGAGCCTGCATGCCACAACTACTGAAGCCCATGCACCTAGAGGCCGTGCTCTGCAACAAAAGAAACCACAACAATGAGAAGGCCATGCACCTCAGTGAAGGGTAGCCCCTGCCGCAACTAGAGAAAGCCCGCACACAGCAACGAAGACCTAACACAGCCAAAAATAAAACAAACAAATAATTAAAAAAAGGCAACCAAAAAAATGTTAAGATACTCACAATACACATATCCAAAATAGGACTTGTATCCAAAATATTAAAAAGAAAAAACTCCTATAAACCATTAAGAAAAAGATGACCCAATTTTTTAAATGTGCAAGAGGGTTGAACAGACAGTTCACCAAATAAGATATTCAAATATCTAATCTGAAAGGGGCTCAATTTCATTATTTTGCCAATGCAAATGAAACCACATTGAAACATACCCACAGGAATGGTTAAAGTGGAAAAAAAAGAAAAGAAAAAAAACTCAGAAAATATCAAGTGTTCAGGGGGTGTAGAACAACCTGAACTCTCAAATTCTGCTGGTGGGGACCATCGGGGAAGATGGTGGAAGAGTAAAACGCGGAGATCACCTTCCTCCCCACAGATACACCAGAAATACATCTACAGGTCCAATCCTGCTGGTGGGAGCAAGAACTGGTAGAACATTTTGGAAAACAACTTAGCAGTATCTATCTACAAAAGCTGAAAAGACTTACACCCTGTGCCCCAGCAATTCCACTCGTAGGCATATATCCATCAGAAATGTGCTTAAGACTCATATACAAAAATGGGCTGTTCAAAATAGCCAGAAAATAGAAACACCCAAATGTGTATCAGTGAGAAAACAGACACATAAATTGTGCTCTATTCTCACAATGGAAATCTAGACAACAATGAGAATGAAAGGACTATACCTACACACAGCAAAAGAAATATAAAGTTGAGCAAAAGGAGGCAGATCTAAAGAGTACATGCTCTATGATTTCGTTTAAGCAAAAGTCTAAATTAGAACTATATGGCCTTAGAAGTCAGGACAGCTTGCATCTGGAAGGGCAGCAATGGGCAGTTTCTTAAACTAGGTACCTTTACATGACAGTATCAGTGTGTAATAATTCATTGAGCCATACATTTATGATTTGAGCACTATACTTTTTGTATATTATAGATCAATAAAAAGCTCAGGAAAAAAAAAACAAAACCTGATGCCTGTGTCCCACTTCCAGATTTCTGAGTAACCAGTCTGCCTTGTGGTCTGGCCAGCTACAGTCTTTCAAGTCCCTTAGGTGATTCTAATATACACCAAGTTTGAGAACATTGCATTCCAATCTCTAGACTGAATACCTGGGTAGGTGATGATAAAAATCTGAGATGAAGAACACAGGAGGAAGAGACTGTGGGGAGGAAATATAGAGGTGTTTCAAATTCAGCAAATACAAAGTCTAACAGAATATTCACAAGGTTGGACTAAACATATAACTAAATACATGGGTCTTGAGCCCAAAAGAGGGTAGATTATCTGATAACATCTGGAATCTTTCTTTTTCTTTCCCAGTTTTACTGAGATATAATTGGCCTATAACACTGAATAAGTTTAAGGTGGACAACATAATGATTTGATATATGCATATATCATGAAATGATCACTATGGGAAGTTTAGTTAACATGCATCCTCACACAGTTACAATTTTTTTTCTTCTGATAAGAACTTTAAAGATCAACTCTCTTACCAACTTTCAATATGGTATTGAAATATAGAAGTTAAACAATATGGTACTGTTAACTATAGTCATCAAGCTATACATTACATGCTCAGAACTTACTTATCTTATAGCTGGAAGTTTGTACCTTTTGACCACTTTCACCCATTTCATGCACTCCCCCTACCCCCCAGCTCTGACAACCACCCATGTGAGCTCTGTTTCTATGAGTTTGGTTTTTTTACATTCCATGTAAGTGAGATCATACAATTTTTTAGTGTGTATACATACATTTATAAAATGGAATATTATTCAGCCATAATAAAGAAGGAAACACCTGGAATCTTGAAGTCTAGGCCATTAGATAAAAGGAAGAAGGGGAAGAAAATCCCCCCCAAATCAAGATAAAACAAAATTCCACAAGTTTTCTTTTTCTTCTGGTTTTATATTTGGTAGGTGGGAATTAGCTGTAATTAGTGTTACCATCAGCCAGGAGCTTTACTTAAACAGTTTTTTTAAAAAAATTTTATTGAAGTATAGTTGATTTACAATGTTGTACTTGTAAATTTCTGTACAGTAAAGTGATTCCATTATATATATATATTCAGTTATATATATATATATTCTTTTTCATATTCTTTTCCATTATGGTTTATCACAGAATATTGAATATATCAATAGTTCCCTGTGGTATACAGTAGGACCTTGTTGTTTATCCATTCTGTATATAATAGTATGCCTCTGTTAATCCTAAACTCCCATTCCTTCCCTCCTCCACCACTCCCCCTTGGTAACCACAGTCTATTCTGTATATCTGTGAGTCTGTTTTCATTCTGTAGATATGCTGATTTGTATCACATTTTAGATTCCACATTTAAGTGATATCATATGGCATTTGTCTTTCTCTTTCTGACTTCACTTAGTATGATAATCTCTAGGTCCATCCATGTTGCTACAAATGGCATTATTTCATTCGTTTTGATGGCTGAGTAGTATTCCGCTGTATATAAACATATACCACACCTTCTTTATCCATTCATCTGTTGATGGACATTTAGGTTGTTTCCATGTCTTGGCTATTGTAAATAGTGCTGTTATGAACACAGGGGGTGCATGTATCTTTCTGAATTATAGTTTCATCTGGATATATGCCTAGGAGTGGGATTGCTGGATCATATGGCAACCCTATTTTTAGTTTTTTGAGGAACCTCCATACTGTCTGCCATAGTGGCTGCACCAATTTACATTTCCACCAACAGTGTAAGAGGATTCCCTTTTCTCCACACCCTCTCCAGCATTTGTTATTTGTAGACTTTTTAATGATGGCCATTCTGACTGGTGTGAGGTGATACCTCATTGTAGTTCTGATTTGTATTTCTCTAATAAGTAGAGATGTTGAGCATCTTTTCATGTGATCCCTATCAAATTACCTATGACAGTTCCTACAGAACTAGAACAAATAATCCTAAAATTTATATGGAACCATAAAAGATCCAGAATTGCCAAAGGAATCCTGAGGAAAAAGAACAAAGCAGGAGGCATAACCCTCCCAGACTTCAGACAATACTACAAAGCTACAGTAATCAAAACAGTGTGGTGCTGGCACAAAAACAGACATTAATGGGACAGAACAGAGAGCCCAGAAAAAAAAAAACACACATACCTATGATTAATTAATCTTCAACATAGGCGACAAGAACATGAAATGGGAAAAAGTCTCTTCAGCAAGTGATGCTGGGAAAGTTGGACAGCCGCATGTAAATCAATGAAGTTAAAACACACCCTCACACCATACACAAAAATAAACTCAAAATGGCTTAAAGAATTAAACAAAGATATGACACCATAAAACTCCTGGAAGAAATCATAGGCAAAACATTCTCTGACATAAATCATACAAATGTTTTCTTAGGTCAGTCTCCCAAGGCAATAGAAATAAAAACAAAAATAAACAAATGGGACCTAATCAAACTCACAAGCTTTTGCACAGCAAAGGAAACCCATAAACAAAATGAAAAGATAACCTATGGGAGAAAATATCTGCAAACAAAGCTACTGACAAGGGCTTAATTTCCAAACTATACGAACAGTTCATACAACTCATCAACAAAAAAACAAACAACCTAATTAGAAAATGGGCAGAAGACCTAAATAGACATTTCTCCAAAGATGACACACAGAAGGAGAGTTTATTAATGGCTTTTTAGCCACACATTTTAGTTTTCTAGAAGGGTTTGTGTGTGACAGGGCTTGTAAAAACCTTGAGGAAAATACTAGCTCAGATTTGGCATAATGAGGAATTAATTATGAGGGAAGCAGATTAGATGGGATATTCTGAGGGAAGAGGCTAATCAACGTCTGGCAGATAATTATTAAGAAGTTGGAAAGCATGCGACCTAAAGATTTAAAAATCTTCATGTTTTGAAACCTTATATATTTAGAAATCACTAATTTGAATTAGAAGCTTAAAGGGATGACAGAAAATAGCAAATGTGCATTAAGTTCCTAATGTTAGCTGGAGGTAGACCCTCCAGGGAGCCCCGGACCCCTCTTCTCTTTAGGGCCTGTCATCTTCAGCCCACAGTAGTTTTGTGATTTAAACATTTAAACTTAATCTTCACCACCACCACCACCAGCCTGTGGGTCTCACTGTGTCATTCCTACTGTGGAGAGAGGGCTGCATCCACAAGGTGAAGATGCAGAGGCTCAGAGAGACTGGAAAATCTGCCCAAGTTCTCAAAAGTTACTATGAGGGAAAAACTGAATTTAGACTCCCTTGGAGAGCCAGAAATAACCCCTGACTGCAGTCGAGAGAACCCCCACTGAAGAAAATGCATGACATTGCCCTGCTGGCATGTTGTGCTTCCTACCTTAATATTCTCCTAAGTGAATGCTATGTCAGGGGATGCCTTATGGAGCCGTGTGGGACAAATTGGCTGGCTGGGCCAATGAAGACCCCCTGAAAGTGAGTGTTGCAGGGACTTTGCAGCAATTTTAAATAAGTATTTTATTACTGTCTGTATTCTTTTCCTAGGGCTGCTGTAACAAAGTTATCATAAACTGGGTGACTTTCAACAATAGAAATGAATTCTCTCACATTTATGAGAGCCTCTTCCCTATACCTTGCCCTTGCCTTCCATTTGGCTGTTCCTCAGTTGCTTCCTTTATAATAAACCAGTAAACATGAAATAAGCATTTCTCTGTGTTCTGTCAGCCATTCTAGCCAATTAGCAAACCCAAGGAGGGGGTCAGAAGCAGCAGAGCATCTGACATCGGAGCAGTCTTGTGGGACCGAGCCCAACTCGGTCCAACTCGATGCCAACTCCAAGTAGATAGTGTCAGAACTGAGGTGAATTGTATGACCCCCTGGTAGAGTCAGAGAATTGGTTGGTGTAGGGAGAAAAACGTACTCATCTAGTGTCAGAAGTGTTCTGTGGGTAGAGTGTAGGGAAAAAACAGTAGTTTTCCTTTTACATCTCTAAAACAGGCTGGAGCACACTCGTATGAGTGGGCGCTGAGGTCCTGACAGACATCTGTAGGAAAACCCTTGAGACTGCTTTCCTAGAAAGGTTCCATGAAATGTCAGGACAAGTGGATCCCAAGCCTCTGAGGACAAGGCAAAAGTGGTGTTTTCTAAAGAGGGGTTGATCCCAAAGACAGTGACGGCAAAAGATGGAGCGCTGTTTTTCCTAAGTGGAAGAAAAAAAAAAAGGAGAGACAGTTCTGATGTCATTTTATTTTATTTTATTTTTTTAGTTTCATTAACTATAATTCAAAATCAAGGTTTAGAAGCAGTCTTTGCGGAACAGAAAGCTGGAATGAAGAGGCCCAGCACAAATCTCAGCACGGGTGGGGGGGTGAAGGGGAACAGGGTGGTGAAAATGAGTGTTCACTGCAAGGGGGAAGGGATGAGTGATGAGTCTGCACCTCATCTCTCTCTTCCACGCTAAATGATCAGGACAGGGGTGTTTGGCAAAAGACCTTCTGTAAATTAAAAAAAAGTACAACCTGCTTTAAACTGCTGTATAATGCTCTCAAGAGTAGCTTCCTTCTCTCTTCAACTGGGAAATTTCAAATTAAAAAACATAGCGACAGGGCATCTGTCTGTCACAACAGGGAAGAATAAAAGCCACCCCGACCCTGGCCAGTGTTGATGAAGGCAGTTGACACACTCAGGCAGAAGATGTGGCCACAGCATTCCAAGTCACATCTCCATGTTCCGACTGAGAGGGGAAACCTAATGGACTTAGCATCCATCAGGGAAGGCCAAAGACAGGGAATACATTTTTCAGAAACCTTTCACTTCTTTTAGGGACTTAATTCCTTTCTCATCTCTACCTACCTTACAGAAAACAAACCTAGCTGCCTCAAAGAGCAGAGAGCTTTAGCAGACAAATGCTTAATGATTTGTACTAGTCTTCATAAATGCTACCATCTGGTCTGAAATTTTAGAAAGAGCCCTGAAATATCTTTGAATAACTGAAGATCACGATGACATTTCATCTTATAGCTATCATTTCAGAAATATCTACTATGTGTAATTCACATACATCATCTCTTTAATCCTCCCCAAAATACGAGAGAAAGCTTCAGCTTCTCCATTTTACAGATAAGGAAAGTGAAGCCGAAAGAAATGATGTACTTGCTCAAGGACACACAGCAACAAGAAGCTGAGCAAAAACTGAATCCTAGCTGTGTCTCAAAAACCCGATTTCCTCCCAGAATGCCACTCTGACTCTGGCTGCTTTATTACTTCTTCATTAAAACAGGTCAAATTAAGACATGTCAGCAGCAAGATGTAGAGCTCTAGCTATACTTACACTTGTTAGGTGTTTGAAAATGCAGAGGTGAAGAAGTGTGATACATGCTGTGACTCAGGAAGCAGGATGAGTGCTACACCAGAGTCAGGAGACTGGAGGTCTCTCCATCTGCGCGACCTTGGGCGAGCCACCTAACCCTCTGCTTCCTCGCCTCAGGCCTAAGAAGACCAGCTTACCTGATGTCCGTAATGCCTTTCAAATCTAACAACCTCTCATACATGCACTACAATCCACTAGGATAAGTGAACTAGGTCACCTGCAAATGAGTACATGGTATCTATCCCAGCGTACACAGAACCTTAATGTAAATTTTCAAAACCAAAGAAACTCGTCCTTTGCAAAACCCTCTTGGAGATCAAAACCAATAGGTCTTACTTTAAATCTCCAATGTAAAGATTTTACCTTTATTCTTTTTTTAATCCCTCCTTTATTCAGTTTTTTTCCTACAAGAATGAATACTACAGCCAGACTATTTCCTAGTGATCTGGTTTCTGTGTATGGGTCTTTACAAAAACAAGAATTTTTTTAAAAGATCAAATAGATATTTCAAGGAAAACAAGAAGGTAATTTACTCTCCCTTCTTGCAGAAAGTTACTAAATTTCAATAGGCAAGTTAATTACTAAATACAACAAATATTGTGAACAAGCATTGTTAAAATTGGGAGGACAAAAGTGATATTTAGATGTGAAAATATAGCCTCTTTTTGAAGATAAAAAAATTAGAACTGCGTTCTTCTGTGATGGAATCTATTATAATTCCCTACTAATTAATGCAAGGGCATGTGTTGTCAAAAGGATAAAAGGACAAGGTTCACTGTAGCTCTGCTGAGAAGAGAAGGTTTACCCCAATCTCACTGTTCCTGGTCATAAGCAAGAGATACTTATACTTAGTGACAGAATTGTTGTGATGGTGAAATGAAGTGATATATGTAATCGAAGCAGGCAGTAAATAAATGTTAGTTCTTTTCTTCCCTTTCCCCCTTTTGACTGGAAAAAAAAAAAAAACTGTAGTTCATGCCCATTTCATTGAAATAGTCACCAAGAGCTAAAAATCTACTTACCTCTTTATTATCTATCAAAGCTCAATGACATTTTTAGTTGGAGCAAAAAGTTAAGTCTGAATTACATCAACTAAATTTGTAAAGTCTTTTACAGAGATTATAATTGGGATATGAATACAAATCCCCAAATCACACTAAGTTAGATTTGGGGCTTAATACTTGCAACAAAATGTATGCAATAAGTAACATTTTAGCATATATTTCACACTGGCAACCTGTGATGATTGTGTATAATGGCCTAATTTTTCCAGATGAAATCTCCGAATATTTGCAAGTCTAAAATGATCTCTCTGATGCCTTGTACTGTGAGCAACATGTTTCCTAGCCTTGCACACTAACAGTTATTAAAGGGTACAAAAGATGTATATGGTAATTAGGACTTCGGTAAATAACCTCAAACCTTTGCAGTTGCTTTTGAAGTTAAATATCAGAAGGGACTGAGGAAAGGGAAGAGGAAGCGTTGCCTGCTGACTTATACAAATATGTGGTTGTAGCAGGGAGTCATACTACTCTCAACCCAAATAATGCTATTTATAAAACACTTCTCTCCAAGGTAGCAAAGCTCTGGTATGCCCCTGCTGAGTGGGAAACAGTGCGGAGGGATTTTAAGACACTCAGCCGTGATACACAGTCAGCAGCCCTTAAGAACCCGTGAGATGGGACAGCAAACATCTCCCGCCTCCGCATGGGGTGTTAGAAGACGCCAACACAGGTCTCACAGTATGCCCTGGGAAAGCGGGCAATTACATCACAGGAGCAGAGGACGGTTCCTGCCATTTGAAAAGTACACAATCCTCTGGGTACGAACATCATGAGCTTCTGCTTCGTCAGGTTTTTGCAGCAGATAGAACTATGATATTCTTGTGGGAGGGGTCCTACAGTGGGACTTTTCCCTGGAGGCCTTACCTGTGGAGGAATTGCTGGGTAAGCCCCTGAGATACCGTGAGGTAGGGCTGCAGACCACTGAGAAGAGGAGGTGAGTGACATTTCTCGAGCCCTTATAAAGTGCCCTGCACTGTACCAAATGCTTTTCACTGTCACATGTTTTAAAGAGATCTTCAGGCTTAGCATAGAATGGACTTGTCCTACCACTCCCTGAGCGGTTCAGGAGACTTCATCCAAAGCTGAAAAGACATGACAGGTTTTCCCCATCGACTTCCTGCTTCCATATTAAGGAGCCCAACGTGATAAGGGCCAATGACCTGTTGGCCCCCGCAGACAGTGATATGCTTGAAAGAGGAGCTCTGGTGGGGGAACAAACAGCCATACTGTATTAGTTTTCCATGCTGTGTAACAAAGTTCCACAAACTCAGTGGCTTCAAGCCACAGATTTATTACCCTACAGTTTCTGTAGGTTAGAAGTCCAGGCACAACTTAACTGAGTCCTCTGTTCGGGGTCTCACAAGGCTATATTCAATTCAAGGTGTCAGCCAGGCCGCCTTGTTATCAGGAAGCTTCAGTGGCAATGAATCTGCTTCCCAGCTCCCTTGGGTTACTGACAAAATTTCACTTCCCTGTGGTGGTTTTGACTGATAGCGCTGGCTTCTTACTGGTTGTTGGCTAGAGGCCATCCCCAGCTCCCTGACACTCATCCCTCTTCTAAGACAGTCACAACATGGCTGTCTGCTTCTCGTAGGCCAGCAGGAGAATCCCTCTCCCTCTAGTCTGCTAAGAAAGTTTTATATAATGTAATGTGATCATGGGAGTAACAGCCCACAATTTTGCCATGTAACATAACCTAACCAAGGGAGTGGTGAGTGGTGATCCCATTACCTTTGCCATATTTTACTGGTTAAAAGTAAGTCACAGATCCCACCTACACTCAAAGGGAAGGGATTACAAAGAATGAGAATCATTAGGGGCCACTCGAGTGTATTCTGCAAACACACCAAGACTGAATGTGTCTTCATATTTTGTAGCATATGGCAATGAAGACAAAATGGACCCGGGAGACAGCCATATGTGAATATGAATTCTGGTTCTTTTGTTGCAAGACTTTGGGCAAATTATTTAATCTCTCTTGAAGCTTCAGCTTTCTAATCTGAAAATAGGAACAACTATTATCTATGTAAATATGAATGTGCTGTCAATAGCTTCAACCCAATGATCTTAAACATGAGATTACGCACTTCTACACTTTTTCAAAAGCAATTGTGAAACGCATTAATCGCACATGACCCCAAGTAGGTATTCCACGGAGTGACAGCTCTGATTCTGGCCTGCTCAGGTCTGCAGACAATAACTATCTGAAACTTTAGCAACTCCTGTACATGGAGCTCAAATATGATGAACATGATTTGATTCTCTCATTCAGCAAATTAAGCACCTAATAAGCACGACTGTGCTAGGTTATACACACACACACACACACACACACGAAAGCAGACATATTCCTTGTCTTTGATGATTTTATGATACAGTGGGAGAGATAAACAGCATTCATTCAATAAATAATGAGGGCATTATTTGTACATTAGAGATAATAAACAGGACAAAGTCCTTACTCCTGTGGACATTATATTCTAGATGGGTGATGTAGATGATGGGTAGATGATTTTTTTTAAAAAAAATATATAAAATAGAGGACAATTTAAAATGGTGACAGGATATTAGAAGGGGATATAAGAGTGGTAGGGAGAGGTTATTTCAGAAAGAGTGGCCAGGGAAGGACTCCATGGGGAGGTGGAGTGACAAGAAAGAACAGCCATAATGGGAGCTAGGAGAAGAGTATTCCAGGCAGAGGAACTTCCTGTGCAAAGACCCTGAGGCAGAAACAAGCTGAGCATGGCTGAGGATCAGCAACAAATAAAAACACCTTATAAAAGTAAATATTGTGATAAGTACAATAAAAGGTGAGAACAGGCTCTTTGACTACAATGTACAAACAACAATCCTACACTCAGGCCACCTGCATTTTAGGGGCAGAGACAAGCCACACCTTACCAAGTAAATACAGAATAAAATTTAAGTAGTAACAAGTGCCACGAAGGAAAACAAAACAGGGAAATGGCTGAGAGGGTGGTGTTTTAAACAAGATGGTTGGAAAAGCCACACAAATAAGGTGACATTAGAGCAGAGACCTGAGTGAAGACCTGGGGGATACCTGGAGCCAAGTGGTTCAGGCAGACGGCCTGGCACAGTCCCAGGAATGAGGGTGCTGTGTGGGTGAGAGGAGCAATGGGAAGGCCGGGGACACTGGTACCGATGGAGGGAGATTTGTAGGATTTCAGGAAATGAAGTCAGGTCATCGGACCTTGAGCGCTTTCAATGTTATTCTAAATGGGGAACCACTGGAGAGATTTATGGAGGGGACTCAAGTCAAGGTGTCATGAGGACAGTGGAGTGGACCTGATGAGACAGGGGGCCAGAGTATTTAAGCTGAGGTAAGAAGGATGATTAAGAAGGCAGGGGGTGACCTGCCAGGGCAGTTGGGGCACTTCAGGAAGAGGAAAGAGCCAGTGCCAAGTAATCTTCTGTAATCCGTCCTTATGCATTTTCATTATTTTTCAGTGTCAGGATTTAGAAAAGCAAAAGCCCTTGCTATTAGACGCAGTACAAATCCCTTATTCTTTAAGTAAAGGATGGATATATTCATTCGTGAACTTATTCAATAGACATATCGAGGGCAAACAATGCATCAGGCACAATGCTAAGAGCCCTGAAAGACAAGAAGATGAACATGACTCAGGTCCTGGCCTCCACGAAATACAGCAAATTCAGTGTTTTGGAGGCAAGTATTTGAGACATGAATGCCGAACAATATATGCATTGATCTTCAGCTCTATTGCCACCAAATATCTTATTTATGCATCTTTGGAAGGGGCTGATTAAGAGGGCAGCCCATGAGAAAGAAATATAATAATTTTGATGTAATAGCTTTTCAGGGATTAATGAGATATTTTAAAATTAATAGAGCTAACTTTTATTTCTACAGGCAACATTCCACAAATGAGATTTTAAATTATTATTAAGAAGTTCTGAATAGACAGTTAATGACCCTGACTTAATGTCCCAATCTCAGGCATGTGGAGAACCTCAGACTGTGCAGGCATTCAAGGGAAAAGCATTTCTTTAGAAAACCAAACCTTGACGCACGATGTTTTTCATGTTTAAACTGCTTTTTATCTACACATCGTGGAAGTTTATATAGGATGATGACATCATGATCAGAATAACTTTTCAGTGCAAACTAAAAAGGTCTCTGTCATCACCACTCTGATAAGGCTGGGAAGGAAACACAGCCAGCCAATCCCACCATGCCTACAGTTCTATGTCAGGGGAAGGTCTCCACTACAGTGCCATGAAACGGATTTGCAGAATGCTGAAAGAAATGGACAAAAAAACAACTTAAAGATATCCTGAACCAAAAATCAAGAGTCCATTTTTCTGCTGAAAAAATCAACCATCAATATAAATAAACCAAGAAGCTAAACATCAAACACATATCAAAATATAATACAGAGCTAGAATGGCAAACTATCTAGTCCTGTGCTGTCCATTATGGGAATCAATGGTCACATGGGGCTACTGAGCATTTGAAATGTGGCTAGTCCAAACAGATATGTACTGTATGTATAAAACGTACACCAAATTTCAAAACTTAGTATAAGAAAAAAAAATGTAAAATTTATCAATGATTTTTAATATCAGTTAAAATTTTGGATATACAGGATTAAATATTATTAAAATCAATTTTACCTTTTTCTAAAATTTTTAAATTTAATTTTATTTATTTTATATACAGCAGGTTCTCATTAGTCATCAATTTTATACACATCAGTGTATACATGTCAATCCCAATCGCCCAATTCTATTGATTTGAGTCTTCTCCCTCTTTTTCTTGATGAGTCTGGCTAATGGTTTATCAATTTAGTTTATCTTCCCAAAGAACCAGCTTTTAGTTTTACTGATCTTTGCTATTGTTTTCTTTGTTTCTATTTCATTTATATTTGGTCTTATCTTTATGATTTCTTTCCTTCTACTAACTTTGCGTTTTGTTTGTTCTTCTTTCTCTAGTTCCTTTAGATGTAAGGTTAGATTGTTTATTTGAGATTTTTCTTGTTTCTTGAGGTAGGCTTGTATAGTTATAAACTTCTCTCTTAGAACTGCTTTTGCTGCATCCCATAGGTTTTGAATCGTCGTGTTTTTATTGTCATTTGTCTCTAGGTATTTTTTGATTTCCTCTTTGATTTCTTCAGTCATCTCTTGGTTATTTAGTAACGTGCTGTTTAGCCTCCATGTGTTTGTGTTTGTTACGCTTTTAGTCCTGTAATTCATTTCTAATCCCATAACGTTGTGGTCAGAAACGATGATTGATATGATTTCAATTTTCTTAAATTTACTGAGGCTTCATTTGTGACCCAAGATATGATCTATCCTGGAGAATGTTCCGTGCGCACTTGAGAAGAAAGTGTAGACTGCTGTTTTTGGATGGAATTCCTATAAATATCAATTAAATCTATCTGGTCTATTGTGTCACTGAAACCTTCTGTTTCCTTATTTATTTTCATTTTCAATGACTTGTCCATTGGTGTAAGTGAGGTGTTAAACTCTCCCACTATCATTTTGTTACTGTCGATTTCCTCTTTTATAGCTGTTAGCAGTTGCCTTATATATTGAGGTGCTCCTATGTTGGGTGTATATATATTTATAATTGTTATATCTTCTTCTTGGATTGATCCCTTGATCATTATGTAGTGTCCTTCCTTGTCTCTGGTAACATTCTTTATTTTAAAGTCTATTTTCTCTGATATGAGAACTGCTACTCCAGCTTTCTTTTGATTTCCATTTGCATGGAATATCTTTTTCCATCCCCTCACTTTCAGTCTGTATGCGTCCCTAGGTCTGAAGTGGGTCTCTTGTAGACAGCATATATATGGGTCTTGTTTTTCTATCCATTCAGCAAGCCTGTGTCTTTTGGTTGGAGCATTTAATCCATTCACATTTAAGGTAATTATCGATATGTATGTTCCTATGACCATTTTCTTATTTGTTTTGGGTTTGTTTTTGTAGGTCCTTTTCTTCTCTTGTGTTTCCCACTTAGAGAAGTTCCTTTAGCATTTGTTGTAGAGCTGGTTTGGTGGTGCCGAATTCTCTTAGCTTTTGCTTGTCTGTAAAGCTTTTGACTTCTCCACTGAATCTGAATGAGATCCTTGCTGGGTAGAGTAATCTTGGTTGTAGGTTCTTCCCTTTCATCACTTTAAGTATATCATGCCACTCCCTTCTGGCTTGTAAAGTTTCTGCTGATAAATCAGCTGTTAACCTTATGGGAGTTCCCTTGTATGTTATTTGTTGTTTTCCCTTGCTGCTTTCTTCTATTTTTAAAATTTTTTTAACATCTTTATTAGAGTATAATTGCTTTACAATGGTGTGTCAGTTTCTGCTTTATAACAAAGTGAATCAGTTATACATATACATACATCCCCATATCTCTTCCCTCTTGCATCTCCCTCCCTCCCACACTCCCTATGCCACCCTCCAGGTGGTCACAAAGCACCTAGCTGATCTGCCTGCACTATGCAGCTGCTTCCCACTAGCTATCTATTTTACATTTGGTAGTGTATATATGTCCATGCCACTCTCTCACTTTGTCCCAGCTTACCCTTCCCCCTCCCCTTATCCTCAA
>NW_020174922.1:5017813-5180312 GCF_003031525.2 Neophocaena asiaeorientalis asiaeorientalis | reverse complement strand
TTGTATTGCTATAAACTTCCCTCTTAGAACTGCTTTTGCTGCATCCCATAGGTTTTGGGTCGTTGTGTTTTCATTGTCATTTATTTCTTGGTATTTTTTTATTTCCTCTTTGATTTCTTCAGTGATCTCTTGTTTATTAAGTAGTGTGTTGTTTAGCCTCCATGTGTTTGTATTTCTTACATATATTTTCCTGTAATTGATAGCTGGTCTCATAGCGTTGTTGTCAGAAAAGATACTTGATATGACTTCAATTTCCTTAAGTTTACCAATGCTTGATTTGTGACCCAAGATATGATCTGTCCTGGAGAATGTTCCATGAGCACTTGAGAAGAAAGTGTATTCTGTTGTTTTTGGATGGAATGTCCTATATATATCAATTAAGTCCATCGTCTTTAATGTATCATTTAAAGCTTGTGTTTCCTTATTGATTTTTATTTTGGATGATCTGTCCATTGGTGAAAGTGGGGTATTAAAGTCCCCTTCTATGATTGTGTTACTGTCGATTTCCCCTTTTATGGCTGTTAGTATTTGCCTTATGTATTAAGGTGCTCCTATGTTGGGTGCATAAATATTTACAATTGTTATATCTTCTTCTTGGATTGATCCCTTGATCATTATGTAGTGTCCTTCTTTGTCTCTTCTAATAGTCTTTATTTTAAGTCTGTTTTGTCTGATATTTGGTACATAGCCCTCTGCCTTTTCATCTTGTCTATCTTTCTGTGAATGTGGTTTTTGTTCCACAGGCTGCAGGACTGTAGTTCTTCTTGCTTCTTCTCTACCTTTCTTTTTTACTTTCGTTAATATGGCTACTAGAAAATTCAAAATTACACATGTTCCTTGCATCTTATTTCTGTTGGACATTGCTGATTTATCTTCCCCCCACAAGCATCAGAATACTCATATAAGAAGACTGATTCGGGGTTTCCCTGGTGGCACAGTGGTTAAGAATCTGCCTGTCAATGCAGGGGACACAGGTTTGAGCCCTGGTCCGGGAAGATCCCACATGCCACAGAGCAACTAAGCCCATGCACCACAACTACTGAGCCCACGCCCTAGAGCCAGTGAGCCACAACTACTGAGCCCTCGTGCCACAACTACTGAGCCCATGTGCCACAACTACTGAAGCCCGTGTGCCATGAGCCCGTGCTCCACAACAAGAGAAGCCACTGCAATGAGAAGCCTGCGCACTGCAACATGAAGAGTAGTCCCTGCTCGTTGCAACCAGAGAAAGCCTGCACACAGCAAGGAAGATCCAACGCAGCCAAAAATAAATAAATAAAATTTAAAAATTCATTAAAAAAAAGAAAACTGATTTATATCTTCTCTGATGATCTTTGCTCTTAGATACCATGAGAATAGGGGCTCACAATCAGTAGAAGTACACAGGACTTCTCACGTTCAAATTGTTTCTTATCTAAGCAGCTTGGAAATCTGTACTGGTTTATGTTGTTCCTGTCAGAATCATTTCACAGTCCAAGCTGAAAGACTTTACAGCTCTCTGTTCTATGTCCTCGAAAGCCCTGCCTTTGCAGGCCACACCTGCAGGCCTGTGACCCCACTCACCCCTCCTCACTTCATCAGTTAGCTGGAATTTCCAGAAGGAATTAGCCATGAAGGCCTCTGTGCAGCTCTCCTTAGAGTATACATACTTTATGCTGTTAGACTGTGAGGTCCCAAGGGGCAGGGGCCCAATCTTGGTTCTGTATCTACCCCCACTATATCTAGAATTGCATAGGTCCTTGTATAAAAGTAAATGCATTTGATAAATGTTGGTTACATGGGTAGAGCTGATGGGTTAGGGGAAAGGAAGAGTTTCTCCGTCTCTCCTTTACATTATAGCAGTTTTATCACATTAGCCACTGAGTATCAACTGTGCTTCATAATCCACTTTTTCAAATATCCAAATGTCACGGGCTGCCTGGAACTGAGCTGGGGCCTGGGGGCATATGGGGGGATGGTGGGGAATAAGACAGGCAGAGCCCTGTCCTTACAGTGGAGGACACACCAAAGCACACACACCATGCAACTACAGTAAGTGTGGCATGTGCCACCAGGGAAAAGCAGCTGGGATCATGAGAGGGTAATTTTTTATTTATTTATTTTTTTGTGTGGTATGCGGGCCTCTCACTGCTGTGGCCTCTCCCGCTGTGGAGCTCAGGCTCCAGGTGCGCAGGCTCAGCGGCCATGGCTCATGGGCCCAGCCGCTCTGTGGCATGTGGGATCTTCCTGGACCGGGGCACAAACCCGTGTCCTCTGCATCGGCAGGCGGACTCTCAACCACTGCGCCACCAGGGAAGTCCATGAGAGGGTCATTGATGGTGGAACCTAATGCAGTCAGGGCTTCAGGAAGGCTTCTTTCTAAATGACCTTGATGCTGGACCTGAGGAGACTGTTTGTCTGGCAAGGTAGAGGGGAAAGGGCAGGCTGACCATGTAGGGAGGGCCCTTTGAGCCTTGTTAAAAATGGTAAAACTTAATCCTAAAAGCAGTGAAAATCCATTGAAGGGTTTTGTGCAAGATGATGACATGATCAGGTCTGCCTTTTAAAATATCACTCCGGAGGTGGGCAAGAGCAGATGGGGGTGCCTACACAGAGCACAGCTACAGATTCAAGAAAAGTAATCCAACTCTCTTTGGTCATCATTTCAATAGGAATTGAGCTTCAAGACTATACAGATGTGTATGCTCCATAACCACAAGATGTGAAAGCCAGAATGCATCCTAGAGTATGAATCAAATACAAGATACTTTCAAAGTACCCTCAGAGCATTAATTTCCACAGATCCTACTAGCCTGTCCAGGTAAATTTGTTACTTTGCATAAGCCCCTATCCTGACCCTGGCCAGATCTTGCTTATTCAGGACCAGAAGCCAGTGATCCATATTGGTTGACCCAGTTTCTGGGGTCACAGAGAGGCTGAGTGGTCAAAGCATTTATCAAACAGCATGAGTTTGGGAATATTCTGCTCTTCTGTGCCCAAGGACTGGGAGCCTCTGGGTGTTGGCTAGATTCTTGTGTCCCCTTCTCAAGGGCACTTGCATTCTGAACAAGTGTACTGGATCAGCCACCTTTCAGGAGCTCTAGCCAGTGTCTGCTCTCAGGGCAAGAAATTCATGGAGGAACTAAGTCATATCTATTATAAGCCAATTAAACACAAATTATCTAAATTCTGAAGAATGAGCATATGAAATTTTGTTTTACTCTGGACCCTTGTAGATGACACTTATTTGTATAAATATGTACCCTGCCCACATATAACTGCTTTTCTGAAACCAACTTGTGATCGCCTGGTGATGGCCTTAATGGTTCTCCTTGGTGGCAGATGTTCATTCAATTTTTAAATAGCCATAAAACCAATATGTTGGTAGCTAATAAGCACATTCAAGATTCTGTTAAAAATACATCATTTCTAAAATTTCAAATTTCCCCCAATTACCTCCTCCTGTTATCTTTTTTATTAAAATAAAAATAAGTCTCAACCCCACAATTTGTTCCCTTTCTGGATTTCTGTCATATCCACTCTGAAAGTAAAGTACCCTTTGCACCTAAATGAAGAACCCGTCCTTCTCAGAAGCAGGACTGTGCAATGGAAAGTTCCTGGGCTCGGGGGCATCAGACCTGGGTTCCAGTCCTGGTTTCATCCCTTCCTAGGTGTGTAACTTTGGGAAAGTTTCTTAAATTCTCTGGCCCTTGTTTTTTCCCGAGGAAAATTAGGCTAGCCTACTATATTAGTTTTCTAGGTCTGCCATAACAAATTGCCACAGATTGTGTGGCTTAGAACAACAGAAATTTACTCTCTCACAGTTCAAGACACTTGAAATCAAGGTGTCAGTACAGTTGGTTCTTTCTGAGGCTCTCTGGGAGAATCCTTCCTCACCTCTTCCAGCTCTGGTGGCTCCCGGCATTCCTTGGTTTGTGGCAGCATCACTCTAATCTTGGCCTCTGTCTTCAGGTGGCCTTCTGCCCTGTGTCTCTCTGTGTTTTCTCTTCTTCTTATAAGGACACCAGTTGTTGGATTTAGGGCCCACTCTAACTCCAGAATGAGTTCATCTCAAGATCATTAACTGATTACATCTCAAAAGATGTTATTTCCAAATAAAGTCACATTTGGAGGTTCTGGGTAGCCCTGGATTTTGAGGGACATCCTATTCAACACAGCATACCTCCATACACCTGAATTCCATTATACTCAGGAACACAGATGGGTCCCCACCAAAGATCTGTGTTCATGGATTTTTAGTTTCTTTGCTATACTATGAATTTTTCAACTGCGTTTTCTTTTTATAATCAGGAAAAAAACAGCTACTTTTAGAGAGAAGACAGTGTATATAACTAGCGACATAATGAAAATGCATTAGTGCTCAGTAAATACTATATTTTCCCTCTCCTTCCCTACATTTAATATTAGTCCTACAACATGGAAGCAATCTAAGTGTCCACCGACAGGTGGATGGATAAAAAAGATGTGGCACATATGTACAATGGAATATTAATCAGCCATAAAAAGAAACGAAATTGAGTTATTTGTAGTGAGGTGGATGGACCTAGAGTCTTTCATACAGAGTGAAGTAAGTCAGAAAGAGAAAAACAAATACTGCATGATAACACATATATATGGAATCTAAAAAAAAAAAAAATGGTTCTGACGACCCTAAGGGCAGGACAGGAATAAAGACACAGACATAGAGAATGGACTTGAGGACACAGGGAGGGGGAAGGGTAAGCTGTGACAAAGTGAGAGAGTGGTATGGACACATATACACTGCCAAATGTAAAACAGACAGCTAGTGGGAAGCAGCCGCATAGCACAGGGAGTTTGTGACCACCTAGAGGGGTGGGATAGGGACGGTGGGAGGGAGACGCAAGAGGGAAGGGATATAGGGATATATGTATTTGTATAGCTGATTCACTTTGTTATACAGCAGAAACTAACACAACATTGTAAAGAAATTATACTCCAATAAAGATGTTTAAAAATATATATTAGCCCTACAACAGCAGGGCTAAGTAATCCTAGCACCATCCATGCGTAAATCCCAGGAAATGAGGGAGCGCTTCAAGATTCTACTCAAAGACAAAGACAAAAACATCCTTCCCTAAACAATGACTTCTTACCGTGAGACTTTGGGTGAGCAGTTCTCTTTTCAAAACTGACCTATCACAGTTGTTTAAATACTTAGGAACAGGTGAAGATCTCTTAGATAAGAGATCCTTGAATCTCTGTGGAATACAGAGGTCATGAAGAAGGCTGCAAGCAAAAATTGGGAACTTCATTTTTGCTATTTGTTGCCTAATTTGCCAACAATTTGGTCTAATATCTGTTAAATGCCTGGTTCCTATGGCTTATCACTTACTTCAATATTTTCCTTCCTCACATAATCCCATCTCTGATGCAGTTTTTAAAAAAACTGAGAATGTTATTCCCACAGTTTGGGCTGAGCGAAAGCTGCAGCCAGCAGCAGCGGAAGGCAGTAGGGAGCTGGTCAGCACTGACTGTGCTTGTCTGCCTCCTCTTATCCCACGTATTTCCTTTTCTTATCTCTCACCCATTAACGCTCAGAATCCAAACACAGTGGGGCTGACACAGTGCCTGAACCATCTCCCTTAGGACCACCAAAGACACAGGAATCTCAACCTGAAACTCCCGAAGAAACTGGTCTCAAGATACGCAGTTTTCCCAATATTCATACGTTTTACTTAAATATATTCAACCTTGCTTCAAGTTTCTATACTCTGCAGTTAGGAACTGCTATTCAGGAAGAGTGCTGAGGAGGTCTAGAGTATCAGCTGCTTTGCTCTGTTACACCTTGTGCTCTTCGAGATCACCCCACTTCTGCCTGGTTCTCTTTTCAAGGTACAGCTCCATTATCTCTATTATAACTCCCTTCTCTTAAGAGTGTAACAGGTTAGCAAGAACAAGTGCTGATCTGTGATGTGCTTGGAGAAAAATCAGAACAAAGAACAACCCTCCAAAGACTTCAGTGATGCGTATGGACCGAAACCCTCTGTATTTCACAAAAACCGTTCGACTTCCTACTTTTTCTCACCTTTGGTGAATTACGATGTTTTATCTGAAAATTCTCCCAGTTTTCTTTCTTACAATCCCTTTCAAATGAGTGTTCAGTTCCTAACAGCTTGCAGCTACCCTGACATCACGTGCCACCCACGCTGTCCACACAGTGCTGTTTGTTAATTACACTACAGTCAGATAAAATATCACAGAAGCCTCCAGCTACTTCAGTGTGAACCTAAAAAGTCCTCCCTTCCCGGTCGAAATGCTCCACCTGAAGCCACTGAACTTCCAGAAGGGAGGACAGAGCAAGCAGAAGCACACCAAACCTAGCCTGTCTACCAAAGAGAAATGAAAAGTTACCTGGAGGGATACCCCTGCAAGTATAAAACGAGCCCTTACCTGGATTGGGTTGAAGGTACTCAATTGTTTTAGTCATTATTTCCATCACAGCCCTGCTGGTGACATCCACTTTCTGAAATGAGAAAATAAATATGCTAAATGATGCAAATTATTAGCTTTAGAAACGTAGTTTTTGCTTGAGTATACATACAACCACTGGTGGTACAACCGAGCACGAAGTCCTGCGGTGGAAGGTGAGGGGCTCACAGAGCCGCCAGAAGTAACACGGGCTTTGCATTCAGCTGTGTTCCATCAAGACTTGGAAAGCCCATTTACCCAAAAAGGAACCTACTAATTTCCTAAAATGTGTTTCAAAATATACTTCCTTACCTCCTGGTAAAATAAGGTGGATATAGCTTCCTCTCACTGGAAGTTGCCTGATGTGGTCTCTGAGAATGGTTCACTCTTCACTTGACACAGAAAACTCCACAAAATCTTGCAAATCAAGAGGTTCAAATCTTCACGTTCACTTTAAGAACACCCATGAAGCTGGCCAGGCCATAGAGGGTATGCATATCCAAAAAGCCACCAAGTCTCTGAAAGATGTCACTTTACAGAAGCAACGCATGCTATTCCAACATTACAATGTTGGAGTTGGCTGGCGTATCCATCCAGGTCAAAGAGTGGGGCTGGACAGAGCGTCCATGACCCAAAAAAGAGTGAATTTTTTGCCACACATGCTTAAAAATGCGGAGAGTAAAGTTACACTTAAGGGTTTTGATGTAGCGTCTCTGGCATCGAGCACATCCAGGGGAACAGAATCCGAGATGGGCCCTGGACTTACAGAGCTCATGGACAGGTTAACCCCTACCTGAGCCCTCTCTGCCACACTAAGATGATCCCTATTGAAAAAGAGCAGATTGTACCTAAACCTGAAGAGGAGGTTGCACAGAAGAAGATGTCCCAAAAGAAACTGAAGCAACAAAAATATATGACCCAGGAATAAATTCAGCATAAAATAAACATAAAGTTTTTAAAAATGTGGAGCTATGAAACATATTTTGCCCCAGAGGCATTCACTGGATGTCTACAGAGGGCCAGGCATGGTGGCATGTTTCACTGTTCTAAAGAAAGAAACATGCCACATCGACTCTGTTTGTTCAAGTAAGAGAGGGAAAGTTTTTATTTAACTTCTGAGAACATCCCAAGTACATAAAAATCTTGAGCAAACACTTCTAATCAGTTCTTGAACTTTTGGTTAACTCTAAATTAAAATCATGGTCCTAGAGTCTATCCTTGCAAAATTCTGAATGGTCAGTATTTGCACTGAGCAGGTCACCATGTCCTCTCTCTGTTGCACCCCTTTTACCACATGAAGAGGCTGTGCGATGAGGTCCTCTCTACATTCCCCCATGAAATCCTTTTCTTATCAACATGTGTGGTCCATTCATTCACTCTGCAGGGTAAATGACTACTGAAAATTAGTGCATCCTCCTATCCAAGATATGCACATGGAATACGTAAGTATGAATGAAGGGGATTAATTTTTGATGGCAGAATATCAGATCTCAATTAAGTTCAAGGAGACTTCGTTGTTTTCTTTAGAGTTCAAGGGCTCCTCCCTCAATTCCAATTTTTCTGTAACCTACTGCACCTACATACAAAATCAACCTTTTATGGATGGGGCAAGCCTCCTTCTCTTTCTTTCTTTTATTAATTTTTATTGGAATATGGTTGCTTTACAATGTTGTGTTAGCCTCCACTGCACAACAAAAGAATCAGCCATACACATATAGATATCCTCTCCCTTTTGGACTTGCCTCCCACTTAGGTTACCACAGTGCATTAGGTAGAGTTCCCTGTGCTATTCAGTATGGGCCCATCAGCTGTCTATTTTATACATAGTATCAGTACTATATATATGTCAATCCCAGTTCCCAATTCCTCCCACCCCACCCCTTTCCCCCTTGGTATCCATATATTTGTTTTCTACGTCTGTGTAAGCCTTCTTCTCTTTCATAATCAGAAACCAAACCATAACCAGAAGATTTTATCTTGCAGCTTTGTTTTTCAATACTTAATCAGTTCCCCTTCCATGGTAGTCAGATTACTGTGTGTGTAAGGAGCTTGCTCCTACTGTGATTAATAGAGGAAACAATTTTTCTTATGAGGTCATCATGGTGTAAAGTTACCTTAAACAGCATTCCTATTTGTAAGAGATGCCTGCCCACATGTGAACCCTGTGCCACATTCTTTTGGTTAACTTGAGTTTTTAATACATCTTAGATTTGAGTAGGTGGCTAAGTAGTATTTAGCTCTGCAATAAATAGTGGTCCCCCAGAGCTTTACAAGTGCAGAACTTGTGTGGCCATACGCGGAGGTCCTGGAAGTATTACCAACATGCCAACCAATCACTATGCACTCAATGTAATGGGAATGAAGTCAAAGGGTGTGTGCAGAAAAAACAGGCTGAAAGTCCAGGTTGCATGTGTGATAGGACAAAAACACAGCTCTTCTGCTGACTCTATGACAGGGCTTAAAGCATTCAATGTCAAATGTATCCAAATGTCCTATGTGGCTATGACTGGAAGCAAAGTAGTTCCAAAGGTCAAAGTTTCTAAGGGAGAGTGTCAGAGGGACTGAATTGGCCAGTGACCACTTGGTGTTCTGAACTCATCTGAGGCAAGGAAGCTAACCAATTTCTAACTTTCCCCCATCTCTACCCTCAGTAATAATCCTGATCACCATCATCATAAACTGCTTTATATTTGTCAGAAATTGTTCCAAGGGCTTTAAATATCTTTACAAACTAAATCCTCAGAAGCCTTATGAAACAGATACACAGAGGTTAAGAAACTTGCCCAATTCCGGCTCCAGCGTATGTGTTGTTAACTACCACCCAATACTCCTTGAAAGCACAAAAAGGCAACAGGGACATCTCCTGACCTGGGGAGAGACACCAAGTCAGAGCTGCAAAGCTCTCTGTACCATCTCCTAGATGGAGCTGGAGACCTGGCAGAGGCCAACCACACAGGACCAGGAGGAAAGCACCTTCCAGCTCACCTTCTGGTTTTGTTTTGAAAGTCCTGAAAGTCTACAGAAACTCATTCACGAGAACTATTCTACCCTGGGCCTCTGCAAAAGGGAGGCTGTCCCAGGCTAAGTTGTTTGACCACATGCCCTCAGTTACAATGGCTTCTCTACAGAAGCTGGATGCCAGTAGTGTATATCTGGAGTGGTCCATGGGCAAGTCAGCAAGGAAAGCATGAAAAGTGGTTCTCATTTGCGAAATGAAACCCCCTTTCCCTTCTGGGCTCTGTAAATAGACCGCCCAAGTACTCAGGCTCTATAAATAGAAGCTATTAGTTTGGCAAAAGCCAGTGGTCTTGGGGGAGGCACAGAGACACTGGAGACAACAATATTAGAGCATTGCATTTGGTCCCCAAAGTGGGATTCAACCTTAGAAGAAGAATGAGAATAAAAACTATGCAGTGTCCCCCATGGTTTGGCCAAAGTCTCCCAGGGAAGAGCCCATACAACCCCAGATCTTGTGCCCACTGAGGCAGATTCCTTCAACACTTTCAGGTACCTGATCTAGATATCAATCTAGAGAAATTTCTAGCTAAACCCCTTTGATCAGAGCACAAAATAACCTTCACTTGCAATCCACCTCTGAAAACAACTTTATCCAATATAATAATTTGAGGAATGCATTTTCAGGACATATACCAAACAGGCAAGAGCTACTAGCAAATTCATTTACTAGGATCTTACTCCTGAGTTTACACTTTGTCGACAGAGTTAATAAACATATGAGAACAAGGCCAGTAGAGCATCCAGTCCAAAGCCTTGATCTTTTAAATATGCCAGTCTGAACCTGGAGAAGGGAAATGAATTCTCTGAGGTCACACAACCCAAGCAGCTATCATGGGAAGAAATATAGTTCCAAAGGTCAGGGATGAGACACGGTTTCCAGGGAAGAATGCTGGAGGAACTGGATCGCCCGATGACATCAGCCAGTAGGAGGCTGACCAACTTCCAACTTCTCTCCATCTCTGTCCTCTTTTTGTCCAGAACTCTTTTTGCTAAACGAGACTATACTGTGTCAGCCATGGACAAGGTGAGGCCATCACCCTGTGAGAACCTTAAACGCTCCTTGTCAGGCTCTTGCTAGGAACACTATTTATACACCGCAACTGTCAATGTCCAACCATATACCCTCTTATTAACAGGCCTAGTATAACTACCATGAACTAAGAAGATTTCCACTTAAATAATTTATTATAACTGGCAAGAGCTTACTCCCATTTGAGAACAGCACAGCTTAATTCTGAACTTATGACATTGTACCTAATGACTTCCTTAATGCCCAAATTTTCCTACTGCTTGAAAACAAGTTTTGATGTGTCCCAAACGGCAACTTCCATTTGTGAGCACCTGAGCCTCTGTTTCTTCAACTACCCTTGTCTGGACTGGGGCACGGAGTCATTAGGGAAGGCTGTTTAGTGGAGGTGAAGCTAACTATATAAGATACAGGCGTGTTTGCAGGAAATAAAAACTTATCTGTATGAAATAAGTTCTGTTTTTTTTTCCTCAAAGTAAAAGCATAGGGACATATTCCTCTGGTCTTTTTACTTCAATTTTCTCATTAGCAAGATTTTAGCAACTCTCAATACATTAGCAGGTTCTTCCTCCACTATCCAGTCTTGTAATTTACAACTATGTGTAAGGAGAGAAACAGCTCTCTCAACCCGCTTTACTCACTATAACATTTCCCTTCTTCATGCTAAGTCAAGGGTTGGCAAACCATGGCCGGTGGGCCAAATCTGGGCCACTGCCTGTTGTTAGATTTTTTCCTTTTTTAAAAAAAAAATTTATTTATTTTTGGCTGCGCTGGGTCTTCGTTGCTGCGCGGGCTTTCTCTAGTTGCGGCGAGCAGGGGCTACTCTTTGTTGCGGTGGCTTCTCTTGTTGCGCAGCACGGGCTCTAGGTGCGAGTCTTCAGTAGTTGCAGCACCTGGGCTCAATAGTTGTGGCTCACAGGCTCTAGAGCACAGGCTCAGTAGTTGTGGCGCACGGGCTTAGTTGCTCCGCGGCATGTGGGATCTTCCTGGACCAGGGCTCGAACCCGTGTCCCCTGCATTGGCAGGCGGATTCTCAACCACTGTGCTATCAGGGAAGCCCTCGTTGTTAGATTTTTAAATAGTTGGAACAATTCAAAAGAAGACGACTATTTTGTTGCACACAATAACTATACAAAATGCAAATTTCAGGGTCCTTGGGTAAATTTTATTGGAACACAGCCATGCTCCTTCATTCAAATACCACTGATGCTTGCTTTTGCTCTTCAATAGCAGAGGTGAGGAGCTGCAACACAGACCACAGACGCCCTCTGGCCCACAAAGCCTAATATATTTACAGAAAAAGTTCGCTGCTCCCTGTGCTAAGGTTCTACTTTCACAAAGGCATGCCACGCTGAATCTGCGGATGCCCATCATTTCACCAGCTGCCTCAGTCTTTAGAGACAAGATACAAGAGAACTGAAAGGCACCAGATTGACTAGAATGGGGCTCTTGTTTTGAGGCATCTGAACATTACCCTTCCCCAGTGGAAAAGGAGCGGACACTGTTTCCTGAACACAGGAGGCAGCACAGGTGAAAAACACAGCATTCTTTGTGGACTAACAAAAGGACTGAAAGATATGACTTCACAACATCAGACACTGCGTTACACCAGATGCTGTCCCAGGGACACAGTAGCAGAGTTTAAGAAAAATAAAATGGACCTCTTAAAATGGAGCACAGTTTGTGGGTTTAGTGATCAATACTAAATAGATGAATTAAGCACCCACTTAGATATAGGCTAATTTACAGTGGTTACCCAAAAGAGATGTTAAAATGTCATATGAAACACGAAAATCTTTCAAATTCTTAATTTTTCTGTCACTGAAATTAAGAAAATGTACCTATTAAGAATAAATGCACACCCACTTAAAGAACAGGACCTAAAGGAGAACACCTAACTAAACAAATCACAGAGACACGATGAAAACAGTATCCTGGGAAAGTCTGTCTGGCAGTGAGATACAGGCTGGTCCAATAAGGGGATGTTTTAATAGTCCCCTACTGATATGGAAGAATTAATGTACCTGTCCCCAGACTGCTCTGCTTTACAGCAGTTACCTTATGTATTTGGAAAGCCTGATTAATGAACTGCGTGTTGAAAACAAAGATAAACAACACATTAGGCTGAGACTGGCCCAATGTATTTTTTTTTTGTTAATCTTCTTAGGCATTTACCTTTAATGAACATTGGCTTGGAAACATGCTGCAAACACGTAACTGAGAAGAAGCTAGTCTTCACTAAATCTCAGGATAAGCAGAAAAATGTCTTTAAAGCTCATCTTGTTTGGGGCTCCCACCCATCCTACCGTTCCACACCAGCAAGTGAGTGTCTCATTACCGTAATCCACACCTTCTCTTTTACCACCACACCCATGAAGAAGACATTCACGTATATGACAGGTGCTCACGGTGCACTCAGGGATATGTGAAACTCTGAGCATGCTGGCTGGGACTTTACTCCTTTCTCTCCCATTTGGGATAGATCACTAGAATCCAAGTGAGACTGACATTATGAAAAATGACATTAGTAACAAATTACTTCCACAAAACTCGAAGGAGATGACAGCTATTGTGCTTCACACAGAATGTGGGAACTGTGGGTTTACCCTCTCTTTAAACGTGGGCAGCGATGGGGAATTCAGTAATCCCCAAGGCTCTTTTTTATTTAAAAAGCTCCGACAACAAAAACTTCTTTCTTATGTTGAGTCTGGATCTATCTCCCCATAGCTTCTACTCGTTGATTCTAGCCTACCACTTGGGCTTAAACAGAAGGATCTAGCTCCTCTCCATCCAATGACTAGTTAAGTATATGGAGATAATGACCATGGACATTCTCCTATAGCGCTTCCCCCACAGGCTGCTCTGCAAACAATACATTCCCTCACTCATATAAGGAATGACAATCTTTCCATTCTTTCTCAACATCTGCTTGCCTTAAAACTTGAGGCTGCCCCTTCAGAAAAATTCCATTCTCATTAAAATGGTCTACAGCCATGCTTTCAACTTGAGGACTCCTGGTTTCAACAGCAGGGATTTCCCATGATACTTTTCAGGCTCCTAAAAGAGACACTGTACCCCTTGACTTGGACTTCTTTCTACATCACTCATATACACAGAAACAAGAGAAAATTTCAGAATTTAGCTCAGGTGCCCTTTCTTCTAGGAAGCCTCCACTCGTCTACCCAACCTGAGTTAGGTCTTCCATGAAAATACTCCCCAAGGCATCAAGCACCATTGTCCCATAAGACACTAATCTATGTGTCTATTTCTTCCATCAAAACTGGAAACTCCTGTAGGCAGGAACTGTACCTTAATCATCTTTATATTCCTGGTGCCTAGCAGGATGCCTGCCACATGGACGCATTTACAGATATTCCATGTGAATTAATGAACATACCCACACCACACACACACACACACACACACACACACACACACACACACAAAATCACTGCAGCAACTGATGTAAATTTCGAAGAAACCAGAGGTCCCTCAAATTCTAGTGCTTCCTCTTGATAAAAAAATCTGCAGCTTTTCAAAGAAAAAGAATCCACACAGTGTCTGTACCACGGTAAGAAATTTAGTCTGTGAGGAAGCTTGTAAGCAACAAATACCACTTAAAATGAACAAAGAAACAATTCCATGCAGGCACTTAGGAGGAGGACAGAAATGGTTACAGGCAGGGTTCCTGCAGCCACAACACAGCCGAAGGAGTCCACCCAGTCAGCTCTGGGACGGGAAGGCTACAAGGGCTAAGAGATGCACATGGTAACTTTACTGTATCTTAGCAGGAGAGTGGATGTGGTGGCTGATTACGGAAACAACCTCTAGGAATACCCACTTCTCTCTCCCAGTAGTGCTGTGTGATGCAAACCTCTAATTTATCTCATTTTGTTGTCTCACTGCGCCTCTGAGAACACAGTGAACAAAGGTCTCTCTGCTCTAAATGAACAGGATGAACAGGAAATTGACCATGGAAAGGTGATTCTTCTGCAGGTTTGGGAACACTGAGCTAAAATGTTTTTGTGTGTAATAAACATATAAACAGAACAGATTTGGAGTCTAAATCTAAAGCATGTGCTTTCCAATTACCACAGAAACCTCTACCTTTAATGTGAATTTAACATGAGTAGAGATAAGGCAAAAGATGTGTGGGACGAAGCAGAATAAACAATTTCCACACCTCACTAAAACCTAAATCTCTCAGTCTACTTAGTTATAAACCCAAATACAAAACCACAAGTGTGTTCTTCAACCAGCAAAACCTTATTACGGTAATATCTAGATTTTGAAATAAAAGCTTCAGAAACTCATTATTTTCTAGGAAACAGGAGAAATAAACCTTACCAACAGACTCAGAGGGACGTCTGTGGGTCTCTGCCTGAAGTAAAATGTTTGTAAGGTCCTCTTTTATTTCAATTACTTTGCAAGACTGGCATGGATTCAAAGGCTCAATTAGTTGTTCAGTTATAAACACTGTTCTCCAAATTTCTTATCCTTTTTAATATCATTTAAGAAATAGAAAGTTAGTTTGTCTCAGTTTAGGGAGTCGGCTACCGAGCTTATTACCTCGTGTCCTGGCAGAGGCTGAAAGCAAGACTCAGATTCTGATTCCTTAGTCCTAAATTCCTAAACACCTGCCTAACCTGTCATTAGTGACAGGGCACTGGCCACGTGGAATATTATACACTCCCTCCAGGGTGGGGATGGGAGGGAGACGTCAAAGGATAAGGGGGACAAAGGAAGACTGGGTGTAGACAGAGATTGGTGCAAATGAACAGACCCACAGGGCTGCTCATAAAGAGGGGAGTGGTACTATGGGGACACTATGGCGAGCAGAGGAGTCAAAGCCAAGTCATTCTGAGCAGGTGTGTCGGGTTCTGGAGACTCATTAAATCTATCAGTGAAGCTCCTTATTCTATCGGTGAGGTCCATCTCAAGAACTTAGCCAGAAATACCAGCTAGGTCAACACTAAACAGTCTCATTTCACAAGACTCCTGTCTCTCAGCAACTCATCTTTTATTCAAGAACTCAAATGTGTCCAGTTCTCTCTCTCTTTTTTTTTTTTAATATTCATTTATTTATTTGGCTGCACTGGGTCTTCGTTGCAGCATGTGGGATCTTTAGTTGTAGCTTGCAGGATCTTTTAGTTGCGGCATCGGGATCTTTAGCTGCGGCACATGGGATCTAGTTCCCTGACCACGGATTGAACCTGGGCCCCCTGCACTGGGAGCACGGAGTCTTAGCCACTGGACCACCACAGAAGTCCCTGTCCGGTTGTCTCTTGCTTGCTGTTTCCTTGACTAGAAACGCACTAGGCTCTGCTAACTCTTACTCATCCTTTATATCCTCACTTAAATATCAGGAAAGTCTTCCCTGACCACCCTATGTGGGTGAGTTTCCTCTGCTCCAAGCTTCTCTAGTGCCATGTTTCGTTACCCTTGCCACACTGGTCAGTATTTGTCCAATGTCTGTCTTCCCCACTAGATTATGAATTTAATGCAGTCAGAAATCTTATCTATCCTGTTCACTACTATATCCTACATGCCTGTCTCAGAGGAGGTATAGAACAAAAATTTGTTGTATTCGTCAATGAACTCTTCAGAAGAAAAACTGAAAAAGACAGGGCAGAAAGTAAAAATGTGGTTTCTGGGTATCACAGGCTTTCGCCATCCTCTCTGTTCAAGTGCAGGGTTTGTATTCCCAGATCCTTTACTCATCCACAGTTTAAAATCTAAAATAATTAATTGTACAATGCAATACCCACTCTCCATCATAAGCCTATGTATCTCTTTCTATGGACAGTCTCAAAGTGAAAGAAAAGTAAAAGAGAAAATACGGCATCTGTCACAAGAAAAATGAAAAGGCTTATTTTGTTCACCACCTCCACTCTCACTTGTTGAGAACCTGCTATCTTTTAAGGAAGAATGTTAAATGATTTATATTATTTTTAATCCTTAATAAAAGTCTCTGAAGAACGAATCTGTATTCTCCTTTTACATTTATGAAAATATAGACGCTCAGAGCAATATGCTGACTTGTGCAACAGGCAGTAGAAGTAGAGCTCAGGGCAGGGTCAGACCGGCTCGCCACTGTGTTCACTACACATGCTGCCTCTGGCTGGCACAGTCCCCTCAGGAAAGTTCTCGAAAGCTAGAAAGTGACTCAAACTCTCCCCAAAACATTTGGTACATCATTCCCCACCTTCTCCTCTTTTCGTCCCACCCCAGCACAATTCAAACACCAGCTCCATGTTGCCCCTATTTGGAAAAGTAATGATAAAATCCATTATGACATTTCACCTTCATGGAGGCTTTGTTCTTAGGATAGTAAAAAAAAAAGCCAGATACTTTACATTTTCTGTTTTAAAATATACACTAAAAGGAGAGTACTTTTAAGAATAACAAAATGTATTCGCAGGTACCAGTGGAGAACGGTTTCCCCTTTCCTTTCTCTCTTCTCCACTTAGTATGCTGGGCAATTTTATGTCAAGGGAACTCTGAGTGATGAAGACTCACCCTTTCCATCTCTTTGAAGTCATCATCTAGCTTGGTTCCTTCAGCTCCTCCAACTTTCTCACTCACTTTCTGTAGAAAATAACCCAAAAAAGGAATTATAAATAAAATTTCTTTTAAACATGTGTCACAAGTTTTAAGCACTTTGACAAACATCATCTAATACAACCTCATAACTATTCTCTGATGTAGGTGGGCCGTCCCATTTTCATAGGAGACAGCTTTGGCTCAGCGGATATGAACAACTTACCAAAATCCATGCATCTGGTAGGTACTGAAGCAAGAATTCAAACTTATATCTTCTGATTTCAACCCTAGTGCTCTTTCTATTATATAAATCATCACACAACTATCAAATCACTAACATTTTCGTTTTGAAAGTTCCTAGGGAAAACAGCATCATACAATAATCATTTCCCTCTGATAATGGATCTAAAATGCTACCTAGGTAGAAAACTGCTACATCTTCAACCTATTCCTCAATGGGCTGTTGAACAGATAATCACAAGCATCTATCAAATTGGTATGAAAAATATCAGCCTAGCTGATCTTCAGATCTTATAAATCTCCCTGTAGCTGTCTACATCCTTATATACATAAGATAAACCATGTGGAAAGATGCTGAGGGCACTTCTTTGCTACCCAATCAATTCCCATTATCATACATTTTATTTTCATCAATTTACATATGCCAATGGTCATTTTCCACATGTAGAATTCATGTTCATTAAAAGATTAGATATTCTATTCTGTTTTGAAATAAAGACTCAAATTAAGTCTAATAAAAATTATGAAGGGATCACAAGGAAGATACTTTAATTTCATCAAAGACAGGAAATATTAAATGCTAATGACACCAGAATTTCATTCCTCTTAAAATAACCGTAAAGGTAGTTAGATGCTCTTTACTAAGATGTCACTGTGCTACATAAAGTTATCACACACAGACAATGAAGTATAATTTTCCATTTCCTTTAATAGCCACTGTGTTGAGGGTCTTTGCAGAGGATCCCCACCATGGCCAGACCTGCGGCAACCTCAGTAACAACTTGGGTCATCCAAGTGAGCTTGGGTTACCTCCTTCTAAAAGGGTCCTGGGATACATGGCTCCATCTTTCTAGCCGTGGAAGCTCTGATATCCCTTTATAGGGGGCTGAGGTATAGTCCTTACACGCTCTTTCTTTAACTCCTGCCTTCTGCCATCCGGAAAACCTCTAGAAGCGATCACTCTTGGGAAAACCAAGAGTCCGAATTCTATCACCACTCTGGCCCAGATCTCACCTCAGCAGCACTAACAGGAGGAATATGCTATGATGGAAGGGCATGGAATGGACTGCCATGGTACACAGAGTTGTTATGAAAATAAATGGCATAGTAAATATAAAAACCGGTGCGTGAACCTACAAGACATGCAATATATCCTAGTTCCGTTCTCTTACCAGTAAATTGTATATCTGATTAAATACCCTGGTCTTTCCCATCAGTTTATTTAACTGTTGTTTCGTACTTTGAGAAGAATCTAGCAATTTTCATTAACATAGTACAATGTTAGGCAGATAAAGGTCAATGATTAAAAATGAAATGTTAGTAAAAACAATATTCACATCTTTAATTTGTATAA
Organism: Neophocaena asiaeorientalis asiaeorientalis; assembly: GCF_003031525.2. NCBI lineage: Eukaryota > Metazoa > Chordata > Mammalia > Artiodactyla > Phocoenidae > Neophocaena > Neophocaena asiaeorientalis. The sequence goes on along the minus strand of NW_020174922.1, from coordinate 5,161,701 downwards.
CTGGCACTTTGCCTTGTACTTTATCATGCAGTAAGCGTACCATAAGGACTATGTAGAGCAGACATTATTCCCATGTTGCAGATGAGAAAACTGAGGCTTGAGTAAATTAAACTGCCTGTCCATGGTAGGGATATTTAGCTAGGAAGAGGTGGAACCAGGACCTGGAAGGCAATTTTCCCAAGTAAACCCTAGGTGGCTTTGCATTTGCATCACAGCACTGAAGAGCTGTCCGTGGTGCTGGCCACTTCTGCCTGAAGTTCCTTTAGATTCAAAGGGCCAGATGGCCAGAGTTAGATTCACTGCTTTAACCTTCGGTCCTTGACATCAGCACTCTCACTTAACCTGTATCCTAGGTGATGATGGCTATCAACTATTTCAACAGTCTGCGCAGATCCAGGTTTTGTGTGGCATCACTATCACCAAAACTAAAAAGCCTGTATCAGCTGTGATCTGGCCCAGAAGTCAGCTTCTTTACCTACTTTCTTAAAGATGTTTACCAACCCAGAAATGGGGATGGGAAGGCCTTAGGATTCAGTTTAGAACCTCCTAGTGGAATTCCAAGTGCCAGTAACATAACCTGCATGTTGAGGTTTAAGTTATAGAAAAAGGGATAGAAGGGGACTTAAAGGTTATTAATATCGAATTTTCCCTATCACCAAACTAATTTTACTATGAGTTTCACACTGATTCCCTCCCTTTCACTTTGCTCAGTGATGGCAATTTTAGCTCATACTTAAGCCCCTCTTGTGTCTTATTCTTGCAGTATGTGGTTTTCTGTTAAATTTGGGCTGGGAAACTCTAATCTTGGTGAACTCCTGCACAATAAAGAAATATAAGCTACACAACCCCGACTCAACTGTCTCAGTTCTACCTGTCTGTTTTCGATGTCACGGAACTCACTATATCACAAGGCCCCATTTTAGTTCAAGAGGATCATTATAGATATACCCCTCCCATGACCCGTGAATGAGATATTTAATTTTCATTTGCAAAACTGTCACAAAAACCAAGCAGCTGAGAAGTGTCTCCATTTACAGTAACATTAGAGAATCCTGGTAACCTTGGGTTAATCACATTTTGGCCATCTCTAAGCCATAAAATATGACCTTCATCAAAAGCACAAGGGCTTATATAATACTTTCAATCCCATATTGCTCAACTGAGAGTAATTTTAATTTCCTCCCATTTTGCATCCATCAACAGGTTAGCATCACAATTGCTGGCTCTATATCAAATGGGATCACACTGGCCATTAGTAACTTAGAACTAGTCCTGGTAACTCACATGGAGGACAACTCATCAGTCCACTGGCTTTAACTATTTGGCTTAAGTACTGAGGGGGAGGCAGGGGGAGGCAGGAAGACAGAGAGGAAGGGAGAGAGAGAAAATATGAATCTTTCTATTCTCCACAAAAGCTGACATTTGAGCTGCTCTGAGAGAAACAGTTCACCAAATATACTGAATGAAGCTAACAGGTAGATATTGGTCCTGGTCTGATTATTTGGTTGATATAAATTTTCTTATCTAATTAGATTCACGGAAAGAGAAGAGTATTCAAAACGACATCCACATTGTTCTCTGGGCTATTTTTTTTCCCCAAGTCACAAAGGATCTAAACATATCAAGGCATTGAATTAAACAATGTGTTAAATAACAATCTTCTCACTCCTTAGGAGTATGCCAAACATTTTCTCCTCCTGTTCTTTAAATAACATTACTAAAACTTCTATTGCCTTTGTGTATAAGAGTCACGGTGAGGAAGACAGGCTCTCTGAGCTCATTTGGCCAACGATGAGTTTTGTTTTCCTCATCTGGCACCATTTATTTAAGAATAGTTTTGCCCTACTATTTTCCAGTGAGGTGGTTCCTAAAACCAAGATTTCATAGAATTGAATGATTTCCGATGCTGTTTAGTATACTTTAGCTAATATGCTTGCTTTTTGAGAAATTGATCCCCTATTTAAATAAATACCAGCAAAAGCTATGTGAATCAAACAAAACAGTATAAATGAGTCGATATGCCCACCTGTACTGTCTAAAATCAACTCTTCTGTTCAAAATCTTCAATTGTACCCATGTAGCACAACACTGAGAGCTTATACTCTTTTTTTTTTTTTTTTTTTTTTGCGGTACGCCTCTCACTGTTGTGGCCTCTCCCGTTGCGGAGCACAGGCTCCGGACGCGCAGGCTCAGCGGCCATGGCTCACGGGCCCAGCCGCTCCGCGGCATGTGGGATCTTCCTGGACCGGGGCACGACCCCATGTCCCCTGCATCGGCAGGCGGACTCTCAACCACTGTGCCACCAGGGAAGGCCTGAGAGCTTATACTTTTAATCTTATTTTCTATTACACTCTCCATATATTCTGTATTCCAACCAAACCGAAAATCTCACCTTCTTCTTATTCTTCATTGTATTCCTCACAACACATACTCAGGAAAGATTTGTGGACTGAACTACAGTGTAGTTTTGTAAATGTTAATGTTAAGATGACTGAAAGGAGGCATAAAGTAAGGCAAACAAGACTGATTACCTCACTCAGGGATAGTTTTTCTCTTCAAAAAAAGAAAATAAACAATATAATCAACTCACGTTTTAAATTAAGTCTTAATTCTGAGTCTGCAGTAGTGTTGTCTCATGCTATTTTTTTCTATATGCCAAATAAGAAAAATGTCAAGGGAACCAGCAGCAGGAGACAGCTTAAATAAATGACCACTGTTTCCAGCCCAAAGGATGCCTCCCGCTTTCCAACAATGACTCACCCTCTCTCCCACATCAACTGTCAACTCTAGGCAAAAGACACTCCATTCTCTAGTTGCAGCTCTGATTCTTCCCTGCATTGCATTTCAATCAAACACCGAAAATCCAACTACCGTATCTCCAGCTACTTTTTATAAAGGTCTCCTTGAAAATCACATCAGTGAAATTCAATAGACTTAAGACCAAATTGATTCATACGTCACTGCCTAATGTCCCTGCAAAGTTATTTACTGCAAAGTTATTTACTGCCTAATGTCCCTGTTTTTCTTTAGCTTTGTCTCATCATTCATTATACAAAGCCGGGTTTCCTTAGCATCCACCAAATATGCTGTGTTAATTCCTTCTGCCTTGTACCTGGACCTATTTCTCTTTTCTTACTTTCAAATCCTATCAATTCTCTAAGTTGCTCACCCGGATTTCACCTTCTCCATCTTCATCTTGATTGCCCTAGATGGAAGTTACTAGATTTCCTGTGAACTCTTAATGAAACACATCATCTGCTGGACTCCCTGGAACTAGCTACTCGATGAGTAAAATTGCTGAGAACTTCTGCTCGTCCTATTGTAGGATGCAAAAGGTGGGAATCATGTCACATGCTTCTTTGTCTGAAAACATCTGAGACTGCAGTACCTAACACAGTGTTTGCAGAGCAGACAATTATCAGTTGAAAAAAAAATGTATCTCAATGAATTATTCTAAGACAAAAATAAATTGAAGGAGGACCCTTAACTATGAGTGAGCACTGGTTCTCAGTCTTCCTTCTGAGACTCTTACCTCCCCTGTAAAGTGTCATATCTTCTTCGCTGTCAACAGGCAAAAAAATAGAAAATTCAAAATATTGTTTTCCCAATATTTGTAGAAAGGCATCACCTACGATAATAAATACAAGAAGCCCATACTCTGAATCTTAATGAAAGTTCTTTAATTATTATTCATTGGTTAGGTCCTAAAAATTAAATGGTAATACTTGATGACATACCCAATATTCAGAAGGAAACAGAAAAGTCAAAATTACAGCAGTATTTTCTTGGTATCTGGCTAAATACAAGTAGATCTTGTTTTTCCAGATGGTGGTATTTCCATGTATGAAAGGCAGGGTGGATAACACTTTATGGGATATAGGTTTCACACTAGTTTTTCTTAGCTGTCATTGAATTGGAATGCTTAAATGCCATGATATTTTGAAAGTGAATTTCAAAAAATATGTATTTATTTTTTCCGTCAAGAAATGTTGTATTCTTTCTTAGAAAATGAGTAAAGGCATTTTCATCTATCTAAATTGAGTTAATTGAGCTAACTGTGCTATTTCTCACTATATTGAAGAAAAATAGAAAGGTTCCTAAAAATCTAAAAACTAGTGATTCCCCCCACCCCCGCCCCAAGAATTCAACAGAATGACGAATGATTTTCTTTGAATGTCTGGAGCCACAAACTTTAAAGTGAGTTTAGGTGAGCTAAGCTCTTGGCCTTTTCCCTAGCCTTCAGCCTATCTTGCTTCTTGTCAAATACTATACAGAAAATGCAGAAATTAATTTGCGCGATGTTCTCTGAGCTTCTGGTGCGGTTCACTGGAGTTAAAAGCAGTAACTTTCTAAGCCCTGTTTCCCTAAAGTGAGAACCTCCCATGGACTATGTGGCTAATTACTTACATACACCCCTCAAAGGGAGTTGGTAGGAGAGGTATCATGCAAGTTTCAGTCCCTCCCTGGAAACATAGTTTATACTATCACCTACAGTTTCATTCACAAGTGATCCTATTTCTGTCCTTCAGAAAAAAAGAAAAAAGTTTTAAGTATATAAAACGTGCAGAATAAAAAACCAATAACCACTTCTGTATTTTTCAACTCCCCCCAAATAATCTAGTTCCTCATCAGATAAGGGGTAATTTAGCAAGGGGGATTCACAGAGTGGGAGACTATTTCCATAAAGTTTCCCATCCCTGGCAATAGTGAAAAAAATACACATTTTCATAGTTTACTGCAATAGCCACCAAAATTGAACAAAACATAAAAAGACAGTGTCTGCTAAAAATAGACACTAAGACTTGGGGCTAGAATTATGTCACTGCAGTATTTTTTTTTAAATTCTATTTAAAGCTCAGTCATAAAATCCCTTGAGAAAAAAGCAGAACTCAAAAGGAGAAAAAAAAGGTACCAGTAATTCATTTGGGATTTCAGTCCTGGTTAATGAATAGCCTAGAACCTAATGCCTGATGACTCAGCTGATAAGGCAAGGGGAAGTAGTACCAGACCTTCAATTGTTAAGAGAAACTGCTGGGAAGCCCTTTTTTGTGTGTGTGAACTGAAATCACAAACTTCCCTGGACCTCTGTTTCCTCATCCACTAAATGGGGCAGGGGTAGGGTGTGGTTAGATAACCAGGAGAGTTCTAAGATGTCTTCCAATTTAAAATTTGATGTCTATTTGTATTATGGTTAATTTGATGAGTCAATTTAGCTAGGCTATAGTACCCGGTTATTCAATCAAACACTAATCTAGCTGTTGCTATGAAGATATTCTGTAGATGTGTTAATTCCACAATCAGTTGAGTTTAACTAAATAAGATTATCCTTGAAAATGTGGGTGGGTTGCATCCAACCAACTGAAAGGCCTTAAGAACAAAAGTGAGGTTCCCTGGAGGAAGAAGAAATTCTGCCCCCATATCCTACTGTTTCTGTTTCTCTGAAGAACCCTAATTGATGCAATTTCTACCTGCTGGAGTGCTGCTTATAGTACAATCAAAGGTAGATAACAATTAGGAAAGGAAGGAGAAGAGAAAATACCATGCAAAGTGTTTGAAGAGAAAATGCTATGGAACTCTCCCCCTTCCGGCCCCCAGATTCTCAGATTAGGGTTATTTTGATGCAAATCTCCTTCTAAAATTAAGAAAAAAGACAATAAATCATCTTTAGGAGGAGATGCCCATAAAAAGTAGAGTAACTGACAGTTGCTGGGTCTCAGCTGCAGGGCAGGCAGCTCAGAATATGCTCCATTTCTATCACTAACGCTCGGACAGCCTTCATCCATCCATTCAAGGTAGGTACCTCACCTTTGCAGAAAGCAAACATCAAGGACAAACTGCAAGCCAATGGGTATTTGAAGACACTTGAGAGACTTCCTGCAAGTATTTCACGCATCCACACTCAGCTCTCTATATAGCATTTTACATCACCAAATGTGGCAGCCAAGCTCTATCCCGAGATAAATCCTCCTTTCTTCCTAAGCCAAAGAAAGCTAGCACCATGCTCTTAGCTGTAGTAAGCTTTACCTTAAATAACAATAAAGAGAAGATATGAAGAGACCTCAGAGATAGTCATGAAAGTGGATGGACAACCACTTGGCATTCAGTAAAGAGACACCAGATCCACCATCTTATACAGAAAAATCACTGACCTGCTAATAGAGGGGTTCAATTGGGAACACAGAATAACAACACAAAACTCAGAAAGACTGATCCCTGTCTGAGATATCAAGTTTGATAACTCATACCTACAGAAATCCCATCATCTGAACCAAAAATGTTAAAAGCACCTTAGTGACAAGGCAGATACAGATACAGATTTCGTTTATAATCTGGGCAGAATTTCCTGAATGCTAAGCATCTCGTCACCACCTGAGAAGACTAAGCCCTGACAGATGCACCACTCTGCTTCTACCTCAAGCTTCAAGGTCTGCTGCCTGCACTGCAGCCGACTCTGGAGATTCACACCTGGTAGGCTCATGCTGAAGTTGGAGAAGGAGACGTGGAGGAAGCTCCCCTCCCCGACAATCATACAAATTCCTGGTTTGCTTTTTACCCATTATTTCTACTATTAGAACTTTGAGTGTCCTCTGCCCCTGCAGGGTATATTTCACAGGCAAGCCTGCTGCAACAGCTAGAGCATGTGTTCAGAGTAATGTCACTGCATCCCACATCATCTAAGAGTTAATTTGACCCCTTCTTTCCCAATATGCTTTTAAGGTGTGGAAAGAAACTACTCACTTCACTGTCCCATTTCCTATTGCCTCAGTCAATGCTGTACCAATAGTTATATTTCTCACACACACACAAACACTTATATAAACACAAACATATATGTGGGAAGTATTTGGCATTCCTCCAGGCTTAGAGTTGCTCAAAGTTATACATTAAATTGGGGACAGGGTCTAAATACAATTCCAGCACTCCAAACTGGCACTACTGGCTTCCTTTCCTTTCACGTTTCTGCCCAGTGCTTTTCAACCAACCATGTGGGAGACTTGCTCTTGAATGAGTTGACTGATTGCAAAGCTCTGATAAAAATATGCCAAAAACTAAACTACGGAAAGGATACTGTCTTTTTAATTCTTCTCAGGCTTACTGATGTGCTAATGTCAGCTAGGGAGTGGTGGACACAGGGACCCTGAGAAGGCTGTCCTCTTATTTGTTCAATTGGGACATGAGAGAAGAGATGGAGGAATATTTGGAAGGGACTGACTTAAGAAGAGGCTGGGCATCTCTTTTCATGACAGGGAAAAGTGAAGCCAAATATGTATCAAGAAGACACTTCCTAAAGTCACTTCCCTAAAGCTCTGGGGTGTAGGGAAAAGAAAAATGAATTAAAAATTTTAACAACTTTAGTGTGATATAATTTGCATGCCACAAAATTCACTCATTTAAAATATACAATTCAATGACTGTTAGTATATTTACAGAGCTGTGTGATCATCACCATAATCTAATTTTTGAACAGTTTCATCACACCAAAAAAGAAACCTGGTACACATTAGCAGGCAGCCTCAACTCCATTCAAGGCCCCACCCCCTGGCAGCCACTAATCTACTTTCTGTCTCTATGGAAATATCTGTTTTGGATATTTCATATGAATGGAATTATATAATGACGTGGTCTTTTGTTTCTGGCTTCTTTCAGTTAGCATCACGTTTTCAAGGTTCATCCATGTGTGGCAGGTATTAGTACCTCCTTCCTTTTATGGTTGCATAATATTTCATTGTATGAATATACCATATTTTCTTTGTCCATCCATAAGGTGATGGACATTTTGTGTTATTTTCTAGGTTGATAACCTTGGGCAAATCATTTTACCTCTCAAGTTTTCTGACATGTGGATAATTCAAAGCCACCTCACAGGACAGTTATGAAGATTATATAAGATGACTGAGTAGGTGCTTTGTTGACTGTAAAGCACTTCACCAATGCAAAGGATTAGTGTCGTTACTGTATAAGAACCACCACGTGACTCTGTTACCTAAAAGGAACACGGTGACATCACAGACATGGCGACTGTAAGGTTGAGACTTCCAAAATATGTCTACCCAGGACTAACTTGTGGTAGAAGGAGGACACAGACACTTCCCAAAATCCAGGCCAAATAAAGGCTTGAAGGCCATTAATACATACGGCATCGACCCAGATGAGGAACTTTAAAGAGCAAAATGGTGTTCCTGCGGGCACTCGTTACCAGTTAAAGATGAACTGGAGATTTACATTTCAGAATGCAATGCTATACTGAGAACCCATTTTTCAGAAGTGACCTCTTAAGTTTTCTTATCAAATCAACTCACGTAGCCAGAGTTCTGTGTTATATCGGTTCATGGAGTTAGCAAGTAGAGGGTAAGTAGGAGAATGTGAGAGGAAGGCGAATACATTCATGAGGGCACACAGTATGTTTTTTTCTTTGGGGGGGTTGGGGTTTTCCTGGCAAAATAAGGGATTCCAATTCTTATTTGAGGTGACGTTGCAGGAAGGAGGGAGTCTGGTCACCCCTCAGAATAGAAGCACTGCAGGAGTAAAATTGTGTTTTTGTTGGGACTACATCATCCCATGGGTACCTGTGTGTGCTGGAGGGTAGGGAGAGGAGCAGGAGTGGGGAGCACTGAGGACATGGGGTTGAGATAAACAGATACGTTATGGTCAGACAGCCAGGTCATACCAGAGATAGGACTGAAACCCAGGTCCCTTGATTCCCATACTCAATAAGAATCCTGTTTTCCAGGCTTCCCTGGTGGCACAATTGTTGAGAGTCCGCATGCCGATGCAGGGGACATGGGTTCGTGCCCCGGTCTGGGAAGATCCCACATGCCACGGAGCGGCTGGGCCCGTGAGCCATGGCTGCTGAGCCTGCGCGTCCGGAGCCCGTGCTCCGCAACGGGAGAGGCCACAACAGTGAGAGGCCCGCGTACAGCAAAAAAAAAAGAAAAATCCTGTTTTCCAGGAGAGAGTCTACTTGGGTTAGCGGTAATCAATACACACCAATCTGCAACATCAGAGGATAGTTTAATGTACGAAAGTTCTTTTAAAAATTTAACTTGCTTTCCGTAACTGTCTATATTGCTAAAAATCATTGCTAAGCATTTTCTTGGTAACTAACAAGACTTGATTAATATCAGTTAGGTTTTACTGTCCTTCAATAATAAATCTGTAACTCTCTTCCTGTGCCTATGTACCTACTGTGATCAAATCGTCACTAGGTCACTTGTACCTTCCCCTGTAAAGATGTCCAAATTCCTCTGTGCTCCCACAGCCCTGGTGACACTGAGCAAGACACTGTAGGGCCTTCCCAAGGACAGACTCCCCACCCCTCATATCCCCCACCTGCCTCTTGTTTGTAGAAAAGCTTTAGTCTCCTAGGCTTTCCCCGAGTTCCAAAGAACAAATTTAATCAGAAAAGTGAGAAAATGCAGAAACAAAGGAAAACAGTCAAGCAAGACAAAATAATAATAGGTTAGTCAAGAAACTTTAGTTCTTCCTCAGGGGCTACAGATAATATCCTTAGCCATGTCCTTGAATTGTTTTGCAGATACTAAAACCTCCACCAGGTGGAAGAAGCTAACTACGTTATGACCAGGAGCACGTAGCCCCCAGACCAGCTGGAGCCTGAGGACTGAAAATGCTGATCCCTGTGACCTCACAGGATTACCTCACCACCCACCAATCAGAGAACTGTGCACGAGCTGATCAGGTGCCCCATGACCCACTCCCTCACTCTGTCTTTAAAAACCCTTCCCTAAAAGCCATTGGGGAATTCAGGTCTTTTGAGCATAAGCTGCCCGGTCTCCTTAGCTGGCCCGGCAATAAACACTGTATTTCCTTCACCACAACCTGGCGTCAGCAGCTCAGCTTTGCTGCACATCAGGCGAGTGGACCCAAGTTTGGTTCGGTAACACTGGGTCAAACTCTATTCAGCACTTGTTAGGTTGTATTTTGTACTATCATCATCTACTTGAATGCCTCTCCAACGTTTTAGAGTTCCTAGAAGGCAGTGATCTCGGTCTTGTCCATCTCTGTTTCCTAGTGCCCAGCACTGCGCCGGCACAGGTTGGCCTGCAATGTATGAGCAGACGAACAGGCAGTGGATCAGTACACCAACCTGTGCACTAATTTGGTCTGCTTATTTTTTTCCTATTTCAGTTCTATTTGGTATCATTCCCCTGAACGATCATTGTGCTTAGCTTTTCTTCCTTCCCTCAAAATAGCCCTCTACTGGTGGCAAAGTCTGATGGCAAAACGTGGATACGGATACAGGATAATCAGCAGCAGCTCTGGACACATTCTCCGACAGTACCTTAAACAGTTTTTAAAAAATTATTATTAAGATAATATGCTGGCAAGACTGTTGATAAGACTACGATGAAAATAAGAAAGGAGAGTAAAAGGAAGAGTTGGCCTATTCCATACCCATTTAAAACACTGGTGATTAGACAGAAGTGGTGCCTTTTTTATATGCTTGTTGCCTACCACAACATCTCCACCACCACCACCATGTAAGACTCTGGCTACTTTCTAACCTCTATCATTCATTTGGAAAGTATTTACTGAATGTTTTTTGTTTTGCGGTACACGGGCCTCTCACTGCTGCGGCCTCTCCCGTTGCGGAGCACAGGCTCCAGACGCACAGGCTCAGCGGCCGTGGCTCACGGGCCCAGCCGCTCCGCGGCACATGGGATCCTCCCAGACCGGGGCACGAACCCACGTCCCCCGCATCGGCAGGCGGACTCTCAACCACTGCGCCACCAGGGAAGCCCTGAATGCCTTTTATTTGTCAGGCAAGGAAGAGACCAGGAGGAGGATGTGCAAAGGGTCCCGGGGTAAGCATGGCTCCTCCAAGAGCCCAGCATGAATGAAGATTAGAGAGGGAAGGAAAAGGCACCCAAGATGATGTTGGAGATGCTGACAGGAGTCAGACACTGCAGGCCTTTTTGGGCCAAATGAAGGCCTTCATCCTAAGAGCAATGAGCGTAAAAGGAGAGGATTTATCATTTTAAAACCTTTTGCTAGATATACTTTGCGCAAAGCAGCTCAGTCAAATGAGAGCTGGGCATCACAAAAGGATGCTGCTTTAGGAAAAGGTTTCATCCCTGCTGGGAGGGCTACACAACATTTTGCTTTCATTTGCAAGACCACAGAATCGTGATTGTCACAAATTTGGCATGCACAAGAGAACATATGGCTTCTTTCTGAAAGAAGTCTTGCCTGCATCAAGTCCCAAATATGCTAATAAAAACATCCTGCTCTCTAAGGAGGCTTAGAGAACACAATTTTGTTGTTGTTGTTGTCCTTTTGTTTTGGTTTTGTTTCCCTTTTCTACACTCTGCATGAAAACCCACAGTGGGACTTAATTTTCTGGATTAAGAAATGTTCCCAATGAGTTATTTTATAGTTTCCTATAAACTGTGTTTCTCTGGAGTGAATTACCTTCTGCTCTTACATAATACTTCCTAACGTAGAGCATGCTCGACCTGTCATTTAGAGCTCAGGAGCATATCTTGGACACAGCAGAAGGTTTTCGATATCACTACTACTAGAGGAGAAAGTTATCCTGTGAAGTATCTTTTTAAAAAATGAAGGGGAAGTCTCTTTCAATTGAATTACTCTGGTGCATTTTCTCTACTATTTAAATATGGCTGCCTTTCTTTTATTCTCATAATGAATTACTTTCACTCAAAAAGGTATGATCAACATGTCAAGGCAGAAGCTGGATTTTAAGCACCATAAGAAACAGGTTCCCCAAGAAAAATTAAGAGGAAGACTATTTTCACATAGAAATCTGGCACAAGATTTCAAACTCTAAAATGTAAATACCCATCTGTACGTAACTCAGCTTTTAAAAAGCTCACCTTCTGCCCTATTTGTTGTGGATACTTATGAATAAGTAAAATGTAAAAATATAATTAAAGCTCCTTTCATGCTCCCTGTGCCCCCCTCTGCTTCCGCCACCCCCACAGTACCACTCTCCTTCCCAACGGCAGTTTTGTCCTTTTACTGTCTATGTGTCTGTCTTAGTTTGGAGCTTCCCCAAACAGAGTCTGGGTCATGCATGAAGTGACAGCATTTATTTGGATGGCGGTCCCAGCAAGCAGAATGAGGGAGCAGAGAAGAGTGGGGCAGAGAAAGGCAAGGCCCAGAAAAGTGTGTTCTGGAGCTGGTTACCACACTCCAGAATTGGGTAATGTGGCTTGCTCCTGCAGTGGTCCCTGTGAGGAACCATGTAGAACACACCTCAGTACTGTTCCTTGGATGAAGCTGGGGCAGTCATCTGATTCATGTTTCCACTGGTTGAAGGCTGCCTCCAGATAGGTCAGGCAATACCCAAAAAAAGCTAAAATTCCAAGACATAGAAGAAACTCCTGGGGCAGAAAGGCTGGCGGAAGGTTGCTGGAACTATCCACCAGGCTATGCTGAGGGAATATGACTGTAGACACACAGAGCATATGTTTACCAGGGGGTAGCAAATTTTTAGTAAAGTGGCAAGTAGAACTAGGTTAGGACTTGACGGTCAGTGCTATAGACAGTGTTTTCATCCTCCCAAAATTCATATGTTGAAATTTTAACTTCCAATGTGATAGTATTAGGAGGTGGGGCCCTTGGTAGGTGAATAGATCATAAGGGTGGAGTCCTCATGAATAAGATTAGTGCCCTTATAAAAGAGACCCCAGACAGCACCTTCTGCCATGTGGGGAAACAGTGAGAAGATGATAATCTATGAACTAGGAAGAGGATCCTCAACAGACACCAAATCTTAGACTGCCAGCCTCCAGAACTATGATAAATAAATTTCTGTTGTTTATAAATTACTCAGTCTATGGTATTTTGTTATAGCAGGCTTATAAGACAATCAGATACACTCTATGCCTCATACTTTTTTTTTTTTAATTAAAGCACACTCTACCTTTTATACAGTAAACTTTCTTTCAGAACTCCAAGCTTCCCTTGGAGTGTCTATCTGACCTGCTATGGAGAAAAGCCATAGCTTGCTTGCTTTTTGTTTGTTTTTACAATAATTTGAAAATATAAACATCATTCTTAGCTAGTGAGTTGTTCTAACATAGGCCATGGGTCAGATTTGGCCCACAGATCATGGTATGCTGAAACCTGTGCTATAAAATCTGTAAACAGCGTAAAGGTTTATTTTATGTTTTTAGCATATATAAATGGTATCATACTGCACCCATCCTTCCATAACTTGTCACACATCAAACTTACAGATGTCGCTGTAGGCAGAGGCAGACCATTCACTTGAACTACTGTACAGTGTTCCTCTGTAAGACTACATAAAAATTTATTTTTTTAGTGATGTATACTTGGGTCGTTTTATGCTTTTCACTATTACAAACAGTTCAGCAATAAGCATCCCTCTGTGAGTGTCTCCTGCTGCATGAGTAGGAGTTTTCTCTAGGATATGTGCCCTGAAGTGAAATTACTGTGTCATAAGGTACACACGATACATGAATCTTTAGTTTATTTCATTACTGCCACATTACTCTCCCAAGAAGTTGTACCAACTTATAGCCCCCCTTCAGTGTACCAAAATTCCCGTTTCTCCACATCTTCCTCAATATTTAGTTTTGTCAGACTTCTTAATTTTTGCAAATCTGATAGTTATGGATGTATATTACAATATTGCTTTCAATTTCCATATTCCTGATTACTAGGGAAGGTGAACATCCTTTCACACTAACTGATCTTCTGGGATACCTATTCTATGGGCTGCCTGTGCATATCATGTACCTATTTTTTTGTTGTTTTGGTTGCTACTGATGTTTGCTCTGCTATTGGGTTGTCTTTTCTTACTCACGTGCCACGTGGTAGTTCTTTATCCTCCTTTTATTTTGAAAGTTCTGGCTGGCTATGACTGGCCTAGGTCAGCAGAGTGCAGACCTACAGCAAAGCCTTGAAAAAAATCAGGAAAAGAGGAGGTGATGGAAGCTCTAACCTGGGTAGACTAGCCAAGAACAGACAAGACAGCCAAGAACAGGGTTCTATCTCTCCCCAGCTCCTAGTCTAGGGCTACTGTTTCATGTGAGAGAGGCAGGCTAGGCTGCCAGTGTCTCCCATTCCTCCACTCCTAACCCTCCAATGCAGAAGCACAAATCTGGGCAGGTGCTGCTGAGAGGACTACATCCTCTTCCCCCCAACTCCTTTTCTACTTGCAGGGCAGGGCTTGGCCCCAGGAGCAACAGGCTGAGAACTTTAGGGCTCCAATCACCAAGTGAGCAATCCTAGCTCACTCATCAGGCAGAGATTCCACACTGAGAGAAGCAAGCTAAAAAACCATGCAGTGCCTGCTTGTAGAGAGGGGCTGTCACTCAGGGAGAAGTGGGCTACTGCTCCCGTCCGAAGATCTGATGTAATGGCACAGAGGTTCTGCCCAGGAGAAGAGGGAAGACGTAATGACAGAGAGCTCTATCATGCTGCCTGAATCGACTGGTTTTATTTGGGACATAACACTGTTCATGCCTAAGGACACTGTCAAAAACAATGGAGATTCCGGTGGCAAGCAAATAATCACATGCACCTAGTAGCTTCATGATGTAAGTATCACGATGTATCATACGTATTATAAAATGATGGACCAGCCATAAATTTAACAAAGCCTAAGAGACATCCAAGAAGAGTGCTCCTGGGATCACACTCATCCCTGAGGGTCCTAAAGAGGGAGAACGTATCCTAGGCTGTACCCACTCAGGAGTAACCAACCAGAGTGGGACTTGGGGCAGTCATGAAAACTCCCCAAGTCATACATAGATCCATCAGCAAAATGTGGAAGCCTTACTGACTTAAAAGGTTTAAGCAAAACCTTTAACCAAAACACTGGCTAAACAATAAGCCACTCTAACCTAGAAGGAAGTCAGGAAGTTGGGCTTAAAAATAAAATCATATTCATCCCTCGTGGTCTGGAAGACTTTGTGCCTAGCTAGTGCTAAACCCTCCCTGGAGAGACTGGAGAGAAGACTTCTGAACTATTGGACCCTGGCTAAAAGTGGGTAGAAACTGTAAACTCCCTGAAGTGTGAAAGCAGTCTACAAACCACACACACACATCTAAGTAGCTAGGGTGGCTTAAGCACAAACTGTGATCAATAAATGGTTTATAAAGACCCACAGAAAACCCTTAAGAATTCAGGCCAAAAATAAAAACAAGAAAAAAAAAAACCTAAGCAAGAAAGTCATAGAGGACGTAACGTGGGGAAAAACAGACTTTACAGAATTAGTCCAGCCAAGTCACTAAACAGATAAATAAATGACCTAACACCAACTTCAGCAAACTTCCTCCAAAAAGGAAGGGGAAAGGAGTGTCAGTATTCAGAGGTGCTACAATATTTTACCTAAAATGTGCAGTTTTCAACAAAAAAATTATGAAACACCCAAAAAACAGAAAAAAACAAAACCCAGAAAAGCTTGACCCATACACAGGCAAAAAAACAGGCAATAGAAACTTACAGGTGCCCAGAAGTTAACAAGACTTGAAAGCAGCCATTTTAAGCATATTCAGAGAACAAAAGGAAGCCAAGCTTACAGAAGTGAAGGAAGGTATGATGACAATGTCTTATCAAACAGAGAATATCAACAAAATGATAGAAAATACAACAAAGAACCACAAGGAAACTCTGGAGTTAAAAAGTACAGTAACTGAAATGAAGAATTCAGTACAGTGGCTCCGCAGATTTGAACTGGAAACTTATTAACAGATGAATAGAGACTATATAATCCAAAGAAAAGAAAGAAAAAAGAAGAAAAAAAATAAAAGGAGCTTCAGAAAGGTTTGGACACCGTTAACTGTAGAACATACGCACACTGAAAGAATCAGAAGGAAAGGAGAGAGAATGGAACAGAAATATATTCAAAGAAATAATGGCTGAGAATGTTCCAAATTTGATTTTTAAAAAACAGACTAATCTATATTTCTAAGAAGCTCCATGAACACCAAGTAGGACGAATTCAAAGAGAACCACACCCAAACTCATCAAAATGCTGAAAGCCAAAGATATACTGTTGAAAGCAACCAGAGGAAAACAACTTGTTCCACTGTGGAACATAAAATTAACAGCTGACTTCTCATCAAAAACAATGGAGGCCAGAGCGCTTAAAGAAAAATCAGGAAAAGACACAAAAGTTTTGACTGTGGGAGAGAGAAAATCCCAGAACATACATTTGGAAAGGGTCTTCGTAGGTAGCAGAAACCCTCCGGCAAAGAGAGGAAGAACGCAGAATTACCCCAGGAAGGTAGTGCTGAGAGAAAATATGAAGAGAATACTGACCTCAGGTGTTAAAAGATATTACCTAAAACCTACCTTTTCATTACAGTCCATTTTTTTTCAGTCTCTCATCGACGTGATTTGAAAGTTTATGAGAAGTTAACAGCTCTTTCATCTCACAGATTGTTGAGATACATTTCTCAACCAGACCTGTCATCAAGGAATTTTGTATTTAAGTTGATGTATGAAATTCATATAGACTCATTTGTTAATATTCAGAAAGAAGTGACTAAATTATTAACTACTTATAAGCATGTACCATGTGGGTGATAATAAAGGCAAAAGTTAGGTGAGATTAATTACACCACACAATCAGAATTTACTCATTCATATTTTTTAATTAAAAATTTAAGATTTCAATGTTTGTAAAAAATAAAAGTGGGCAGTCAGGAGAAACGCTAGAAGACTCCTCGAACACTGATTATTGATGCTACAAAAAAGGAAGAAATATACTCTGGTTTCTCTTCAGATCATATAAATCTTTCACCTTTTACTAAAGATTTCCCTGGAGAGGAACAATTCTGAGTCTTTCCCCAATTTTTTGAGGCCTTGTTCTCGCAAGGCTTATAAGCATGTATAAAAAGCACATGATGTTTTACTTTTCAAAAATATATCGTTGTTGGTAGTTTTCTTTATGTTAAAAAAAAGAAGTAAGAAATATACAATGTGAGATTTTGAGGGTACATTATGAAAACTCTGGTACAGAAAT
This sequence comes from Neophocaena asiaeorientalis asiaeorientalis, assembly GCF_003031525.2. Taxonomy (NCBI): domain Eukaryota; kingdom Metazoa; phylum Chordata; class Mammalia; order Artiodactyla; family Phocoenidae; genus Neophocaena; species Neophocaena asiaeorientalis. The sequence goes on along the minus strand of NW_020174922.1, from coordinate 5,144,722 downwards.
AATGCAAATGAAATCCACAAAGACCATTTATTTATACCACAGCAGTAAGCTTGCTTCGCCTCTCAGAAAACGTTGCGGTGGGTTTTTTTTTTTTTTTTTTTTTTGCTGCTTTCTGTGTATTTTAAATGTGCTTTTACTGTAGAGTATTGTTTATCTTTTACAGTTGAAGCAAATTTACTAATCAGGTACTGGTGATTTAGCTAAAGACATCTGTGAAAGAAAGGGGTATGGGGCACCATGAAGCCGAAATAATGAGCTAGCTCAAGGAACCCAGTAATTATATTTAGAGTACCCTGGATACACCTACACCTACCACTTCCTACTGGAAGCCTAGTTGGTATAATCAGATTTGAACAGAAATTACTGACAGAAGAAAATGGCTAATTTACAAAGACAATAAGTGGTGGTGGAAGCAGCCCTAGCAGACCCTGCAGGGAAGTGGCCCAGAGAAGTCTAAATCCTGATGAGCCATCTGGTATCAGAAGGAACTTTTGTAACCCAACATTTTACAGCACACTCAAAAGACAAATAGCTAAATTACAACTATAAAACGAAACAAAACAGAAGAACTTCCAAAAGGAAATGAATGCTCAAGATGGCATGGAGAAATGTTTTCTCTTGAATAATGGATATCAGCTATACTCAATCAGTTCCTGTCCAGCTTAGGGAAGATAACAGTCTTCCTATTAACCTTTAATCAGTTTTCCTAAAAATCCTGAAGAAAAGGTAGATTGTATTATCCAGGTTATATCACTAAGCTTAAAAGTAACCCACTGCAAGTCATGTAGTTACTAAACCAGGATCTACAGACATCTTAAGGCTATACTGAAGATTCTTTGAGAATGGAACTATCTGACTCATCTTGTTGACTCCTCACGATATAAACTCCTGATAAAAAGGAGACCCTCCAAAGTTAGTGGAGGCAAGAACAAATACAGAGTCAGAGGCGGGACAAGATTTACTGCCCTCATATCACAGGTGCACTCCGCCCCCAGTGTTTCTCAATGCAGCGCCCACCTGTACTAGAATTATCCAGAAACGAATTCCAAGTACACTGTACCAGCTCTCCCCCTCTCCCCACACCCACCAGATAGCTAAATCCGAGTATTTGGAGGTAGGGTCTGGGAATCTGCATTTTTAAGTTCCCCAAGTGTAAGAAGTGCTGCCATATTGTGGCAAACCCTAACCTCAGCATCGTGTCACATCAATATATAGTTCTTCCTCTTACTTACATTTATGATATGCTTGGCAAAGTAAAGAGATGCTTGAAAAATCACGATGAGAAGCTCAAACACCCTGTGAGGGAGACACAGAGTGACCTAGTGTTACAAAATGACGATATCTGAATTTTGCCACTGCTTTCTTCTGAAAGCTGTCTTCTGTTTCTCCATATGGAGAAAAGCTGAAGTATTACCATCACCATCTGGAGTTTTAAACAATAAAGCATCAGTAGAGATTTACAGTGTCCCTAGCTTATAAGATCTGAATTCACTTAAAAATTCACTGAGTACAATTGTCTTTTACAAGCCCTGAACCCAAACAACCTGCAAGAGCAGGAGGAAAGATAAACTTATTGGCATGTTTCTAGCCCCCTGTGGGCACCATCACCTATCCAAACTCATTAATTATGTGGAACTCAGAGGTTTCAAACAGAAGCTTCAAACTGAAAAGGTCAGAGGCATAACAGCCTTCAGAAAAAATAATGGGGACAGATCAGCTATTGGTACATCTCTGACTACCGCTAATAGTAATACCAAACACACTTACAGTCTTTTATAGTGTATAGACTATACTTCCAATATCTTAATTAATTTGATCTTCTCTAAAATCTTGTGAAGGGTCCAGCACACTTTGCACACTTCTATTAAGAGGGCTTTTTATCTCTCTGCTGCATCATTTGACTTCTCTTCCCTGGTGAGTTTCTGGGAGGCAGAGACAGTACATTCTCTTCTGTATCCTTAGCATCTAGCATGGTATCTCACTCACGAAGGCACTCACAGATGCAGGAATCCTTTTTGTAACTACATTCTAGAGATAAGACAATTGAGGTTCAGAGAGATCAAGATATTTATCCTGGAGATGCCCTGGGAAGAAAGCAGGCACTTGGCCCTCAAATGTAAGGGGGGCTATCGTGTGGAAAAGGGATTAGAGTAATTTCACATGACTTCACTAGAAAAATCTAGATGGGAGTTAGTGGGAGAAAGATTTTAGCTCATGTAAGTTAAGAAGTTTCTAACCATGAGAAACATCTAAATAGGAAATGTGTCCTTTAAAAAGGCAAGTTGCCCAACATGGGAGAGTACAGGAGAGACTGTACAGAAAGGGTTTTATGCATCAGCTGGAGGATCAGCCACATAACCTGTAGAGTCCCATCCAACCAGGAGACTCCATGAGTCTATCCCTTGATAAAACTTATACAGATGGTCATTGGTAGAAAGGATGAGGCTCTCACAGCCTTACATCACTGTTCCCATTGCACCACAATGGATGCCTTTGAAAAACATTCATCTAACAGGTTCTAACAATTCAAAAAGCATCCTATCAGAAATGGGAGTTGAATTTTGTCAAAAGCTTTTTCTGCATCTACTGAGATAATCAGATAAAAACTCTCCAGAAAATGGGCATAGAGGGAACCTACCTCAACATAATAAAGGCCATATATGACAAATCCACAGCAAACATCATATTCAATGGCGAAAAACTGAAAGCATTTCCACTAAGAGCAGGAACAAGACAAGGACGTCCACTCTCGCCACTCTTATTCAACACAGTTTTGGAAGTCCTAGCCATGGCAATCAGAGAAGAAAAAGGAATAAAAGGAATCCAAATCGGAAAAGAAGTAAAACTGTCACTGTCTGCAGATGACATGATACTATACATAGAAAATCCTAAAGATGCCACCAGAAAACTACTAGAGCTAATCAATGAATTTGGTAAGGTTGCAGGATACCAAATTAATGCACAGAAATCTCTGGCCTTCCTATACACTGACAAAGAAAAATCAGAAAGAGAAATCAAGGAAACAATCCCATTTACCACTGCAACGAAAAGAATAAAATACCTAGGAATAAACTTAAGTAGGCAAAAGACTTGTACCTAGAAAACTATAAAACACAGATGAAAGAAATTTAAAATGACATAAACAGATGGACAAATATAACATGTTCTTGGATTGGAAGAGTCAATATTGTGAAAGTGACTTTACTACCCAAAGCAATCTATAGATTCAATGGAATCCCTATCAAACTACCACTGGCATTCTTCACAGAATTAGAAAAAAAAATTACTATTTGTATGGAAACACAAAAGACCCTGAATAGCCAAAGCAATCTTGAGAAAGAAAAACGGAGATGGAGGAATCAGGCTCCCTGACTTCACACTATACTACAAAGCTACAGTAATCAAGACAGTCTGGTATTGGCACAAAAACAGAAATATAGATCAATGCTACAGGACAGAAAGCCCAGAAGTAAACCCGCGCACATATGGTCAGCTAATTTATGACAAAGGAGGCAAGAACATACAATGGAGAAAAAACAGCCTCTTCAATAAATGGTGCTAGGAAAACTGGACAGCTACATGTAAAAGAATGAAATTAGAACACTACCTAATACCATACACAGAAATAAACTCCAAATGGATTAAAGACCTAAATGTAAGACCAGACACTATAAAACTCTTAGAGGAAAACATAGGAGGAACACTCTGACATAAACCACAGTAAGGTCTTTTTTGACCCACCTCCTAGAGTAATGAAAATACAAACAAAAATAAAAAATTGGGACCTAATTAAACATAAAAGCTTTTGCACAGCAAAGGAAACAAGACGAAAACACAACTCTCAGAATGGGAGAAAATATTTGCAAATGAAGCAACGGACAAAGGACTAATCTCCAAAATATACAAACAGCTCATACAGTTCAATATCAAAAAAAAACAATTAATTAAAATTTTAAAATGGGCAGAAGTCCTAAATAGGCCTTTCCCCAAAGAAGACATACAGATGGCCAAGAGGCACATGAAAAGATGCTCAACATCACTAATTATTAGAGAACTGCAAGTCAAAACTACAATGAGGTATCTCCTCACACCAGGCAGAATGGCCATCATCATAAATCTACAAACAATAAATGCTAGAGAGGGTGTGGAGAAAAGGGAAACCCTTTTGCACCGTTGGTGGGAATGTAAATTGACACAGCCACTAAGGAGAACAGTATGGGATTTCCTTAAAAAACTAAAAATAGAACTACCGTATGATCCAGCAATCCCACTACTGGGCGTATACCCTGAGAAATGTGAGCCATGGCCACTGGGCCTGCGCGTCCGGAGCCTGTGCTCCGCAACGGGAGAGGCCACAACAGTGAGAGGCCCGCTTACCACAAAAAAAAAAAAAGAAGATGGCATACATATATACAATGGAATATTACTCAGCCATAAAAAGGAATGAAATTGGGTCATATGTAGAGATGTGGACGGACCTAGAGTCTGTCATACAGAGTGAAGTAATCTAGAAAAGAGAAAAACAAATATCATATATTAACATATATATGTGGAATCTAGAAAAATGGTACAGATGAACCTATTTGTAGGGCAGGAATACAGACGTGGACGTAGAGAACAGACATGTGGACACGGGGGGTAAGGGGAGGGTGGGACAAATTGGGAGATTAGGTTTGACATAAATATACTACTATGTGTAAAACAGATAGCTAGTGGGAACCTGCTTTATAGCATAGGGAGTTCAGCTCGGTGCTCTGTGATGACCTAGATGGGTGGGGGGGTGGACGGGGTGAGGGAGGTCCAAAAGGGAGGGGATATAGGCATACATATAGCTGATTCACTTCACTGTACAGCAGAAACTAATATATCAGAGTTAGTTCCAGAGCAAGATGGAGTAAGAAAGACTGATTTATCCCCCTGCCTGAAATTAACGAACAAACCATATGATATGTATGTATGCCTGTGCACATGTGTGTGCATACGTGTGTACATGTGTATAAGAAACAACAGTTTTCAAGACTGGGTATCAGGAAATGAGACACTGATCCCTGCCTGGCAGGATACAAATGAGATGGGCCCTACAGCTGCCCCAACTTACTGTTTTGAGAGATTTTACAGGCCACAATGCAAGGAGGAAAAACACAGGTGAAGTCTCAGAGATTAGAGTCTGAGGAGAACAAGGAGGCTAGAATTTGTAGGGCAGAGTACTGGAGTGGAGAGAGCTGCACAGTTGCACAGAGAGAGAACCATGGAGATCTGTAGAAGGTCCCCTTGACTATTCAGCAGAGAACTGATCAATGCAAGCATGTAAGGAAATTAACCAAGACTGCTGAAAGAATCATCCAAGAAGATTAAAGGGAACAGCATTCAAGACTCACATGGAGAGAGGAACAGAGTATATTCCCATCAGAAATATTGGAAAACCATAACTGACTCAGCACTGAGTAGAGAGCTTAGAGAGTTCTTGCCTCAGGAGTGCGAAATAAGGTGCTGTAACACCTGCTCTGGTCCTCCCCAGCAAATCTTAAATGAAAGACTCAAAAGATGAAACCTGTTTCCAAGTCATTTAGCTGTGTCCCAGAACTCAGATCCAGAAGTCTTACAGAATATAAAAACAACCAATAAGATAAAATTCACAACATCTCACAACCAAAAATTATCAAAAATGGAAACAAGCAAAAAAATCTATAATACAAAAAAACAACTAGTTAAATCTAACTCAGAATTGATGCATGCTATAATTAATTGACAAGAGCATTGAAACAATTGTAATTGTATTCCGTATGTTCAATAATAAACATTAGTTTCATATATAGATATAATGCTAATCAAACTCCCAGAGATGAAATCTACAATGTCTGAAATGAAAAACATACTGGATGACATTAACAGGAAATATTGCAGGAAATTGCTGAATTTAAAATATAGCAATAGAGACTACTCAAAAATGAAACAGAGAAAAATGAATCTAAAAAAGTAAATAAATGAGCACCAATGAGCTGGGTGACAACTTCAAGTGAGCTAATATAAGGATAATGAGTTTGTGGAGGGGAGGAGAGTGGTGGGGGGCAGAAAAAAGATTTGAAGAATGGTTGAGATTTTTCCAAACTTGAGGAAGCCACAAATCTGAGAAGCTCAAAAAGCCCTAAACATAAGAAATATGAAGAAAACCACACCAAAGCAAATCACAATCAAGTTGCTCAAAACCAATGATCAAGAAAAAAAATCTTGAGATCTCCCCTGGTGGCGCAGTGGTTAAGAATCCGCCTGCCAATGCAGGGGACGTGGGTTCAAGCCCTGGTCCGGGAAGATCTCACATGCTGCGGAGCAACTAAGCCTGTGCGCCACAACTACTGAGGCTGTGCTCTAGAGCCCATAAGCCACAGCAACTGAGCCCGTGTGCCAAAACTACTGAAGCCTGTGCATCTAGAGCCCATGCTCTGCAAAAAGAGAAGCCACTACAAAGAGAAGCCCGTGCACCGCAACGAAGAGTAGTCCCTGCTCGCTGCAACTAGAGAAAGCCCGAGCACAGCAACAAAGACCCAACACAACCAAAGATAAATAAATAAATTTATTAAAAATAAATAAATAAATCTGTGAGTCTGTTTCTGTTTAAAAAAAGAAAGAAAAAATCTTAAGAGTGGGCCAGAGGAAAAAAGACATGCTACATACAGAGGATTAAAGGAATAAAGATTCTGGTTGACAGCATAAACAATATAAAACAAACAAACAAAAAAAACGTGGAGCAACATCTTTAAAAGTACTAAAAGAAAAAAGTGTCAACCAAAAATTCTATATTCAGTGAAAACACCTTTCAAATGCAAAGGCAACATAAAGACATATTCAGAAATACAAAAACTAAAATAATCCATCACCACAAGAACCACACTAGAAGAAATGTTAAAGGAAGCTCTTCAGGGAAAAGATAAATGATATCAGATGGAAATCTAGATGTACACAAAAAATGAAGAGCACAGAAAATGCTACATGGTTAAACATATTATATATGTGTATACACACACATATATAAATGTATGTACACATGGTTAAATAACATATTTTTATATATAAAGTTCAAAGCAAGTATCAATGAAATAAAAAGCAGAAAAACAATAGAGAAAAATCAATAAAACAAAAAACAGGTTCTTTGAGAAGATCAATAAAACTGATAACCCTCTAGGCAGGTTAATCAGGAAAAAAGAAAGAGAAAACGAATTACCAATATTAGGAATGAGAGAGGTGATATCACTACATATTCTACAAATTTTAAAGGACTAATAAGTGAAGTTTATCCCAGGAATATAAGGCTGGATTAACATTCCAAACATCAATCACCATATAAGAAGCTAAAAAGGGAAGACAATATAATCTTCTCAATAAGATACAGAAAATGCATTTGACAAAACCCAACATCTACAAACCCTCAGCCAACTAGGAGTGGAAAGGAACACCCTCAAATTTAACACTTCATGTACAGGTAAGATCATACTTAACAATCAATAAAACGAAGTCATTCTTCCCATGATCAGGAACAAAGCAAGAACATTCACAAGGATGTTCAGGCTTAACATTTCTATTCAACACTGTAATGAAGGTTCTAGCCACTGAGATATGTATTATTATATAATAAAATGAGAAAGAGAAGAAAAAGAATTCAAATTAAGAAGAAAACAGGTAACAAAATTTTCTGTGTAGAAACTGCAATGTAATCTACCAAAAAGGCTACTAGAACTAATAAGTGAGTTTAGCAAGGTTGTAGGAACTAAGGTCAACCTACAAAAATCAACTGTATTTCTATACACTAACCATGAATGAAAATACCATTTAAGATGGCATCAAAAACGTAAAACATTTGGGGATGAATCTGACAAAAAAACAATACCTGTACAGTGGAAACTATGTCATTGCTGAGAATTTTTAAAAGACCTAAATAAATGGAGACCTAAATAAAAACCTTGTTCATAGGTTAGAAGACTCAATACTGTTAAGATCTCTATCCCTCCAAATTGACCTATAGCCCCAACTCAATCTCAATCAAAATTCTAACAATCTTTTGTGTATGTGTAGAAATTGACAGGCAGATTCTAAAATCCAAATGGAAATACGAATAACACAAATAGCCAAAACAACTTAGAAAAAGAAGAACAGAGTTGAAGGGCTTACACTATCTGATTTCAAGATTTATTATAAAGCTACAGTAATCAAGGCAGTATGGTACTGGCATCAAATAGACAAACAGATTAGTGTAACAGAATAGAGAGTCCAGAAATTAATAAAGATATACAGGACAACACATTGTTTTAAACAGAGGTGGAGAGACAATTCAGTGAAGAAAGAATACTTTTCAACCAATGGTGCTATCACAATTGTATATCCATGCACAAAAACAAACAAAAAAACTTGAATCCTTATCTTCCACCATATACAAAAATTAACTCGAGCTGTTCAGAGATCTAACTCTAATACCTACAACAATAAAACTTCTAAAACTAAACATAAGACAAAATCTTTGTAATACTGGATTAGGTAATGATTTTTTTAGATATGACATCAAAAGCACAAATTTTAAAAGAAAAGAATGATGAATTAGATCTTCAAAATTAAAATCTGCTGCTGCTCCAAAGACAGTGCTAGGAAAATGAAAAGTCAAGCCATAGACGGAGACAAAATATTTACAAAGCATATATCTGATAAAGGACTTGTATCCATATATAAAACAGAACTGAACAAGAAAACGAACAACCCAATAAATGGGCAAAAGATGTGAAAATACACATCATCAAGGAAAATATAGGAATGGCTAATAAACACATTAAAAGATACTTAGCATCATTAGTCATTAGGGAAATACAAATTAAAACCACAATTAAGGGCTTCCCTGGTGGCGCACTGGTTGAGAGTCCGCCTGCTGATGCAGGGGGACGCAGGTTCGTGCCCCGGTCCGGGAGGATCCCACATGCCGCGGAGCGGCTGGGCCCGTGAGCCATGGCCACTGAGCCTGCGCGTCCGGAGCCTGTGCTCTGCAACGGGAGAGGCCGCAGCGGTGAGAGGCGCGCGTACCGCAAAAAAAAAAAACAAAAAAACCCCACACAATTAAATACCACTGTACACTGTATACCTATTAGAGTGGCTAAAATTAAAAAGCCTGCCATACCAAGTGCTGGTGAGAATGTGGAGCAACAGAAGCTCTCCTATACTGCCGCTAGGATGTAAAATGGAACAACCACTTTGTAAATTGGTTTGGGAGTTTCCTGAAAACCTAAGTATAAAACTGTTATATGATTCAGCCATTCCACTCCTTGACTTACCTAAGAGAAAAGAGAGCATATCTCTGTCCATAGAAAAACTTATAGATGAATATTCACATAAGCTTTATTTGTAATGCCCCCAAACTGGAAGCACTCCAAACATCCATCAACAGGTGCATATGTGTAAACAAACTGTGGTATATCCATACAATGGAATACTATTTGGCAGTATAAAGGAATGAACTATTCATATATGAATATGGATGAATCCCAATAATTATGCTGATTAAAATAAGTCAGATGACAAAAGAGTACATACTGTATGACCATATTTATATAAGACTCTAGAAAATGCAAATTAATCATAGCAAGAGAAAGAACAGCAGTGGCTGCCTGGAAAGATAAAGCCAGACGTGAAAGGGAGTGATTACCAAGGGGCCTGAGAAAAATCTGAGGGGCAATGGATACTCTCACTTTCGGTGTTTCATGAATGGTTTCATGGATGTATACATATGTCAAACATTTGCAAACTGTGCGCTTTAAATAGGTGCACTCATTGTATGTCAACTGTACCTCAATAAAGCTGTTAAAAATAGGACATCCCGTCAAAGTCAAAGAACCAAGATTAATATGCTGTATCTATCCTCTTACTGCTTCAAATAAAGTAGAAGTAGTAACAGTAGCAGCAAAAGCAGCACCAGTAGCAGCTAATATCTGAGGAGTTATTGTGTATCAGGCATCCTTTGAAGCACTTTATATGAGTTGACTCATTTATCACTCAGGACTGCCCTGTTGTTTTATGAAGCAGGTGCTATTATCACACTTCACAGATGAAGACTGGCTTATTTCATTTAGCGTTATATCTTCGGGGTTCATCCATGTTGCGGCATGTGTCAGAATGCCCTTCCTTTTTAAGGCTGAATAATATTCTGTTGTATCTATGTACCACATTTTGTTTATCTGTCCATCTTTCCATGGACCTTTGGGTTGTTTCCACCTCTTGGCTATTGTGAATTGTACTGCTGTGAATATGGGTGTACCTGACTTTCAGTTCTTTTGGGAATTTACTCAGAAGAGGACTTGCTGGATCACATGGTAATTTTATGTTTAATTTTTGGGGGAATAACCTTACCCTCTCATTCTTAAATTGTAGTTCACAGAGTGAACTTTCTAGAAGGCAGATCTGACCATGTCATTCTGAGGGATAAAATTCACTAACGGTTCCCTAACTGACTTCAGGGTGAAATTCAGATTACTCAACACAGCGGGTCTTTCCCAGAAAATTCCATCTTACCCTGAGACCCCTACCCAAGGACTTCACTCCTTCCTCTAAGGTTCCAAAGCACCTTTTACATATAGTATCTCTATTAGCACGTCCCTCAACTCTGTATTAATGGTTCTACCTCTCCCAGGAGGCTGTAAGCTACTTGACAACAAGATTCATATTTTTATTCTTTCATAGTGCTTAGAACATTAGTAGAAACTTAATACGTATATGAATGAATGCCAGTTCAGCTATCCAAAGAATAAAAATATTGCCGTTTTGTAAAGTAAGCACTGTAACAGAGGAGACAGAATATAGGTTAAACATCTGTGTGCGTGTGTGTGTACAATGCACATAGGTTAGACACACACATACATATATGTGTAATGAGAAAACCTCTTTTTTTATATGTAACATGTAGTCATTCACATGTTAGTTTCCATTTTCATTCTTAAGTTCTTTATGATGTAGTCTGGGGGCCCTGCTAAGCACAGTGGGGGAAAAGAGGCCAATGATACACAGCCCCCTTGAATGACAGGCACAGTACCAGATACAGGCTAATATCTAGGGTGTCTCTCTGCTGAGGAGTAACATGCATCTGTGCATGGACTGGGCCTTTGACTTTATGAACACGCCACACAAGAAATATGTTCTTCCATGTGGGACTAGGAATCTGGGATGACTTCTTGATTAAAGGTTTAACAAGCTTCTGCTTTATACTCATACACAGAGGAAACATGGTTTCACTGTCTAATAATAAGATATTAGAAGAGTACTTCAGCATGCAGCTAAACCTGATAAAAGATTATGGATAATGGTTTTCCTGAAGCAACAAGTCAAACTAAAATAAATGACAGTTTTGAACTGTGCACACTAGATGACTGCGGGATTTTTTTTCCTTTAATTCTGTGAATCTTTCTGGTAAATAAAAAACATCAGATTTTCCAAAAAGATTCTGGCTTTCCACACTGCACTGCCACAGGAAAAGTAATAGTCACAAACCACATTGCTGGGCTTTCTACCAATGAGCTGGGCCTAAAAGGGGAGTCGTGCCCTCGGCCCATGCCAGGTCACTATAAAGGAGTGACCTCTCTCACAAGATATAAGTAAACAAAACAAGCTTCTTCCAGGCCAAATGCATTCTCCATGGATCCTAAATGAGCAAGCCTTGGGACACTTCAACCTGCACAATTAGGAACATTACAGATCAGCAGAATCTCTGGGCTTAGCACTTTACCTACATTAGAAACAAGTGTTTTGATAGGAGTAAGAATCATGGCAGCAGGAAATAAACTGATAAACAAAAGTATATCAAAGCCACAGAATCAATTTCTGAATATAGAGAAAAATTACAGCCTGGTCAGTTAGGTCTCAGAATTAAAGAAAATATACTGGTGCCAGAAGTGGAATTCTTGCATCAAACTTAAAAAGCCTAAAATTCAGTTTTTCAATTCCAGTAAAATCTAAAAGCTATGGTAACCAAGAACCTCAAATGAACTTCGAAGTTCCTTAGACCTGAATCATGTAATCAGGTTGGATTTGCATAGCCTAATTTCTTAAGTGGGGCCATGCAGACAGCCTTGAAACACTTTTAAAACCGATCTCAGAAGTGGACCTCCTTCACATAGCAAATTGGAAGCGCAACAAAGGGCATTCATTATCTGAGTTACATGAGGGTAAGTAAAGTGGTCTGTTTAAGCCACCAGAGAGACCTGACCACTGTGCTTGTGATTAGGGAACATTTAATTTATGAGTGCAAAGTAATACAATCATATATATTTGCTAACTATATACACGATGAGGTTCTAAGGAAGTCAAGATCTAACAGGGTCCATCCTCAAATTTTACACGTTTAAAAGCCCAAGTGAGAATATGTTCTACTCCAGGGTTCCTAAATTACTCAAGGTAGAGGTTCTCTAGAAACAAATATCTGACATGAAACAGGACCAAGAAGGGTGAAGCTCAAATAATTAAATGTATGACATACGGCAATCAATTAAGCTGAAGCAAAATTCAGCATCGCTGAATATGAAAAACAAACTGAAGTGTAAGGGAAATTGTAGGAGGAAAAAAAAAAGAACAAAGGGGTAGGGGTGGTGATGAGAATGTCAAGAAGCAGGCACAGCAACTGGAAAGAGCAAAGATGACCATGAGGGGAAGAAAGAGGACAAGACAATAAGAATGGTCCAGAATCCAGGGACAGACCCTTCTTGAGCCATCTCAGAGGCCCTGAGGGCACCCCTGAATCACAGACCATTCAGAATTGAGATGCCCAGAGGTAAAGTTCTGCTGAATTCTCTGTGTACACTCTATTTAACACGATGGGGACAGCATGCATAAAAGCCACATGTTTCTAAGAGGACAAATGTGAAAATGTGTCTCTCCAGGTCTCACCCTGTATTTGGAATGTAAAGAGTAAATACATGTGATGGGTATGTGTGAGATCATATATGTCTATGGGGTTACTTTATCACCTGTTGTGTTGGGACAGGATTTCGATTATCAGTAGCAAGTGGAAAAGACTTATGTATAGGCTGTGCTTTATATCTTAGGGGTAAGGATTTAGGGTTAAGTTCTAACAGCTGTAAAGTAAATGTCTGATGCCAATGATAACTCTCACTCCCCTCTGACTGAAACATATGTACACAGTATGTTCTCCAGAAAGTGAACAATTTTCCACATCAGTAGATGACTGAAATGAAACGGTTAAATTTAATTTAAGCTTCTGTTCATAAACACACCAAGTTCACAAATGAGACTGTCTGGGTAGCATAAACTCAGTATAACGCAGTAGGATATAGGTAGATCACAGAGAATGCTCTAAGGTGCCACCAGCTTACCAATGTTTTGTGTGCATCTGTCCTTCAATTACACAGCTTTCAAATACACAAAGGACAACAAACAGTCCTAGAGAGAGGTGAGATCTGAAATTATTAAATTAAACCACAGAGGTTAGGTACTGAGATTACAAACACGTTCTGCATAGCCCCAAGAGGTACACTCAGAACCAAGAGATGAGAACGGGAAGATATCTTCAGCTCTGCTTCTGAGTACGGACTAGCTGAGAATAATAGTTATTGTGATCTCACTGAATTCTCATAACAGCCTAATGAGATTACAATAAAGAAATTGAGGATGAGAGACAGTTTTGCCCAAGGTAACAGAGCACATGTGTTGCAGTCAGGATGCAGAGGCCTACCAAAAGCCAAGGTTCTTTCTGTCATTCTAGCTGTACTCACAAGTTTCTGGTCTTCAGCGTGGGTCAAACGGTTGGCTGACCACTGGTCAGCAGTTGGGGGGGCTTTATACGTCACATCGTTGTACACAGATGTTGTTGCCTAAAAGTCCCTTGTTACCTGACGTGCTACAATTCTCTTACCAAAGCACACTGCTTGCATTTCCTTTCAACACTTACTACTTTGTTGAGGCAAAACCCTACAGCAGCTTTCTCTAGCCTTCTCTGGCTCTTAATTAAGTCTCTCCTATATAGGAAGCAGGATTCTACTTTTTATGTCATTATTCATTTTAACAGTATAAGATTAGCCTTAGACATCAGGAAGAGAGGGATAAATGAGGAAGATCCAAGTGACTTGAGCTGGGAGTGGGAAAAAAAAAAGATGCAGATCTTCCTTCATAAATAAAACTTTCCATTCACACACACACACACACAAAAAAACTGGAATGAAGACACAAACAGTGTGGACCATATAACTTTGTTAAGGAAAGATTAAACTCACTGCATTCTTTCATTCTTATGACAGAGCTAAATGACCATGAAAGTTTACAAGGGTAAGAAAAGGTAAGAGGAAAATAAAGTGAGCTATGGGTTTCCTTAGGAATAGCAATTGTTCCTGCTGCATCTGGCAGCAACGTAGAGCATAGGAAAGTTCATGAAAAAGTGCTAGCATCACAGGCAATGTGGAGAAAACATTTACATTAAGACACCATAAAACTACATTCACGTCTATCATGCCCTTCTGAAAACTTCAGCGCACATTCTAAGGAAATGAAGATAACTAATTTAAAGGTGTGAAAAGAAGTATGATCCTATAGAAAGGGCACAAGCATGGGGATTGGGAGACCTGGAATCCAGGCCCTACTGAGTGGCCCAGAGTCCCTTAACTCCAAAAAAAAAGGTGTAAATTCCCAAAGAATACAATTCTAAGCTTTGTTTAAAATCTGAAATTTACAAATTGGATGAAACCAGCACATGTTATTCTAAACAGTCACACTCATTTTAAAAGTCAAATTTATCATTATGAGTATCAAGATTCAACCTTGATCAATCTCATAATTAGTTGGTCTCACAGCATCTTAAACATCTTCATGAAAAGAGGTTCACTTAGTCTAGTTGTTAAAAAAAAATGTTTTTTTTCTGAGCCACAAAATCCTTAAAAAATTTCCCTACGCATAGAATGTAGCTGATTTTCATTTGGCAAAGGATCAGAAATTCTGGACACACCCGGGCTACCTCCACATTTCATCTGGGTTGAGTCTTCTTTGAAGAGCTTGAGGTTCCTGCCAATGTCTCATGTATACACACCTTGAAGGATTTAGTAAAGACGGCTGGGTTGTCTTCTGTCCCAGTCCTAAGTGGTTTCTAAGGGCAGGATAAAATAACTGGCTTCGTTCAGGTCAGAGCAAGAGCCAGGATTAACAAAAGGATAATCAAGTGACATAACCAGCTGACTGCAAGGCATTAACAGATTCAAGAGCATTTGGAACACTGCAAGGGACAAGTGTCTAAATTTAGTTTAAGAGGATTTTCTGCAGCATATTCCCTGTCTTTCTAATTTATTTTTTTCTAATATTTTCAAAGTCACAGAACCAGTAACATACTGTTTTAAATACTAAAGGTTTTTAAATGTGTTTAATATCTGTCAGGGCTAGCTACCTTATGATCCTTCTTTATATTTTTTCAAGCTATACTTGATTATTTCTCCATAAAAAAATCATGATAATTTTACAGTAGCATTTTTTACAAGTATCATGTTACATTTATAGTTTAATTCAGGTAAAACTGGTACCTTTATGATGCTGAGTCTCCTCATCTAAAAAAGAACATGATACGCCTTTCTATTTCTTATGCCTCCTTCTAAGGAAGAATTTTACTTTATTTTTTTAAATTTAAGATAAAAAAATTTATTCCTAGCCATTTTTTTTTTAATGCTACTGCAAATGAGGTCTTTTCTTCCACTCTATCTTCTAACTGGTGGTTGTTTTTATCTGTGTAAGCTATTTCTGTATGTTAATATTTCTGTATGTTAAAATGAGTGTGCTGGGCTTCCCTGGTGGCGCAGTGGTTGAGTGTGCGCCTGCCGATGCAGGGGACACGGGTTCGTGCCCCGGTCCGGGAAGATCCCACATGCCACGGAGTGGCTGGGCCCATGAGCCATGGCCGCTGAGCCTGCGCGTCTGGAGCCTGTGCTCCGCAATGGGAGAGGCCACAACAGTGAGAGGCCCGCGTACCGGGGTGGGGGACAAAAAAGAGTGTGCTTATTGTTTGTCATGTTATTCTATTTGATCCCATAAAGCTTTCTAGGTACACAGTCATATCATCTGATAACAGCAATGATTTTACTGCCTCTTCCAGTTTCTATACTCCCACTCTGTTTTCCTTGTTGAACTGTGTTGATGACAAAGTACCTCCAGAATAAAGTTAAGCAACAGTCTTATTCCTGACTCTAATGGGAGTGTTTTAAAATTTTGGCATGATGCTGGTTGGTGAGACTGAGGCAGATTAAGGAAGCATTAATCTATTCCTATAAGGAATTACTGGAATGAATACTCAATTGTCTCAAATGCCTTTATCACTTCCGGAAATAATTATATACATCTCCTTGCACCTAATATGGCAAAATGTGTTAGCAGCCTCCCTCATAGTAAGCCATCATCGAGCTTGAATAAGACCAACTGGATTTCTCCCCCAACATTTTGTTATTTAAAAAACTTGAAAACAACAGTGCAAGAATAATCTATATATGTACTATCTTAATTTTTTAAATTAACAATTTTGTACATTTGTTTTTGATGTGTATATATATTACGTACAGATTTATATATATATTTTTTGCTTAACCATGTGAAAGCAAATTCCAACTTCATGACACTTCATCCCCAAATATTTTATTAAGCAACTCCTAAGAATAAGCACATTGTCTCAAATAACCACATGCTAATACCACACTTTAAAACAATAATTTCCTAATATCCATATCTTATCCATGTGTGATTTGCTTAGATCTTCAGAATATCTTTTAAACTCACTTTTCCAGAACATCAATCATGGTTCACGAATGACATTTAGTTTTTATATCCTTCTAGTCTTTCAGTTCTGAAATGTTTCCCCTACCCCTTCTTCTTTTTCTTCCATGACACTGGTATTTCAACAGACCAGCTCAACTGTTTTGGAGAATGTTACAAACTTCAGATTCATCCAATTGTTTTCTGATGGCGTCACTTAACTTGGTCCTCTATGTATTTTTTGAAATCTCAAAGATAGGTGCACAAGGCTTAATGAGGTTCAGGTTAATTATTTGGCTGAAGACTGCTTCCTAAGGTGAGGATATGTGCTTCAGGTTACATCACATCAGGAGGCATACATGTCAGGTTGTCCCACTATTATCAATGCTCAGTTTGACCAAGTGGTTAAAGTGGTCACCTCCAGGTTTCCCCTTGATAAAGTTAGATTTCCACCTTTTCAATTAGGAATAATTTTGTGGTGTGACAACCTAGTACCATACAAACATATTAATGACTCTAACATCATTTATCAAAATCATTTTTCAATTGGGGGTTAGAGAATTGTGATTTTCTAACTCTATCATTCCTTATACATTTACTAGGTGTCATTCTTCTGTAAAAAGCAAGCTATTTTTTGCTTCATTTAATTCTTTCCTTTCTACCCTTAATTTAATTATGTCTGATAGTAGGTTCAGACATAATCCTGCTTTTTAAAAATGTTGGTCTGCCTCTACTTGGTATACCATCACAGACGTAATCATATTAAAATGAGGTCATACTGCATTAGGGTGGACCCTTAATCCAATATGACTGATGGTCTTATAAAAAGAGAAGAAACAAGGAAACAGAAACATAGGGAAAACACCTTGTGATGACAGAGGCACAGATGGAGTGATGTGTCTACAAGACAAGGAACACCAACGATTGCCAGGAGTACCAGAAGCTAGGAGAAACATGGAACAGACTCTCCTCTAGAGCCTTCAGACAGATCATGGCCCTGCCAACACCTTGATTTTGGACTTCTAGTCTCCAGAACTGTGAGAGAAAAAATTTCTGTTGTTCTAAGCCACTTAGTTTGTGGTTGTTACAGCAGCCCTGGGATACACACTGCTTTGGTCTTCATTCTGTCATATTTTAGGTAATATTTTGTCTTTAAGCATTTACATGTTTTTCAACATTTGGATATTTTCCTTTGTATTGTTAGGACATGTATATGTGAATTTTAAAAATTATTTGAGTGTCCTGAGTTTCTGAGAGGATGACTCACTTCCAACTTCTCAAAGAGATGATAAAACTCAAGCCCCACCCTCATTCCCCGCCTCCTGTGGTCTCACCCCCCCTCACCCGGCCCCGACTCCGACTTCTCCCATGACAGATCAGGTCTTCAGTTACCTCCTCATTTTTGGTCCCTGATATTTCCTTTATTTTCTGGTTATCCCTGATATTCATTAAAACATATAATTGTTATATTTTATCCAGCATTCCTAAGTTTTGTAGCAAGATATTTTTTTTTCAAGTTTTCTGGTCTTATTCCTCTGTGCACAGATTTCTCCTGTGTACAGATTGTGTTCATTCAGACCTCAGAGGGGGTCTTCCTTGATGGATTAGACACTCCATTTTCACTGCCTCCCTCTCTGCTTCTGTGGGCCCACTTCAAGGGGAGGGGTTATGAAATGGTGGAACGTTACAGCTCATTTTACCCATGAGGAAGGAAGGCCCAACAGGAAAGGACTTGCCCCAAGGGCAGGCACACTGCACGTGAACACAATGAGACACAGCTGCAGGCTTCATCCCTCTCGAAGCAAGTCTTAGAGGCGAGTTCATCTGCCACTCTGCTGGATATGGTTCTAATATTAAAAGCCATTTGCCGAGCATCTTTATACCATATGTTTAAGTCCTCAGAGTTGGATTCAAAATATTGGAATAAGTGTTTTCTTTAGTCTGTGGAACATCTAGGAAACCATATGGCCTCATTGCTGACAAAATTTTAACATAGGCCTTTGTAATATTTAGGAGACCGTTCCAATCAAAAGCATAGAATATAGGACATTTTCCAAAGAAGAAGGGTAAAATAAAGGGAAAAGATGAAAAAATTTTAATGGCAAGTGAATCTGGCTAAAGAACAAAAGACAGACAATAACGGGTAATCTTCAGAGAAACAACAAAGACAGACTCAGAAATGAATACTGGCTAACCTCACGTAACCTAGCCATCAGGAAACCACAGAAAAAGAGGGCTAAGGGAGAGATCTCTAACAACTTCACAGTTCTGCTGAGTTTTCAAGCTCACAGCTGGCTTTTAGGATACCACTTAAGGAAATTTTAATTGGACTTCCTGGACTTAAATTTATTCTACTGGGTAAATCATATGTATATGGAAAAACATAATAAAAAAGTCATAAATGCCTAGCAGGTTGAGAGAAATCTGGCCACATCTTCATATATGATTGAAAGAATATGAGGTAAATAGCCCATCCTCTGATTCCAAATGGGTAGACACAATCAATTCAAAACAAACTAACAAAAAAAAAAAAAAAGAAAAAGAAAAACAATAAGTCCCTAACAGATGGATCCTGAATACACAGAGGAGCTCAAGTCCTCTAAATATAATTTTGCCCACGTGTTGGACCATATGTTCTCCTTTGGAGATTGTGGTAGCCAGAACTATTTTCTTCTTTCAGAGAGATCACCAGCAAGCGTGACAATGCAAGGCACTCTCATGCACTCTCACTGGGACAGTAAATTGATGCATCTATCCTGGGATGCAAATTTGCAATAGGGGTAGAAATTTAACAGGTATATTTTTTGATCCATCAACATGACCCCTGGGTATTAAGTCTAAAGACACGATTGAATAGGGTTTTCACCATGACATAATTATGACAAATACTGACAACGACCTAAACATTCACCATTAGATGACTGGCTAAACAAATGATGGTACATGTCATCAGTGAAATTCTATGTAACACGTAAAATGATGGGGCACTAAACCAGTGGAGGTGACCTTATTCGAAGAGCCACGTGGTCTTTCCTGGGAGTTTAAGCTCAGGATGTAACACACTGAAACAGGCAAGCACTGCTGGTCAGCCACGTGGGGCCAGTGTTCAGCATGGCAGGAGGGCTAAGGAGCAGGGAGAGCCGCAGGAGACAGACTAAGGCTCTTCTTGCTTGAATGCCAACCTCAGTGAATTTCCTCTTTGGACTGTGTACACTTGGGGTGGGAGAGACAGGAGAGGACATCCCTGGAGGGTAATACTGAAACTCCTGTCAATCTGGCAAGTATATATTTCAGTGGGTTTTAACTTAGTTTGGAGAAACATAAGATGTGACCATTTATTTCCTTCACCTTGAATGATATGAAAGAGTTTATGCTGGTTGCACAGAAGTCTAATAATATCTTCACCAAATGATTGACGGTAAACCCATTAGGATTATATAGATGGAAATATTTCAGGGAATTTTGGCTTTTTTCCCACATGCTATTCTGTCATTTTATTTTTTACAGTTTGCATATACTATACCTTCAGGAAAAGAATAAAAACTGAATGAAAAAAATTGATGAAACATCTAACTTCTCTTCAAGGTCAGAAACATCTTCCACTGTACTTGTAACCTACATAGAACAGGAGCTTAAAGTCTAATTTGGTCCAACTCCTCTACATATGCAGAAACAATGCCAGAGAGTTTGCTAAATGACCAGCATCATTTTCTCCATCTAGTTTCATCTTTTATTTCCTTTTCTTCTTTCTCAGTTATTTAATACTTCTCAACTTTGGCTGATAAAATTTTACCTCTTGATACTATGTCCTACTACCTTAGGTTATCTAAAGCCTGGGATTCAGAACCATTCCAATACAAACATATTCACACAGATGAAAAAATAAAAATAAAAACTTCCCAAGGACTTTCTGCTGGTTCTCTCCCATTCATGAAGACTTTCCAGATATCGATCTACCTCTTTTGCTCTCTGTCTCCCTCTCTCTCTCTCATACACACACACACCTGTGAGCACAAGTCTTCTCTTTCATTAATCCCCTAGAACTGTACACCATTAAGGTTCTTCAACAACCACACTGCATTCCCCACAGAGATTTCCCCACCTCTCCGCATAACTATTGTCAAATGTTCTATCTTAAGGCTCAATGACCTCAAGGCCTTTGCTTCTCTGTCCAACATAAAGGGTAAAGGAGTACACAGCACAGAGATGAGGCTGCTTTTCAATCCGATTCCATTTCTATGTGGACCAAAAATAGAAGCCAGTTCAAACAAAGTTCAAAAATGCTACCAGCTATATTTTACTTTCCTGGGGCCACTGGATACTGAAAAGCTCATGTATTTGTATAGTCCAGAACTTAGAGCAGGTCTGGAAAGCTCTATCTCCAAGGCTGATATGAAGAGCAGTAATCATTGACAATATGGCTTGGATTATTTCATGAGGCAGAAGTTCAGAGTCAGAAGGCACCATGCTTTATTAGACCAGACAATGGAACCCTGGGGAGGTTAAGGTGTTGACCAAAGCCATAAGTGAACAGCTGTGTCTGCAGTTGAGTCCAGGTCTCCAAGTCTTCCTACCCAGGAGTCTATTAAAGTACATAATATTCATCCTTAAGTTTTTCTAGGGTAGTACCTGGTCAAATATATTTAAGGCTGATGACAGAATCCTACACACCAGCTACAGGACAAGATTAGGGGTGAACAGGAGTAAGTACAGAGAGACAGAAAGCAGAAAATGAATATGCTTTTCAAATTCTAACAGCCCACTTCCAGATTCTGGAGATTCAATGCCAATCTGATATTTCTTTTTCCTTTCAAGCAACATCATGATGATAGAGCAGATGAGAAGACAAGAAGAATGCAGGAGAAGCAACCCAGGCCACACAGTGAGGAGATATGGCTTACAACTCCTAGCAGTTTCTGTAACTGCGAAACTGTGGGATATTTAAACCTTCCTTGATTCACTTCAAGCTCAGTAGTCAAAAAGGCTGTTTGGGAAGCAATGATGGGGATTCCTTGATGAAGTCATTAACAGAAATTATGCACCAGAGGATTTCTAATGAAGTTGCTAATACAAGAACTGTTTATGCCAGATGACTAAAAATGTTGCTTTGAATTCCTCAGGTTATATTATGAACACAAAAGCTGGGACTGGCTACTACTCTGATTGGAGTTTATACAGGAATACATTTGAGGATGAGCCCAAGCTGAAAATGGAAAGCCAGCTATGAACATGGAAGACAGTGGACTGTCTCTGCATCTGTTAGCAATATATCTGCCCACGCCTAAGTGTTCATCTCCCAGTTTTCACATCCCATGTGGACTCTAGTACCTGTGTGGGGTCAGTGACCCCTGAGGAGGAGCTGTCAGCCTGTGACAGCATCAAAGTTCCAACTTGACTTTTAGTCCACTCCCCAGTGGTGCGTCCGTTCTTTCCATACACACATACATACACACACACACACTTTTTTTTTTAATCAACTACCGTACTGTATTTGTAAAAGACACTGAGGTTTCTATATGTTCTGTCTCTCAGAACCACCGTAAAATGAGCACAAGTCCAAGAAAGTAAAGGAATGTCAGAGGGTCACAGAGATACGCTGCAAAGATATGCATGGACGTCAATTTAAGTTTTAGTACCTACACGAAAGATGTGGGCGGTTAGAAGAACCCAAAAAAAGCAGGTGAGGAGCCACATCCCTGAGAGTCAAGTGATCGCTTTTCTGCTGTGATACATGCAAGCATTCTTCCTTTTTTCTTTTGTTTTCTTCACAATCAGTTAGCTTCAGGGCACAAGCATAAATCTGAAATCATCATTATAAAATACAAATGTAACAGCAATTTGTGGCTAAAATATCCTTCCCTGACTTCCAACACTAGCTTTCAAAGATATCCTCTTTAAAAGAAAAAAAAAAGGTGTCTTTTTTTTTTTTTTTTTTTTTTTGCGGTACGCGGGCCTCTCACTGTTGTGGCCTCTCCCGTTGCGGAGCATAGGTTCCGGACGCGCACGCTCAGCGGCCATGGCTCACGGGCCCAGCCGCTCCGCGGCACGTGGGATCTTCCCGGACCGAGGCACGAACCCGTGTCCCCTGCATCGGCAGGCGGACTCTCAACCACTGCGCCAATAGGGAAGCCCCCCCCCCCAAAAAAAAGGTGTCTTCTTAATGTCAATAACGTGGGCCTCCTGAGTCCTCAAGCTGCCCCTAATTAAAATACCAAGCTTCAGAACTGTGAGGACCTTGGGATTACACAGGACCTCCATGAATCAGACTGCTAAACAAGTGAGACCACAACACAGCCTGGACTAGAACTAGTGGCCTTGTCTCCTCCTGATCTAGGGGTCCCCCCACACCAGACCCCAACCCCCAGTATGTCAAGATGCCTTTTAAAAATGCAACGTCAATACAAAAAGGCCCCTATTACTTACAAAGATCAGATCTAAGAAATGACCCTGATATTCCCCACCAATTCCCTCAGATAAAATACCATCCTCAAATTTCAGAGCCATTCAGATACTTTGTTTTTCATAATGTTTCCATTAACAAAAAAAATCTGAATAGCTTTTTCTTTGCTTCTTTCTGCCAAGAAGAAATCCTGTACTAGCTCTCTGAATAAAGGCCAGCCTGACTGCAAAAGGGACTGTGGTTATGTAACTGCCATCAGACCCACGACCATCACCGGGAACGTCAGGACAGAAACGGCTTTCGACAGAGAAGGTCAGAAGGCTCCAGGCGAGCACACAAGGAGTTCACATACCTCCTGGTTAGAGAAAGTTTCGATCTGTAGGAGGGGTACATTGAGTGAAACTCAAGCAATCACATTTCTTTCACTGATGTTACGTGACACCAAAATCCTGACTGACTCCATGAAAATAATCCAATTACTCCGTATGTGTGCAAAGGAGAGGCGGTACGTAAAGTTTCTAACCACTTGGAAATAAAATCTCCGATATTTACTGACACCTCAGGCATCTCATCTGCTGTGTATCAAGCAGAAACAAGATCCTGGGGTCCTTGAATTCCTTTCCCATCATTCATCATGTGCCCGTCACCATAAGAAGGGAGAGGGATTGCATTTCATTACGAGAAAATGAAAAGATCTTGATAAAATGCTGAGCTAAGAGATATCACTGAACATTCCAGAATTTTCACCCAATGAATAAAGCCATAAAAGACAGCCAGGGGAGAGAATAAGATGATATTTCTTATGACCTGTTTTCTAATTAGTTTCTTCCTCTGTATTCCCTCTAGTAGTTTTTGCCTCTTTCCCCTGTAGCAATCTCTGGCTATTTTCTATTTTTTTCTTATTTATTTATTCTATCGCACTCTATAATTTTTATTGGATTTTCTCAAAAGTCAACATCATGATTGCTGTGAAAGATATCACTGAAGTGCTTTCTCTCTTACTCCATCCCCTACCAAAAAAAAAAGATTAGTCCAGTCCGTAACCCCTATTTGCAAAAATTTTAGTGGGATCTATGAATATGAAGTTTGGTGTTTAACCCAATTATTTTAATACCTCAGAGCAACTCTTTAGGGAATTACTCATCCCCATTTTACTGGTACATAGAAATCTAAAAAGAATATGCTCACTTTACCTAGAGATGGATATTTTCATTTCTACCCGTCACACACTTAGAATATTCACACTCTCAAATATTTGCTTTTTCCTCTCTTGGCTTCAGCTCTACTGTCTCAGCTGACAGAAAGAAAAAAAAATGACATTTTATAAATTGAATTCTGAAGGCTAAATGATAGTCAATACTGTTAAGCTGGTAGGGACATGCCTAGCATACAGCAAATCCAGGATTATGGTATAAAAAAAGCAATAGTTCCTTTTAGAATAAAACACTTGAGAAACTCCCCTGAAAAAAAGAACTAATGTTTTCTTATTAGCATAAAAAATGGGCAGTCAACACCAGACTCTTGGTACATTCCAAGATCTGCTCTTGTCTCCAACTTCCTTACCAGGATTTTTCCTTTCTGAATAATATGAAAGTTTCCAACTAGCTAAAAGAGAGAACCATTGCCAATGAATATCTTGAGAAATAGTAGTCATGGAAGAAAGTAGTAAAATGAAAGCTAATATATACTTCATATAAATTCAGATCATTAATAATTATCCTAAATTTCCATTATACATTCAATAATAAACTCTTCTATCAACAGAAATTAAATTACCATAAATTTCCAGCCAAGAAATAAGTAGTTAATATTATTCCAAATATACTGAAGCTCAGTGCCTATCCTGAGAGCCAAATGAGATCCCTCTCCCATCAATGGCTTTTCCATGCATTCGGCTCACTGCCTGCTTATTTCAACCAGTAGGGAATGAATCAAGTTCTTAGCAATTTCAACTCAATTCTTACAAAACAATATTAGAGAGAAAATTATAAATGTTCACACAGCAATTCTGCTGTCCTCTTTCATGTGTATGGAAAGGCTCTTGTACAAAACAGTAGAATAAAGAGCAAACTTTCTTTTTTTATTTCTTTAAAGAGCCTTTATACCACTTAAACTGTACCAAACAAAATATTACCTCTATCCCCATTTTACAAAGAAGCAATGACAACTCCTAAAAAATGAAAATTGTGTAGTTAGTTCATCTCTTTGTTTTTTTCATGCATCTAATGCAACCATAAGAGTATCCACTAGGTTTCTTACCGCAGGGATTTCTGTTCCAGGAACAAGAGCTCAGGTGCTTGCCAAAGGACAAAAGATCACCAGCAATCAAAAATCTCAAAAGAGGACCCCAATCCAGTGTACAAACATCACTTTTTCTTTGCTCACAGAGATACCCAGCAAATTTACAAAACTCGTTATCAATAGCGGTATACATGTAAGGTCCCAAGTGGCCAAGACTTTTTTAAAAAACTTTTTAATTTTAGTGGGCAATACAGTGACATGGTTGAAAAACACCAACAGTATTAAAAAGTATACAGTCCTCATGAACATCAACACAAAACTCCTCAACAATGTATCAGCAAATTGAATCCACCAATGTATAGACTATATATATATACACCACAGCCAAGTGTGATTTATCTTAGGAATGCAAGGCTAGTTCAACACTCAAAAATCAACTAATATAATACATCACAACAATAAGCTAAAGAAAAAAATCACATGATCATATCAATAAATGCAGAAAAAGCATTTGACAAAATGCAACACCAACTGAAAACTCTTAGCAGACTAGGAACGGAGAGGGACTACCTCAACTGGATAAAGCATATCCACAAAAATCCCTACAGCTAACATCATACTTAAGGTGAGAAACTAGAAGTGTTTCCACTAAAATTAAGTACAAAGCAAGGATGTGCCCACTCACCACTCCTTTTCAACAATGTATGGATAGTCTTAGCTAATACAATAAGACAAAAAAAATAATAAAAAGGAAATAAAAGGTATATAGATCAGCAAGGAAAAAAATAAAACTGTCTTTGTTTCTGCAGATGACATGATTGTCTCTGCAGAAAATCGAAAAGAATCAACAAAGAAACTCCTGGAACTAATAAGCAATTATACCAAGGTCGCAGGATACAAGGTTATTAAACAAAATCAATTGCTTCCTTATTTACCAGCAATAATCAAGTGGATTTTGAAATTAAAAACACAACGTCACTTACATTAGCCCACCCAAAAAAAGAAATACTTATGTATTAATTATAACAAAATATGTAGAAGATTTTTATGAGGAAAACTGCAAAACTCTGATGAAAGAAACCAAGAAGAACTAAATAAATGAAGAGATAGTCCTAAATAATGAAGACTCAATACTGTCAAAACGTCAGTTCTCCCCAACTTGATCAACAGATTCAATCCAATCAAAATCCCAGGATGTTATTTTTGTGATGTCAACAAATTGGTTCTAAAGTTTAAATGAAGAGGCAAAAGACCCAGAATAGCTAAGACAATACTGAAGGAGAAAACAAAGAGGACGGACACTACTCAATGGCAACTTACCATAAAGTTAAGTAAACAACACAGTGCGGTACTGGTAAAAGAATAAACAAGGAGATCAGAGGGCCCAGAAACACACCCACGTAAATATAGTCACCTAATCTTTGACAAAGGAGCAAACACAATCAAATGGAGTAAAGACAGTTTTTTCAACAAATGGGAGGGAACAATCAGACATTCACATGCAAAAAAATGAATCTAAACACAGATCTTAAACCCTTTCCAAAAATCACCTCAAACGAACCACAGGTCTGAAAACAAAATGCAAAAACTATACAACTCCTTGATGAAAACATAGAAATTCTAGAAAACCTTGAGTACAGCAATGACTTTTTCATATTAGTTGTTTTGAGACATCTGATCCAGGACTGTGAGTGTCTTGGTGTGATAAATTAAGAGTGTTACCTTAGGTAAGGAATTTGTTTGGTAATGTCTGCAGGGAGACTTCACCGGGACAGAAGGAGCAAACGTAGAGACAAGACAGCTTGGAGTGCAACTGTTAACACCCTACTGATGGACTGCTTAAAATGAGACAACTGGGCCAAGGGACTTGGCTCTTCGCTGGAAGACATGACTCCACACTGCTGAGAGCTCTTCCAGGGACACTGCACTAGCAGCTCGGTTGGAGCAGAAGGCAACTTCCCGCTCACACTTGTCAAGAGGCCCATTGCTGGACCAGGGGTCACTGCTCCTGCTAAGAGGCCTCCTTCCCGGACTTCTTGGAGGGGCTCGTGACCCTCTTTTCTACTTTCACTACTTGACTAACTTGTGTGGTAATGGTGTGAAATAAACCACATGATTCTCTAACTGAATATTGGCCACCTTTCATCAATCCCCAATCCCGTGATTCTTGCCCAGCCTTACTGTTGCAACAGAAGCACCACCCCTCTTCCTACAGAAAGCCTGTCATGATGAGTGTTCTCTGCACCTTGCTTTCCTCCATGTGAATACATAGCAAGCTCCCTCTGTGTTTTCAACACTCACACAGTATTCCACTACTGATGTACCATCATCATCTATACCGTTAATATACAATTACATGGTCTCTCTCCAATACTCTGCCATTTGAAAAAATGTACCTTTGCACATGTTACTTCACATATAAGTATACCTCAGAATAAATGCTCAGAACTTGATTGCATTTGTAATTTTGATAGATATTTCCTAATTGAGCCATTTCTTCTAATGACTAAAATACATACCCTCTTCAGCACACACCCTCAAAGAATACCAGGCAATTTATATGGAGTACGTCGTACTTTACAATAACTGCCCAAAGCATTTAAAATCATTCATTTTAAAGTCAAAATAAAATACTGACAAAATGACAAATGATGATCAGGAAAAAATCTAAATAATGTTCAAGAATGAAAAAAAGTCTATAATCCTTAGAGTTACTAGAACAGCACATTTTTTTTTAATCAAATACCAACTATGTTGGTGTAAAAATCTTCTATAATTACAAATCCCATCGATTTTTGTCTGAAAACAAAAACAGCAAATTAAGAAGAAAGCAGTTCAGTTTATGTGTAGATTTAAACAAATCCAGTCATGCTTCATACGTTCAATAAACAAGGTACTTTCGCTTTTACACATAGGAATCACATGAAAACAAACAGAAAAACAGGCTTAAGATGTAATAAACTGACGAAAACCAGTTATAGAAGGGACTCATTCGTAGATTACCCTGAAAAATCAAAGTTACTAAGAAATGCACTAAGTACTCATATTTTTCTAAGCAATGTATTATTAATCAATTGTATCTGATCTGTCCAAGAAGTAAATAAAACGTCTTTAACGTTTTTATTGATAATGATGGTAATTTTTCTGACTAACAAGGTAAAACGCTAGTGGACTTAGGGTTAGAAAGGAAGTAAAAGGGCAATTTAGGTCTCAAAAGAAAGTTTCAAAACTGGTAAAAACCTGTAAAGCAACAACTAGAACAACGAATAAAGACAACTGAAGAAATACCTGGACATGATTCTACTGGCAAAGCGCTTAACAATCCACAGCTCTATCCAATGGAGTGTGTACAGCAGAACAATTAATATCAAGGTGCAAAACTACTGGGGAAGAAAGGGGAGCGGCGTGAATCTTGGGCCACATTATTAAGAACTTTAAGGCATTCTCCTGGAACTAGCCTCTTCTCAAAATCGCCTCCTCTAGTGCTCAAGTCCCATGAGGTCTAAGGGTTTTGTTTTCTTCGTGGCATATGCTCAGCATCTGGAACAGTACCTGGCATACAGCAGGTGCTCAAGGCATAATTGCTGAATGAATAACTGAGTCTTAGACCATTCAGGCTGCCCACTACAGCACCCTCACAGATCTTTCTCCATAAGCATTATTTTACAGCCCCAAATTATACTTTTGCGTTCTCCCTCGTCAGAACTTTACCATATCAATGCCCAGTCGATGCAAACAATAAATCTGAACAATTCATGCAAAACTGCAAATGACTACCAGCAGTTTAAAGTCTTGTCCCTATATACTCAAATAAGGATATTCGTCAATCCTAGAAAATAAAATTCATAAGCTGATAATTCAAGTACCTGGGAGGAAACTGTAGGGCCCTAGTGACCCAAAAAATGCCTATTTTGACTTACCTACCCAAAGAGCCTTCAATTTTGTCTTAAAGAAGATGGACTATAAATAGATTATTTAAGCTCTAGATCTGTTTTGCCATAAGTTACCAGAGGAAAATAGTTTCATCATTAATTAAATGAGAATAGAAGAAATGAGAAATGTGACGAAAGGAAAAGGAGTTTTGTTTCTTTGCTAAAGATATGAGGAGAGGGGAAACTGCTTTCTTTTCAAGGTCAAATTTGCCATCTCTATACTTTGTATAAAGAATTTAGTCCATGAGAAATTAAGAACTGAGACCATAAATTGGGAATAAGTACTCCAAGAAAGAAATCATCTAGAAAAGAAATTAGTTGAACAGAATCAAGGGCATTGCCACAAGCATAATTCCCTGCTTTAAAAAAAACGCAGTTATGTTCAACTGGACCAGCTTTTCACATCTGCAAAAATTATTCTGAACCAACCTTGACACCTAACAGTCATAAAAACAGTCTTAAAACACAGGCATGGCTTTAACTACAGAGACTTTCTTAGTTCCAAGGATCACTTAATAAACTGTTCTCTAAAACTCCTGGGTCCTGAGGTTATGAAAAACACAGTGCTTAAGGTTACTCAGACTCTGGAATGAGACTCCTAAAGGAAATTCTTCCCAAGGTAAAGAAGATAAATGCATAGAAACCTTAGTCATTTGGTCACTACTACTCCCTGGAAAACCTAAAAAAAAAAGAAGTAGTTAATTCTTGGCAGAGTAAGGTGAAAACAGAAATATACATGTTACAAACGTAAATAGCAGAAACCTAGTGTGTTGCACCTACAAGGGACAAATCCATCACTGACTTAAGTAGTATGATAAGACTCTGATTGGTTATGAAGTACTGCAGAAGTCTCCTCTGCGAAACATGCCCTTTTCTTCATAGGATGAGCTTAGTTAAAAGTATATTTGCCACTGCTTTGGGAGCAAATTTTGGGAGGCTACAACGCAGAAGTCTGTTTACTTCTAGCTAATGTTCATGACTACAATTCATTCATGGAAGCTGTACCAAGTGAACAGGGGACCCTGGCTTAAGCATCATGAACAAATGACCTGGCTTTCCATAGGTGTCATGATTCAACTATACGAAGACCATTTATCTGTATTACAAGTTCTTCAAAGTCTTTGTATTTTACTCATCTAGGTGTACCCAGTACTTGGCACTTTGCCTCTCATTCTTAATAAAAGTGAGGAGCTAGGAAAGGAGTGGGGAGCGAGTCAATCTCCCATTAAGCAGACTGCCTGCTTCCTGCAAGCCACAGGATACATTCACAGTGTTGACCTTCCTCCCCAGACGCCCTCACATCTGTCTTGGTCTTTAGCTGGCCACAGGAGCCAGATGCCTCACAACCACAGTTATTGGGCAAGACGAGATGTCATCCTACAGGATTTCTATGTCACGGCCTTGGTAAAACATTAAAGTGATGTCTCCATCTAAAGAGCACATATGATGCAGGAGAAACCAAGACCAAAGTCAAAGAGGTCAAAATCCAGGGAGCTAAAGCATTGAGAAGTTCAGAATAACAGTAGGGATGTAAGATGTAGTGTCCCCAAGAAAAGCAGACGTATCTAACTTTTGATGCAGTGCCTGTGGCATCCCACTGGGCTACGCTGAGAGCAGTTATAAGACAGATGCAATGCAGACACAAATATTTATCCCATAAATAGCTTTTGAGCAGTAATGCCCGGCCAGGCAACAAGCTAGATACCATGGGGACAGGAGATAAATGAGAGATACACAACTGCTGCTGTGTAGCAATCTAGAAGGGAAACAGTGCCTCATACAAACAAAACCATAATGCACAGCAGAGCACAGTTGTTATGAGAGGCACAGGAAATATGCTGTAAGCATTAATAGAAAAGAGCAGAATTCGGGAATTCTTTCATTCACCCAACATTTATCAATACTAGGTACCTACCTACCATGTACCAAGGACTGGTCCAGTAGCTACAGATGCAGGAGTAAATATGACCAGCCAAGCTCCTGACCAAATGTGACCTAAGTTCCAGTGGGGTGGATAGAAAACTTTAAAAATAAATAAATTCAGGAAATACTGAGTACCATGAAGAAAAAGAACACAGGTTTTGTGGTTACAGACTCCAAGAGACACACCTTTAAGTAGGATGGTCAGTAAAGGGCTTTCGAATGATGTAATATTTGCCAAAAGACCAGAATGCAGTGAATAGTATATGTGAACATCTGGGGGAAAACACTTCCGGTAGAGGAAATGGCCAATGAAAACCAGGAAGAACCTTGACGTGCTCCAGGAAGACCAACAAAGCCAATGAAGCTGGAGCAGTGCTAAAGTGGGCAGTGCTAACACTTGGAGCTGAAAAGAGAAGGCCAGACCACGTGGGGCCTCACAGTCTGTGGTCAGGATAGTCTAAAGGAGGGTCCAGGGGCCTCCTGTTTGTCTCCTCTTATTGACACCTTACCTTAGCATGCTACGTTTGTTACAATTAATGAACCAATATTGATACATTATTATTAACCAAAGTGCATAGTTTATTCAGATTTCCTTCCTTCTTTTAACCTAGTAACATGTTTTTCTGTTCTAGCATGCATCCAGGACACCATATAATCGCATCAGTTTTCACGTCCCCTTAGGCTCCCCTTGGCTGTGACAGTTTCTCAGACTTTTCTTTGGTTTCGATGACCTTGACAGTCATAAGGATTGCTGGTCAGGAATATGACAGAATGCCCCTCTACTAGGGTTTGTCTGATGGTTTTCTCATAATTAGACTGCATGTGTGGGTTTACCACAGAGGTAAAGTGCCATTTTCATCATAACACATCCAGGGTACATACTATCAATATGACTTGTAACTGTTAATATGAACCTAGATCACCGGGCTCAGACAGTGTTTGTCAGGTTTCCCCACTGTAAAGTTATTGTTTTCCCCAAAACCCTTTGTCATACTGTAGCCTTTGGAAGAAAGGCTCTATGAGCAGCCCACACTGAAGGAGTGAGGAGTTACATGCCCCCTCCTTTACAGCAGAGTACATAAATTATTTGGAATTCTTCTGCATGAGATATTTGTCTCTTCTCCCCCATTTATTAATTTATTCAGTTATTTACTCATATTACTATGGACTCGTGAATTAATTTGTGTTATGACCCAATCTCTGATGGATTCAAGAAAAGTTGTGACTTTTGTAGATCATCTGGCTTTTTACTGTTGTAAGCATAGGGGCAATACTCTTCCCAGCTTTCCACATCCTAGCAGTAGCTTGTTCTTGTGAGTTTTTGTCTCTGTGTTTGTTTTTATTAACATGAAAGATTCTGGTATTTGAAATACACAAATGCACATACATCATGTCAACTTGCTAAGGAGAATTATATCACTAAGGGCTTGAGACTCAAATTAAAATGCTATCTCGTAGAACTGATCCAACCCAGATGGGTTTTGCAAAGGACGAACATTTCATTTCCAATTTGATACCAAGTTTCCTTAATTCAAGAGTCAGGAGGCTTTCTGGTGACACAGACATGTATCACAGGAAAGCCTACAGCAGGTGTAGAAATATGCTTTCATTTTTTCAGGTAAGTCGTGAGAGGACAACACAAGGGGAACAAAGAAAAAGAGAACAAAAGCATGAACTGATAATATTACCAGGGTGTCACTTGCTGTTCCTACAGCACAGACTTCCAATCCTGTACTGATTACACTATGACATTTTTTTGCCACTTCTCTCTTCCCCCTTATGTTTAAGAATAATACAGCATTCCTAAAAATGATTTGTGGTACTTTTCATCATAAGTTTCTACCTATTTTTTTTTTTTTGCTCATTTTAATGTAGCTACTTTCAGACTCCTCAGAGCTTATAGGAGCAGAGGTGGCTAAAAGATTTGGTGTGAGTTGTGTGAAATAATAACTTGTTCATTTAACATATTAAGGGAACCATTGTAGATCCCAAAATAAGAGCTTGGTGAAAGGTTAGAAACTGCTAAATGCTTCTAATTGATAATATTTCAAAGCATTCACTAGAAAAATCAATATTGAAATATCACCTGTACAATGTCAGAGCACTGCATCACGGGAAAATTATCCAATCCATGTTATATGCATAAAGGCCAAACATAAGCCGAAACCAAGATTATTTAGTGAATGAGAACGTGTGGATAGGCAAAAAAGGAAACAATGAAGAGACTCCAGTGTTTGCACAAATGGGCACAGATGTAGATTTTCAGGAAAAGAAAAATGTTTTTGAAATCTTCACAGAGAACAAGTCAGAATATAATTGTGGGCACTCTGAAGCCAGAAGCTCATGCCCACCCCTGCAGAAATCCCTAAGTCCACATGGATGACTGAAGGCAAATGAGGAAGGGGGAGGCCTCTCGGGATGTTTTTCCTTGGGTACCAGCCGGTGACCCCTCTGAGCAGCCCTGGTGCTGCAATGGCTTCCATCAGTCACTTCAGGAAGAAACCAAGACAGAGGAGTTAAGATATTTGGCACACAAGGTGGAAATGCCAATAAGAGAACTCAGGGCAGAAACAGGGAGGCAGAAATATGCGGGAAAAAAAAAGAAATAGAGAAAAAAGACATAAAGGAAACCAGGAACAGATGGAAAAGCAAGCTGGGGAAACACCTGTTACGTCTCAGACCTACTTAGCCACAACCCCATTGACTCAATGAAGGTGGAATCATCGTTCTCATTTTAAGAGGACAAATCTGAGTTGTGAAAACTATACTGAGACTATGTAGGAAAATGTCATTTTTAGAGACGCACAATTATTTATCAAGGAAGAAAATGTAATGAGGTCTGTGATATACTTTTCAAACTTTTGGCAAAAATAATTCTAAATACTTAATTATTTTTATAGTAAAGTTGGGGGAGGTAGAAAAAAAGGGGGAGACATCAGAGACTAAGATGAGGAATTAAGATTAACTGCAGGGATTTATGTTTTCCAGACATAACACAGGGCACAGTGAACTGAACAGTACGCACCGTCCCTAAACTAGAAAGTATTTCTCTCCCTTCTTCTAACCTGCTGCATTCTCTCACTCTCCAGCTCACTATGGTGTGCACATAGCCTCCAAGCACTCTGGGAAAAGCCATCCATGAAATGAATCCAATATGCAAGTAAAAGCCTTAGGATTTTTACTGGGTTCTGCTGCTCATCTGTGAAGCAAATCCAATATGCAATTAGAGCTTGAGATTTTTAGCAGGGTATTCCTGACAACAAATAACAGTACTAGACACAGCATGTCTACACCCTTAAAGCACCTCTATCTACTCCTCAGTCTCTTGTAGCAAAGAATTTTGAAGTTCCAAGGAAAACAATTACCTCTGTACAACTTAAAGAATTCGGTAATTAGCTCATTCTTTTCAGATAGATACTGACATTATCCAAATGCTTATAATATTCACATGCAGGGGTAGCTCCTTGGCTTTGAAAGCGGTCCCCAAATTACGACTCAACTAAATTTGCAAGGCAGAGTGCTTGAATTCATTCTCCCTTTGAAACAAGGTCATAAATGGTTGTTAAAAGCTCAAGTCAGCCAACAACAGCTTATTATAAGTCACATGTAACTGCACAGGCAATGCTATTTTAGCTGTCAGTTCACAGCACTATTTCTATCTCAGGAAAGATGTTCAGAGTGTAGGTAGACAGCTTATACATTATATTATTCTCTTACTTCTCTGTATACTTGAAATATTTCTTAACTGAAAAAAATAATTCACTCCCTAAGTATTTACTGAAAGCCTGCCAAATGAAAAAATCTGGTATGCACTATGAAATCTGTTTTTATTATACTCTCCCTAAATGCAAGAAAAAGATCACTTAATTAAAGAAGGAAGTAAAACATACAAGCTGTAAAGCATGTAAGATGACTACCATGGAAGTAATACAATGTGCAAAAAGAACTCAAAAAGTAGAGAAGTCAATCCAGTATTAACAAGGAATACTGAAGGTTTTTTTAAAAAGTCACAAAACTCCTCCCATCCCTTTATGCACTCCCGTGCAATGTGACATGACTGCTCTTCTCCATGCCTTGAATCTGGGCCAGCCTGTTGACTTGCTCTAACCTAAAAATGTGACAGAGGTGCCACCATGTGACTTCTAGACCTGCATCCTCCACCCTCACTTTGTTGTAGCCCTGAGACCACCATGTAAAGAAGCCCAGGCCAGCTCTTTTGAGGATGAGAGAGAGGCAGAGCTGAGAGCTAACACCAAACTGTCAGACATGTGAGTGAGATCATTCTAAACCATCCAGCCTCGGTTAAGCCATCAGATGAATGAAGACACCTGAGTGAGCCCAGACAAGACCAAAAGAAGAAACATCCAACCAAGCCCAGCCCAATTAGGTGTCCAAAGTTTTCTAAGAAAATCATGAATAAATAAAACGTTTGTTGTTTTAAGCACTAAAGTTTTAGAGTGTTTTGGTACGCAGCAATAGACACCCTAAATAAATACCCCCAAAATGTCACTACCTCAAATTGTCACTGCAAAGGCAAAGATACTCCTTGCTGCCACTATGCACTTAATTCTGCACGTCTTCATAAGCAAACGTGTAGATCAATTTATGATGATTTCAGGAGCCTTATTAGGCAAGAGGAATACAAGGAGAAGCAAAACAGAGACCCTCCACTCAAGGAACTTAAAAATGAATTCAATAAAGTAGACAAGATTCTACCATAGAGATATGCACAGAGTACTCCATGGAGACCGCAGAGAAAAATCAACAGACAATCTGAGATGGCGGTAGCTGAGTGAGCAAGAGAAATTAAGGAAGGCATCCTAGAGCAGACAGAGCAAAGTCTTAAAAGCAAAAGAATTACAAGGGGCAGAAAGGTTAGTAAGAGAGACGAGCACAATCACAAGTGAGGATGTGTGAAACATCACGGTATTTTCAGGGAACTAAAAGCAGTTCTGAGCTGCTGCATTCTGAGGGATGTGTGGAGCGCGGCAAGACATCTAGCTGGAGAAGTAGAGTGAGATCACAGTGGGCTATAAGGAGTCTGGGCTTTATCCTGCTGGTGATCAAGCATCATCCAAGTGTTCGAAGGGGGGTAATATGGTTAGAATTATGTTTCTAAAAGATTATGGTTGCAGTAAATAAGATGTAGAAGATTGAGAGGGCCACACCCAGTGACAGGTAGAACAGTCAAGGTCAAGGTGAGAGACCACAGGAGAAGAGAGCGTATACTAATTGGGGAGAACTACTGATAAAGAATTGGCAGGCCATGGCAAATGACTGGATGTAAAGGGTAATAAGGGAGAAATCAAAGAGCCCAATACTATCCCCAGGTATCATCTCCAAAGAGGACAGAGCAGAGCAGGCATGGTAGTCTTCTCTGGAGAAGGTAGATTAGAGATAAATTCCTTCTCGGACCTTTTGAGTTTGACTTACAAACGGAACACTTCAGATGCACAGCATGTACTGGAATATACAAGTCTGAATTATCAACGAAATATAGCTAGAGGTACATATGGAAGTCATCTATGTAAGTACAAGAATTAAAACCATGAGTACAGATGAAATCAACCAGGGAAAGCTTCTAGAGTGAAAAGAGAGATATCAGAGGGAGAATTAGAAGTGAAAGTTATTATAGGATTTGATGACTGTAAGGCATATTACACTTTGCATTGTTTATAGCAATAAGCACTCCTTAGGCCCTCTGTAGCGAGGGAAGTGACGGGACAGCCCAAGGCCCCATTGCAGCTCATTCGCCTCCTGATGGGTTATAGCTCAGGATTCCCACGTTCACAAAACCAAAGATTGGAAACTAAATGCTTATTTAAGTCCATCAACTCTTCAAAATCCATGTATATGCCTTGACTCAGGTCGAGGAGTTTAGAATTCAGCCGACTATAATGGCTGTTTTCATCTCTGTTCAATCAATGATTTACACTTCAGGAACCTTAACATTAAGCAAGTGGTACACGGATCTGATATTATGTGTTCAGTTGCTTGGAAACAAAGATTTCTCAAAGTTTCCTTCTCTACTCCCAATTTTAACTATTTCCAAACCAGAAATGTCTGTGTATCACCTTCACAACAAAATAAGAAGATTCAGTATCTGCATTTTTACATATCTTTAAATAACTGTATTTCTCATGGCAGGGTAGACTCAGGGCAAAATAAAACACCAGGTTGCGGAGGTCAGTTTCCTATTAGGTGTCCTGTGACATACTAGGCTCTGAAACTACTCCGTGGGTACCTCCCAGTCAATTCTACACTGATTTAAATGGGATTAACTGGCTGGTATCGTTTCATTTGAGTCAGGGTATGGGTACAATCTTTGATGAGGTAACACAGTTGTTATGTGGCAAGATAAACACCTAACGTCATAGTGTTTCAACCAACAGCCACATCATCTCAAGGTAATCAAGGTGTCATTACCAGTTCTGAAGGCCATTATTAAGTTTGTGGAATAAGACTTCAGCTTTAACTTTCAGCTCCACTGCAATAAAATCAATTATGTGCACAAAGAGGCACAGAACTGCTGAGGTTATTCAGAAGGTCCTGAGGTCAAGGGCTTTGTTTTTTTAAATGTAGGATCTTAGAAAATACATGTAACTTTCCTTAAATAAAAGTCTTCAACATGTAAAACAGAAGCACTTGCAGTTTCTAGCAAATACAGTTCAAAGCCAATAAATGTGATTGATAAATGTATGATTCAATAAATGGATGACCTAAAGCTTGACTATTCTATCGCCTTTCAGTACTAAGATTTAAAGGTCTGTTAGACAGCTTGCCTTTTCAGCAGTACAGACATGATGACATCTGTCCTATACAATCACTCACACACAGTATCAATCATAAGAGCTAACAGCTTCCTTGAGATACTCCATAAACCATTGTATTAATATAGCCTACTGGCTATTTTTTTTTTTTTTAGTTTATTTTTGGCTGCACTGGGTCTTCATTGCTGTGTGCGGACTTTCTCTAGTTGCGGCGAGCAGGGGCTACTCTTCATTGCGGTCCACGGGCTTCTCATCGCGGTGGCTTCTCTTGTTGCGGAGCACGGGCTCTAGGTGCGCGGGCTTCAGTAGTTGTGGCTCCCGGGCTCTACAGCGCAGGCTCAGTAGTTGTGGCGCACGGGCTTAGTTGCTCCACGGCATGTGGGATCTTCCTGGACCAGGGCTTGAACCCATGTCCCCTGAATTAGCAGGCGGATTCTTAACCACTGCGCCACCAGGGAAGTCCTAGACTTAAAGTGCAGTCCCCGGACCAGCAGTATCAGTATCACCTGAGATTATAGAAATGCAAATAATCTGGCCTCACCCCAGACCTACTGAATCAACCTCTGGGGGTGGAGCCACCACTCTGTGTTCCAGGTGATTCCGATGCCCACTCAAGTTTGAGAACCACTGAAGTATTGTACATAAAATCCTACTGCTTTGAATAGATAGAAGAGGGATAAAACCTGATTCTGCCACTTTATTTTCCAAGCTAAATTGGACCAAAAATAGCATTGAAGTTGGGAAAACAGAGGGCATGCTACTTGATGGCTCATTTACAATTCAATAAGCAGGTTAAATTAGACAAAATCATGTCACTGACAAAAAACAACTGTTTCTCCCCATTCACGCTAGAAAATCACTGAGAAAGAAAAGTTACCAAGGGGTATTAGCCAAGACTGTGAAGAAAGGCCCTCTCATAGCTTACTGTTAGGAATGAAAACTGGTACAGCCAAGGGGAATTTGGCAATGATCTAACAAAATTAACTTATGTGTTTACCTTTTGACTTAGCAGTCTCACTTCCAGGAATCTACCCTAAATATACACCTCTAACACTATGAAATTACACATACATAAAGTTATCCACTGCAGCACTGTTTCTGATTGCAAAGTACCAGAAACAACCTACATGGGAACATTTAGAAAACTGGCTAAATAAACCACGTGATATCGAGACAAAGGACACTATGCTGCTGTAAAAGAACCCAGAATATACTGTTAAGTGAAAACAGCAAAGTCCATAAACATGTACCATACGTCACCTCGTGTGTACGAAAGAATGGGAAAAGAAAATATACCAACTGTATCTGCATATTTTTGCAAAAGAAATAAAAGAAAGATAAACCAGAAACTGACACTTGTAGTTACTTATAGGTGCTAGGAGCTAGGATGTGAACTGGGGTGGGGTGGGGCGTGGACATTTCTGGGTACAACTTGTACTTTCACTTTCTGGGTACATATTAATGTTTTACATCTTCAAATAAATAAAAACAACAAGCATGAGTAAAGGGATCCTAAAATGGAACACAACAGAAACACGGGACCCAACCGTATTTCAAATAAAGAACATAATCCCATTGAAGAAAGGAAAAAGGGAATCAGCTCAAGCAACTTTTGAATGCAGTACTTTCACTACATACCCTCAATCTAAGGACAAAAAGAACCACACATAAATATTGAACTCTGGTGATTAGGTTTCTTTTTCACAGCAGTACAGGTAAAAAAATTCTAAAAGAATTTTTAGGATTGAGCAAGTAAGTAGGTATACTGAGAACACTGGAAGTCAGGTTTTTCACAGATGGTGAATGAGTTACAAATATGGAAAGGAACGAATGCCAGAAAGAGCTCTGTGGTACTAGACTGAAAGTAGTGGTACCAGTAAGAATTCATGGTTTTTAATGGATGGATGGATGGATGGATGGATAGTTGTATACATACACATTATGTATATATATATGTATATATGTATACACACATTATATGCAATGTGTCTGTCTATGCACCTTTTTTTTCTTTCTTTCTAGCTTGGAATTCCAAGAGGGCCTAACAGTTACGACACCCTGGTAGCAATGAACACACCTAGCACCAAGATGTGAATACCATTCTCCCCTAAAAGGAACTAGGGTTCCTTGGTGAATTGGCTGATTCCAGGACTGAAGCAGAGAAAGTATACAATACAAAATGAGCCTGGAACATCATGCTGTGCTGGAAAGTACGTAAATAACTCAAATTATGATGAGGGCATGTTGTAAAGGTTAAGGAGCCAGCTTGAAGGAGCTCCCATTGGCCGAATTTGGGAGAATTTGAGCATCAAAGTAAGTACTGGCAGTAACAGTTTATAAACCACTGACTAATAATAATCATAAAAATATAAATAAATAAGTAAAAGAAGAAATAAACAAGCAAACAAATATCTGAATACAATATGAAGAAATATCAGACAAATCTAAGTTTAGGTACATTCTAAAAAATACTCTGCCCGTACTCTTCAAAAATACGAAGGTCATGAAAGGACAAGTAAGGATAAAGAATGGTTCCAAATTAAAAGAAACTAAAGAGACATGACAATTAAATACTATCCATCCAAATGGATCCTGGACCCAGTATAAGGGGAAAATGCTAAAAAAGTCGTTATTAGGACAATAGATAAAATTTTAAAAGTATTCATTCTTATCAATGTAATAAGGTTATGTAAGAAAATGTCTTTTTCTTAGGATATATGTATTGAAATACGTAAGGGTTATTAGTCTACAACTAACTCAAACAGTTCAGGAAAAAAACAGTATGTATGCAAGAGGGAAAGAGCTAATGAAAAAGCCAGTGAAGCACATGGGCAAACCTTGGCGAATTTGGGTAACGTTTATGTTTGGTAGTTTTTTAAGCAAATCATGGAATTCTCTGTAAATCTGACATCATTTTAAAATAAAAAGTTACTCAAAAGCCATCAGTTTCTTTAAAATATAATCAAAGCAAAGAAACAGAAACAGTTTTTTCAAGCAAAGAAAACCTTCTTAAACCTCCCTCTGTGTTTTGAATGAATCTCCCCGTGAAATGTCACTGTTCTCCAGAGAGTTGAGAGAATTCAAGGGAAAAGAAGGTCTAGGAAAGAAAGGTTATGCACGGAAGTAGTTGGAAAATATTTCTTGACTCTTTCCAAAGGTACTTTTGAATTTTCTATACAATCATAGAGTCAGTCACTTTCCCTGTCTTTGTCAAATAAGTTTGTTTCTCATAAATTTGACATTAATATATTTCCATTACAATGTATTTAAATGCAAAATTTTGCCCCTTTCAGAGCCTCAACTGCCTCACAATCATGTGAGTTCAAACTCATTATAATTTTCATTTTTAAAGAGTAAAATACTAAAGCAAAGACATACAGTGTTGTGCATGCATCTCAGGATCAATAATGCAAGGCAAGCCAAGAACGGAAAATTCCACAAGTCTGACCCAATTTCCACATCACAAGTGCCTTGATTTGATTTGTTTTGGAGCACACATTTCTGGATACTACATATGGTAAGAGAAATAGTAATGGGAAGCCCATTTTCTAACATATTCATGGGAATTCATTTTTGCTTAAAAGAGATGAAAAAACCAGTATCAATGTTTTAACCAGAGATTTAAGCCTAATAGCATTCCCAACAGCTGCTCCTCAGCTGCTACCAACTTCATTTAGACATAAATGAAAGCTTTTGCGTATGAATACAGGAAAGCTAAAACTAAAGACCATTTCCAAAGGACATTTTTTTTAATGATAGCAATATTTCTGTTTCAGAATTTTTCTCCCTTGGCATTCTTTCATTTAAAACTGCCACAGGTGGTGACTATAACCAAGATGGCTGGTAGAGTACCTCTTTCCATACCTGAAAAGAAAAGTTCATTTCACTAATAAACTGGTGAGTCTTTAATTCATGCTATTCCAACAGATATTTTTTAGTTTCATAAGAGAGGTTTATTTTTGCTTTTTAACTGTTATTTCATTTCCTAACTCAGGTTCAGCCACTGGCAGCAACTTCACTTTAATTACAGATGCATTAACAGTAAGTCTGCAGTGCTGAGGCACAGATTAAATCATCTCACAGTAGATTTACATCAGCCTTCACATCTCTATGATGGATCACTCCCCAGAATCATTAATAAGAATATAATTAACAAGTAACTACTAAATGTCAGACTGCACTCACAGAACAACAACAAATCCATATTTCAGAACCTAGTGCTCATGCTGTTTGATACCATAATAAATTCCTACTTACTTGATTCTCAACTTTGCTAAAAGCCAGATTTATCTTTTGTAAAATGAACCAGAGCATACAGGTTAAAATTTAAGCCTAACAGAAATAAAATGCATGACATTCCAAACCAGTGGAAGGGAAATCATGAAAACGTTTAATCCATATAATAAATAAGGGTAAAGCAATAAAAAATAAAAAGCATTACAGGGACTTTCCTGGTGGTGCAGTGGTTAAGAATCTGCCTGCCAATGCAGGGGACATGGGTTTGAGCCCTGGTCTGGGAAGATCCCACGTGCCGTGAAGCAACTAAGCCCATGAGCCACAACTACTGAGCCTGTGCTCTACAGCCTGTGAGCCACAACTACTGAGCCCACGGGCCACAACTACTGAAGCCTGTGCTCTATAGCCTCTGAGCCACAACTGCTGAGCCCAGGTGCCACAACTACTGAAGCCTGCATGCCTAGAGCCTGTGCTCGGCAACAAGAGAAGCCACCGCAATGAGAAGCCTCCGCACTGCAATGAAGAGTAGCCCCTGCTCGCTGCAACTAAAGAAAGCCCGCGTGCAGCAACAAAGACCCAATGCAGCCAAAAATAAATTAATTTTTTTTAAAAAGCAAAAGCATTAGTGCATAGTAAAAAAAAAGCAAAAGTAAATAGAAAATGGAGGAAAAAACTGAGGAAATAAATAAATCTCAATATAACAGCCATCACAGTTGATATATCTGTTCTACATAAAAATCACCAGCTAACAGATCAATTCTCAGTTGGACTTTTTTTTAATTCCAGCAATATGCTATTTAAGAGACCCATCTGAAATATAGTGGCACTGCTCTGCTATGGTTATTACTAAATACTTGATGCTTCAGCAGTCACATTTATGTGTCTTTTTTTGACACCGATAGATGCTGCTTTAGTTTCTCTTAATCCCGGGGGGAAAATGCACCCAAAGAAGTGGACAGCTTCCTCCAGAAAATGAGGCACAAAGAAACAAAATGTTACTGTGATGAATGACTGCTTTGTTAAGATATAAAGCCTGTGGCTATTTTTTGTCACTTAACATGTAACTCCTTTCTTCTGCATTAGAATATGTCCTCCCCAAGAGGTTTATTAAGAAAGGATTTGGCCAAAGAACAGAAAGCATGTAATTTTACATATGTTACTGTGAAATGTGAAAACACGTTAATTCTATGCACTACATGTCAAAAGAAAGGGCCAAATATTTGAAGCTGTATCTAAGAGTCATTAAAAACTAAAAGAATAACTTATCCAACTCATTTTATAGAGAGGAAACTGGAGGTTCTGGTGTTCAAGGTTGCTCAACAACCATGAAGGGTACAAAGGCCAGACAGTATTTCTATAAACCTAGAGAGCTAATAGTGACAGAATCAGATATTGAATTCATGGCAAGCCATAAGATGAGAACACTTCCCTTGGATGGTACTGAAAACTCTACGCCTGTGGATTTTTTGCATTTGTTCAGAGGGGCAGCCTCTGTTTCCCATTAAGCAGTCCTGTGAATATCTGAAGACCTAATATTATGCAGGCACTAAGTCTTCTCTTCTCTGAGGTATACCATGCTCACTACTCCGGGCATAGTGGGCAGGCACTTTATAAAAAATCGTCTCACTATGAGACTACAACATCCCACTCTCAGCAATTAATACAACTATTAGATAGAAGATTAGCAGAGACAGAGAACTGAACAACACATCAACCAATGAGATCTAACTGACATTTATAGAACACAGCACCTAACAACAGCAGAATACACATCCTTATCAAGTGCCCAAGGAATATTCACCAAGACAAATCACATCCTGGGTCATAAAACAAACCTCAACAGGTTGAAAAGAACTAAAATTATCCAGAGTATATTCTCCAACCGTAATGGTATCAAACTAGAAACCAATAGCTGAAAGATGGTAAGAAAATTATCTCATTGTAACCATCCCAACATACTTTTGAGAAAGGTACTATAACACACATTGTACACTTGATGAAAGAGTGAGACTCAAAGAAGCTATGCTACCTATGTAAGGTCATAAGCATTAAGTGTTAAA
The DNA here is from genome assembly GCF_003031525.2 of Neophocaena asiaeorientalis asiaeorientalis. NCBI lineage: Eukaryota > Metazoa > Chordata > Mammalia > Artiodactyla > Phocoenidae > Neophocaena > Neophocaena asiaeorientalis. The sequence goes on along the minus strand of NW_020174922.1, from coordinate 5,100,405 downwards.
GCTAAAAATTTTATTCAAGAATATCTGACTCCAAAGTCTACAGTTTCCACAGTACTATGTTACCTCTCAACAAGCAGAGGTTCCAATCGAGTAATTGCCGAACTTGATCACACCCTCCCATATTATTTTTTTTGAAAGTCTGTGTTCCAAATGTTTTTATTCATGTACTACCATCCTACTACGTAAGTCAACATACAAAAAGTAGATATTTTGAAAAGATACTCGTCTAAATAAACATGAACAGAGGTCCTAATGTTTTCTGTATGTAACACAGTGATGGTCATGGATATCCCTCAAGGTTGAGCATTCTTTTTCACCTGCTCTTAAGATATTTTCTTCCCCATCTTTACTTATACAGTTCATTTTTCACACCCAAATTATAGCACTGCCCATTTATCCTTGCTCAATTACGGTCCACTGCTCCATTCTATCCGAGGTCTGTCATCCATCATTGAATGTCACTCCCAGCTTCACATGAGCTGCGACATTGATGGACCTGCCCTCAACAGCTTTATTCAATCAAGAATGAAAATTTCAACAGCACAGGTTTAATTCTTCAGCTTGTCAGACTGGGATTACTAACAACTTTGAACACATTTTTTCAGCCACTTTTTTTTTTTTTTTTTTTGGGCTACGGGTCCAAGATGATGGTGCATTCATGATTTTTTTCCCCCCTTTTTTTTTTTTTTTTTTTGCGGTACTTTTTTTTTTTTTTTTTTGCGGTACACGGGCCTCTCACTGTTGTGGCCTCTCCTGCTGCGGAGCACAGGCTCCGGACGTGCAGGCTCAGTGGCCATGGCTCACGGGCCCAGCTGCTCCGCGGCATGTGGGATCTTCCCAGACCGGGGCACGAACCCGTGTCCCCTGCATCGGCAGGCCGACTCTCAACCACCAGGGCCACCAGAGAAGCCCTCAGCCACTTTTTAATTCACTTAATTGGTCTCACAATCCATACTTCACCATTTTCTTTTTAGGATATCATACAAGATTTCTGCAAACACCCTGTGGAAGTTAAGGGTGGTATATACCACTTTTCAGACAAGTTCACTACTTGAAGAAGCCCTGAGAACCAACCAGTCCAAATGCTCCAGTTTACCTGAAAAAAAACACTGCGATTCAGAGAAGTTAAGTGGTTCTCTCAGGTCACCCAGTCAACTGAGACAGAATCTAGTTCAGGGCTGAAATCATCTGGATTAAACCTGCGTTCTCACTACATCATCAGTGGCCTAATAGAGAAAAAGGGAAACACTGACTGAGCATGGTGATGGATGCCAAGTGTCACAGCCAGTGCTGCATACTTCCTAACCAAAACCTCCATTTATTGGCAAAATAATAAATGCCTACAGGATCAGCCAGACAGCATGAGTGAATGAGCAGACAAGGTATAGCCAGCTGGGAGCAGTGGTCCCACCCAAAGAGGACCCCACAGGCACACAGCTCAAGCAGGCAGCCAGAGACACAGGTGCGAGGCGGCCAGATCTTCTGATTTCTTCTGAGGCTTAAATGTCAGCAACGATTTCAAATTTGACACAGTCCCCATGAAAGAAACCACATCCAACTGGCAAACCACTCAATATATGCCAGGCATCTTGCATACTTTCTTTCTTTCCACAACCAGGGTTTTAATGGATGAGGCACTTGTAACTCAGAGAGATTAAAGGTTGCCCACATAGTTAAGAAGTAGCAGAGTCATAATTCAAGCCTGTTTAATTAAACAGCTGCACTATACTGCCTCATTTAATCCTTAGAGCCACCCTCAGAGGCAGTTACGATTATCCACATTTACAGATTGGGGGAAGTAAGTCACAAAGATTAGTAGATTCTCCCCTGACACACCAAAAACCCAGTTTTATGTCTTCCAGTTTTAATAGGGACGAAAGACTCTCAAGCAGTGAGTCTTAAAACTAGAAGATACTTCTTGACTCGCACTTTTTATTTAGCTTGGAGGTCACTGTCCAGATTCTTGTGCCTCTAAAGTAAGCCAATTTCAACTTTAATGGAACAAATAAATAACACTGACTATGAACTGTTATCTGATGAAATAATCAGTAAACCCTGAGAGTACACTCATTTCTGTGTTTTAGCACCAGTTCCTAACTTGAATTCAAGAGGACATGTAAATACAATATTCTGTGTAAATAGGATTAAGTGTTCTCTCCCTGAATCTAAATGTTGGCACCCAAAGATTAACTATTCTATTTTCTTAACCTCTACTCATTCATAAACCTCTCTCCAGCCCAGGGACATACGGAATATGTTGGTGTGAAAACATACACACACCACACTTACTTCGAGGGCTGACATTCCAGGGACAACTTCTATGTCTCTGTCCCCACACCTACCAGGCATCTCAAAAATGGATTTGCTGGCTCCTATCCTACAGCTGTATTATCTACTGCTGAGCCTGCGCATGGGGCTGAGAGTCATTCCAGGAACACACAATAGCGAACCAAAGAGAACCAAAGCATTGTCTGAGGGAGGGATCAGAGCCAAACAGAGACTTCCTTCATAACTTGGGATCCCCATGTAAGTACAGGGAGGCGCCTCACGCTCTCTCCCCTTTCCCATTCTTCCTCCCCACTCCGTATTTCCTCCCTAGGTCCCCTGTTCTCCCGTCAGTTAATTCCCTAGGAACTACCGCTAGCAAGAAAATTTCCATCGCCGTTTCTCCATGTCCCATTAAAAGTCACTTGAGCCTTTGTTCAGCTCCATTTTTGCTCAGAGGAGGATAATTTCATGACTGATTTCCTATTTAATCAGTTACCTCTGAGGGACATTTGCATTTTAAGCGGGGGCTCCCAAAGACTTAATCTAAAGGACTCATTTCTCACGGTAGATTTTCTGGTCCCTTGGTAGAGCGAGAGGTGTTGACCTCAAGGTACAGCTTGGAGGACTTCAGTCACACTCCTCCCCGCAATTTCCAACAGTTCCCCTCCCAGTAAATACACTATAGAGTTCCCGCTATGTAAATACAGCTTCAAGCCACCTTTAAATAAACATCTAGTTTTTTTAAAAAAATTACTGTGGGGGATATCTCCCAATGTTCTTAAATGATTTTTAAGTGAGTTTATGTATTAAAATGCCTAGCACTGTGGATGGTATAGATAGTAAACATTTAACAAGCAATGTTGTTTGGTACTGCTTTTTATTAACTGTTATTATAAACCCATTTTCTTTCACACATCTAGTGAAATTCAGATGAAATAAAGCCTTTTTAGACATCCCAAGGGGAGGGGAATTAAAATATGCCTTAAGAAGAAATCAAACAAAAGGGAAGCATTATGATTTACTACTAAAAAAAGAAAAGTTATCAGAAACAGCTACTCACCTTGCTGTAGTTGTATAAACAAAATAGATCTATTATAGATTTTGTTTTTTGCTAGGAAAGAAAAAAGTATCAGGAGGAAAAAGACACCAACCACTTATGCCTTAAGAAGAAATCAAACAAAAGGGAAGCATTATGATTTACTACTAAAAAAAGAAAAGTTATCAGAAACGGCTACTCACCTTGCTGTAGTTGTATAAACACAATAGATCTATTATAGATTTTGTTTTTTTGCTAGGAAAGAAAAAAGTATGAGGAGGAAAAAGACACCAACCAACAACACTACATAGCCCTCACAAGAAAAGGAAAAGGGTTTTTCCTTATAAGTGGCCTACAGAAGGTACAGCATCAGACACTCCAGACTGAAGTTTTTTTGTTTTGTTTTGTTTTGTTTGTGGTAGGCGGGCCTCTCACTGCTATGGCCTCTCCTGCTGCGGAGCACAGGCTCCGGATGCGTAGGCTCAGCGGCCATGGCTCACGGGCCCAGCCGCTCTGCGGCATGTGGGATCTTCCCGGACCGGGGCACGAACCGGTGTCCCCTGCATCGGCAGGCGGACTCTCAACCACTGCGCCACCAGGGAAGCCCCAGACTGAAGTTTTTAATGAACAATTTATTAAAGGCTGTTAAAAAGAGCAGCATCTTATTCACTGTTCGTTAAACCAACTTTCTGCAGCCAGAGTAGAGTATATGATACGAATACCAGAAAGAAGCATTTCCGAACAATTCAGCCTCAAGAGGGATCTAATATGGAGCACCTCCGACAATCCTACCTGCAGTTAGTCAGTTAATCCAATTCTGGATGCTCATCTATAACAGCAGTCCAACAACGCACAAGTTGTATTAAGCCATCAAAACTACATGGAATCTTTACGCTGAGAGCGCTGTAAACTGAGCATGCTGAAAATCTTCCATCAGAATCACTGAGAGGTAGGGTCAACCTCTTCTGCCACAATAATAATTAAAATAACCAATTTCTACTGGGTGCTAGACAGTCTTAAGGGCTTTACATATTTTAATTCATTAATCCTTACAATTAACCCTACAAAGAAACTGCTATTATTCCATTTTACACCTAAGTACAAAGTATACACAGATTAAGCAATTAGCTCAAGTGACAAGGTGAGTGCCGAGAATGTCAACTAATAGCATGCATATGCCGTGTCCCTGTTTACAAAGCACATTAAGGCACATTATCTCTCTGGTCCTCATAACTGCCTTGTGAGGCAGGTGTTTTTACTTCTGTCCCTAATTCATAGATGAAGAAACCAACTAGAGAGGTAAGTAACTTGCCTAGAGGCACAAGGAGTTAGAGGCGATGACATCAGAAACCAAGTCAACCATAAGAGCCGACCCACGTAGGGCGTGTAAGGACCTACTGCCACAGGTCTCACCTCTACGTAGGATGACACAGGGAGACCTTGAGGACAATAATCTCAATAAATCTCTCTGCTTTCCTGTCCCAAATTCTCCGAGTGGTCACGTGTACATACCTTTATCACAGTGTTTACTGCAGTATATTAAAATGGCCTGTTCATGCATTTTTTTTCTCCTCTTAGATAAGAAGCTCCTGGAAGGCAAGATGATGAGGTATTCATCACATATTATACTAATTCTTAATATAAAGTGGCTGGCAACTAGTAGGGACTAAAAAAAAGCAGAAATGAAATACTAGTTCAATGTGCTTAAGTCTATTCGATTATATTCCTCTTTGAGGTCGATGACTAAACTCTATTTCAAGACCATTCCCTAGGAACAGTCACATTTTGTTAATAATTTTAAATGTTTTTGACCGACAAAAGATTAATCTCCAAAATATACAAACAACTCATGCAGCTCTATGTCAAAAAAACAAACAACCCAATCAAAAAATGAGCAGAAAATCTAAATAGACATTTCCCCAAAGAAGACGTACAGATGGCCAAAAAGCACATGAAAAGATGCTCAACATCACTAATTATCAGAGAAATGCAAATCAAAACTACAATGAGGGGACTTCCCTGGTGGCACAGTGGTTAAGAATCCACCTGCCCATGCAGGGGACACGGGTTCGAGCCCTGGTCAGGGAAGATCCCACATGTCGCGGGGCAACTAAGCCCATGCGCCACAACTACTGAGGCTGCACTCTAGAGCCCTCGAGCCACAACTACTGAGCCTGTGCGCCACAACTACTGAAGCCCCCGTGCCTAGAGACCGTGCTCCTCAACAAGAGAAGCCACTGCAATTAGAAGCCCACACACCGCAACGAAGAGTAGCCCTTGCTCGGCTACAGAAAGCCTGCGCACAGCAACGAAGACCCAACGCAGCCAAAAATACATAAATTTATATAAAAAAAGAATGTTTCCTTTGTACTAAGCAGTCCATTTGCCCATGAAGTTAAGGCTAATGTTACCTCAAAGCCACTGCTGAAATTTAAAGTATTGCTCTGGTATTTTTACTGCTTTTGAAATTAAGCTGAGCGTATAGCTAATAGAGTATCTGCAGATACTCCACACCAATGCAAAGTTCTATATGGTGAATACAAACACTTTTAGTTCTGGTCCGAGCATGAATATATGTTATATATGGCATCTAAACCAAAAGTGTGTCAGCATATGACTCAAGAGCAGCACACGAACATGGTAGAGGCAAGAGCTTATTTATACATATCCACAGTTCATTCCAAGTACGATTCAGGGCACTGAGACAGAACAGAAGGGGTGAACCAACCTCAGATCTCATCCTAACTTAAAATGTAACACATTAGGCCTTAACAGTACTTTTCTTCAGCTTCAAGAAGCACAGGTCTCCGTGCAGAGCCACCTGGACCCCCTTCTCCCCTCTTCCTGGGACACAGCAGGTGGGGCTGACTCAGGAGGCTCTGGCTGAAGGCAAGGAGGCAGGAAGGGTATGGTGACCCTCGAGATGATCCGGTTTAGACCACATGGACTGGATCTGTTCAGTGCACTAAAGAACATTACTGGGGCTAGAAGTCCAGAGGAGGTAGACCCAGAAGATGTGACAGCAACTAGGTCAGCTGATGTGAAAAATAAAGGAAAAGTGCTTCAATCAGCATTTCAAAACATTTAGGTTTTAAGTGGTATGTTTAAATGAACACTATTTTGGGTTTTTTTAAGGTTTTAGGTAATCAAGGTGTAATGTAAAACAAATTTCTTTGTAAATGATTTTTGAAAATTGACTATTCAGACTCAACTTACAAGGCACATAAATCGATCCATCATACAAAACATACTGTGAAATATTAAGCCATGCTGCTATGTGCATTATTAGAATGGACTCAGTTCATGTCACCAGCTTCCCAAGCTGTATGATCAGGAAGGCAGAGCCAGAGCGTGTAGTAAAACACCCAATTTCCCTATTACAAAGTTGAACCTGGGGAGAGGGATGGAAAAGAGACTGCAGTGTGTTCCTTGTTGTCATATTCCCACAGTTACATGAAAAAGCAAGTGCTATGCGAATTCAGAAAGATGAAACAACGAAATGTCATCTAGGTACTTATTTTATAATAAATTACGGTCTTCTGACCTGCTGGATTGTGATTTTCTTTTCCCCTTTACAGCTTCCCATTCATGGACCCTGGCTCAAAGCCTCTTAGGGGTCCAGAGCACTTCCAGAGAAAAAGAAAAATGCACGCTGATCCAGTTCCTCTCTTCATCACCGCCCTCTGCTGAGGGATATTTCACAGAAAGGTAAAGAACTGTTTGATGTCTGAACATCTGCAGAACACTGAACCATGGTTTCTTCCGGGACCTATTTAATCTCACTGCAGACCTCCAATCACATCCGCCCGGAGCAGCATGTCTCTGTCATTAAAAGGAACAATTTAGATGGAAAATGTCCACATGTTACCACACCCAGTTATTTTTCACTTTTTACCATTACCTCATTTTCTCTACTTATTATACTCTTAAAGTTGCAACAGAGTGTTACACTTCTGTCACAAAACAATGTGTTCTCTTATCTTTCAGCATACTATTTCTTATCCACAGTAATTACTGGTTAATACAGTCAGTGGTGATTAAATTCATTTTTACCCACAACTTCATTTTCATAAATGTTCTCTTTAAACATTTTCTTATTTTCTCTTGAGATTCCTGGACATTCCTGGACATGGTATATATCACTTTCATCATTAAATTCCGTTGATTCTGGGCCCTAATCTACTCTTCTGGGCTAGCCTTTCAGACAGGCATACTGACTCAGAGACAGAGCTCTCCTAGAAACAAATCAAAACCCTCATTTCTTAGCAGAAAGGCAACATTCATATCTACTGCTACATTTTCCATGACTGCTTATCCACTCATTTGTATAACAAAACTTCAGTGAACAAATACGAAAAAAACACAACAGTCCCCCTTCTCTCCTGGACTGCAGTTATTCAGGGGAAACAGCACAGAAACCCATCAGAGAAATAAGTCACAATCACCAGAGAAAGGAAAGACTGTGAATGATTTATGAACAAAGACACAGAGAAGGGAAGAGAAGGGGGCAGCCAGAGACATACTAACTTTTGCAGCCTGGTTTTCCTTTGACTGGGAAAAGGATTCTCATTGGACTCTTGATTTCTTGTCCTCGCACCACCTGCCAGCTCTCTCCTTGGCTTGACACCTTCTAGCAGCTCGTCGCTAATTAGAGTCAAGGAAAAGTCAAAGCTTAAAATGTAGACTGAGTAATGACAGAAGCCTGGCTGTGTAAATATACTGTACAACTGCTTTTGCCAGGGTTAAAAAAAGACTTTCTCGTTATTCCTTTTGTTATGAACTTGATGTTTTCTACCTACTTGAAGCTAAGCTATCACGTACCCTCCATGCTGGCGTCTTATGAAGGTCTCCGTGAACATTCACTAAGGAAACATCTCTCCTCTTCTTTCGTAGGATCAGCCCAATTCAGCTGCCCACCGAATGAACTGCTTTCACCCTTCCAGCTTCCGTGAAAAAGTTAACTTCCTCTAAGCAACAAATCATTTCAACACACTGGTCTTTCCCTACCCCCTCCCACACATCATCACACAGTGAATGCATAATCTCAGGCATTATGACTTTTTCCATGCTCCTCTTTTCATGACTGCGGCTTGCCGGAGTATCTAAAGCTGGTGACTCACCTAAAGACTCTGCTCCACCTTTGCTCTTTACCTCCTTCTGTCAGTTACTCCCTCTAGCTCTGTTTGTAAAATGGGAATGGTAGCTACTTACCCCTCAGAGGACTTCTGTTGGAATTAAATGAGAATACTGCGGGACAGTGCCTGGCATAGAGGTTAATACATGAAAGAACTCAGTTATTGAGAATTCTTTTTATTCCTTTCTTTTCCTACTGGGAAAACCTAAGTCCAAACAAGTTATCCCATAAGGTCACACAACTCTTGCTCCAGAGACAGTCTTAAACTCTCAATTAGAGAAAGGTTCTTCCTCCCTTTTTTTCCTATCAAAGTTTTCTAGTCTCAGGCAGACATCATTACCAAGACAGGTGATTATTCCAGGGGAATTAAAATGAGTCCAGAGAAGATATTAAGGCAGCTGAGGAACACAAGCACTAGGAATGAAAGACAACAATCGATATCCTCTGAGGAAACCAGGTCAAGAAACTCTCCAGATGAGTCTCACGAGGATACAGAAATGTAAACAGATGGGAAAAAAACAGCTGAAAAGCTAACAGTCAAGAATTTCCAAGAACTGAGGTGGGGGGGTGGGGCTAAAACATCCAGTTGAAAGAGTTTCCAGTGGAAGGCGGGAAAGCAAGCAAGTAGGCAGGCAAAAAACAAGCATATGAAGACAAAACACAAAATAAGGTGGCATAAACAAGGCAGACAGAACAGCAATAAATGGGTGAAACTTAATACCCAAAAGACTCTCAGATTGAATTTTTTAAAAATCGTGACTCAAAGAATCAACATTAAAGGTATGGAAAACGTACGTCAGAGGAGCATAAAATGGAAGAAAGCCAATATAGCAATTTTACTATCAGCTAGAATAGACTTTAAAGCCAAAACATCATCAAGGACAAAGAGAGAATCTGCCTACTAAGAAAAGGAATGAAACAGAACAAGACTACAATAATCACAGAAGTATTATGTACCTAAAAATCTGACCACAAAATATATAAGTAAACAAGTGACAGATCTACTGGGATACATAGACAAATCAACTATTTTCATCAGTTACTTTAATACGCTCCCCATAGAAACTGACAGGATATTTAAATAAATGGTTAACAATATTATATATATTACATATAATATTAAGATACTCCTCTCAGAAATGACAGAGAAAATGTAAATATACTAATTAATAGCAACACATAGAACTTTAGAAACACAGACTGTGTTCTTCTTAAGCACTCATGGAATATTCACAGAAACTGACCACTTCATAAACGACAATGGAATCCTCAAAAAGTTACCAAAAAGTTCATCAGATTATGTTCTTACCTCAATATAATAATAGGCAGAAACAAATAATAAAAGGATAACTAGAAGATATCCTATCTGAAATATATGTAAAAGTAATAATGAAAAATAATATGTGCTTTCAAGAAGAAACAGCAAGGAGAACTCACAATCCTTACGGCGTAATGACAAGGGAAGAACTCATGCCAAAATCTGTGGACTGTGCCTGAAACAGTAACAGCAGGAGACTCTGAGCCAATAAGTTAATTCATTAAGGAAGACAAAGCCAGGAGAATAAAGTCAGAAATGAGAAGGCAGCGAATAAAGATATGGGCAGAAATCAATGAACTAGAAGAAGACCAAAAAATAAAAAAAGAGAGAGATTAAGAAACAACCAAGTGGTGTTTTTTAAAGGCTAATGATTTAGAATAGCCTTAGGCAAGACTGACAAGACAGAAGGCAAAGAAATGGCAAAGATCCCTCCCTCACACCATAAGAAAAACCAAAATCCAAGGAGTTTAAGGGCAGAATAAAGATAGAGAGGAAATAACTACTGAAATAACGAGTGAGGGAACAAAGAGAATAAGAATTTAAAACAGTTAAGTAACGTCAATATTAACGATAAGAAAATCCTGGAAATATGAAAATGATATGATGAACATGTTGACAGGAAAAACCATCAACCATCTTTACCCAGCAAAACTATCATGTGAAATACATTTTAAGAAAGACAAAAGCCAAAAGAATTAATCAGCCCACCCACAGACCACTAAAAATAAAACAAAGAGGTGTATGATAAGGGAATGGAGAACTAATGGGAGAGTTTTACAAAATTGTCAAGTACAAAACCAATATACATAAAATCAATAATATTCCTCTCCACTGTAATAAGGGCAACAAATAATATACAACAACAAAAGCATTATATCTAGGAATTAACCTAACAAAGGCTGCACGAGATTCTCAAGGAGAAAATGTTAAAACCTTAAAGCACATTTAAAAATCTCTGTATAGGAATAAAGACGCAGACATAGAGAATGGACTTGAGCACTGACATATATACACTACCAAATGTAAAACCAGTAGCTAGTGGGAAGCAGCCGCACAGCCCGGGGAGATCAGCTCAGTGCTTTGTGACCACCTAGAGGCGTGGGATAGGGACAGTGGGAGGGAGGTGCAAGAGGGAGGGGATATGGGGATACATATATACATATAGCTGATTCATTCTGTTATACAGCAGAAACTAACACAACATTATAAAGCAATTATACTCCAATAAAGATGTCAAAAAAATCTGTATACATATAGAGAGAGAAGCTCATGGGCAGGATGAGTTAACATTTTTAAAGATAATCAAGTTTCTCTAAAATTAACTTACAACATCACTGCATTTCATATAAAATCCCATCAGGAATTGGAGGGAGCTTGACAAATTAATTCTAAAAACATATATGGAAGAAAAAAAGAAAAATAACAGCTAAGACATTTTTTGGAAGAAATTAAGCAAAAGCTGAAGGGGTTTATCCTGCCAGATATTAAAATTAATCATCTAATAGTAATTGAGAATGGTAAAAACTAATGAAAAAGAATCAAGAAGCAAAGTCACGAAACAGAATATGTTTTCTTTCTTTCTATGTATCATACACGCGCACGCGCGCACACAAACACACAAATGGGGGAAAGAAGGGAATCAGAGAAAAGGTCTGGGGTCAGTGATAGGGTGTCAGAATTCAGATTTGGGGAAATCCTATGGCTCTATAATTAGGATATGAGGGTGACCAGTGAAGGGAAGGAAACCATGTATTCCACAGAATAAGAAACACACCTATGCAGTAGAGGAAAGACTCTAGATGCTCTAAAACAAAGAATTATCATGAGCAATCTCATGTATTTATATATTCCAAATATGACAAGATTCTATAATGTACTACGATCTGCTTTATCCTTAATATTACCATTTACAGACAGTTTTACAAAAATATGCTTCAGTTAGTTAACTGAAAACATCATGTGGATATCACCTCAAACACATTTCAACCACAGATTTCCACGGATGTGCAACCCAGAGGCAGTGGAGGGTTGACTATAAGGGACTTGAGCTTTGGTGGATTTTGGTATCCACAGGGGTCCTGGATCGTTCCCACGGACACCAAGGGATGACTGCAACATGATTATTAAGCCTTGGGGAACACACAAACCAGAGTTCATGTTCTTTTGTGTACTTCAAATGATTACAAGAATGTCACTTATTTCCAGTTTAAGTAAAATCCTGGCAGTAACCACATTTTATTTATTTTATATCGATACACATGTGTAATATTTTATTCCATAACTGAGTTGAGAATCTGAATGAAAATTACATCATCTGAACTGTTGTTTTTAGTTAAAATTCTAATCAGAGCTCGTATGAAGTCAACTTTACTCTCTACAGGGAAGATGTTATTGTCAGTATATTAGAAATGTGTGGGACTCTAAATAAAAACTGGTGAATATGAATGCTTTTCTTTTAGATTAAGTTAAACTATGAGTCATTCTACATTTTTTTCCGGGTAGAACATCTGGATTTATTAAATACCATTTTGGTACAAACCTGTCAAAACTGTTAACTGTGATTTTTCTTCCTCATTTCTCTGTTATAAACAGATGTATGACACATTGGTTTGAAACATTTATCTGTTCAAAACTTAGGCATAGCAGAAAAAGCACCTACGTTGCTCTAAGTAAAACAGTGTTACACATTTTTTATTCAAAATAACTAAAAACATTCATTATTTTCCTCATGGCTGAAATGATGCCTTGCATAGGTTTTTATTAAAAGAAAACTGTGCTGGCTCATTGAGCTAAGTCTAATAAAGCAAACTCACTTGTATTAATTAATAGGCACAGAGAAAATGAATTTATTTTTCATTTGAAATAGAAAAAAGTAAAGTTTTATGGCATCCCCCCTGTCCTTTTAAATATCATACCATTTGGTAACATAGATTTATCTTTGTCATACCATTATTAATTATTTTTTCATTTAAATCATACTGAAAACATAGACCTTTTGGCCAAATCAGAATGCAGTATTTGTGAGGTAAAGTGAGTTGTTAAATACCAAATATAGTTGTTTTCTGTCTTTAAAAATGTATACTGTACACCCCAATGTTCATTTCAGCACTATTTACAATAGCTGAGACATGGAAGCAACCTAAATGTCCATCGACAGATGAGTGGATAAAGAAGATGTGGGGGCTTCCCTGGTGGCGCAGTGGTTGAGAGTCCGCCTGCCAATGCAGGGGACGCGGGTTCGTGCCCCGGTCCGGGAGGATCCCACGTGCTGCGGAGCTGCTGGGCACGTGAGCCGTGGCCGCTGAGCCTGCGCATCCGGAGCCTGTGCTCCACAACGGGAGAGGCCACAACAGTGAGAGGCCCACATACAGCAAAAACAAAAAAACAAAAAACAAAACAAAAACAAACAAACAAAAAAAAAAAGAAGATGTGGTAGATATATATACAATGGAATACTACTCAGCCATAAAAAAGAATGAAATAATGCCATTTACAGCAACATAGATTGACCCAGAGATTCACATAGTAAGTGAAGTAAGTCAGACAGAGAAAGACAAATATCATACGATATCACTTATATGTGGAATCTAAAAATTATACAAAGGAACTTATTTACAAAACAGAAACAGACTCACAGATTTAGAAAACAAACTCATGATTACCAAAGGGGAAAGGTTGGGAGGGATAGATTAGGAATTTGGGAGTAACAGCTACACACTACTGTATATAGAATAGATAAACAACAAGGACCTACTGTACAGCACAGGGAACTCTACTCAGTATTTTGTAAAAACCTATATGGGAAAAGAATTTGAAAAAGAATGTATGTATATATATATATATTTGCTTTGCTGTACACCTGAAACTAACACAATATTGTAAATCAACTATACTTTAATAAAAAAGTAAATGTTTTAAAAATATATACTGTAGAACCTTATAATGAATAAGTGAGTTAAGAGAAAAAGGCATAAAAGCCCACACTAACAGATTTATACACACACACTCACAATGAATGTCACACAGGAAACACATTTATACTCAGAATAAAATAATATACTTGATGAAGGAGTGCTTTTTCTACCTGGATTTCATTGTAATAATTTGAAAAGAATCAATTGTTGATGTGATGAACAGCCCACAGTACTTTGCTTCCAGGTTTTCAATTGTAACCTACATTGTCAGCTTTCTCTAGGAGTTATCTTCATCATTTCAACCTGAATGAACCAAACTATCACAGAAAACTCTTTTGAATACATCAGATATAACAAAAGACAGACTTGAGACAGTATTTGGGACCTGACAACACAATAATTTAGAACCCTAAGAAGCTACTTGAAAGAAGCCAATGGTTCATTTTCTGAGCAGCTTTGATTCTATCAGGGCACCATCTCAGGACATTTTGGAAAATTAATGTATTAAATGATATGATAATAAGAAAATAATCCAAAGGAACTCTCCTTCTCAAGTGTCTAAATCATTAATTTACTAATGCTAAGGAAAAATACAGCACATTTTTGAGCAAGTTAAATCGGCATACTGGCTTTCCAAAAGAAGGATAAAGCCAAACTTGGTTGCCTGACATTCACCTATAATGATTTGGCCCCAAATTACCTTTGCTATCCAGCTTCCTACTCTTCCTAGGTACCTTAATGTAGCTAGGCTGACTACTTAATAATCTTCAATCCCATCTCAGTGCCTTTGTACATGCATTTCCCTAATATTGGTCATGGTTTTTCCCCCAAGCACTGATCTACATATGTAAAAACCCTGTCAATTTTTAAGGTCCATTTCAAAGGATGTCTCTTCGTGCCACTGAGTACCTAGGTGTCACACTCTGCTAAGTGCTTTACATACATTTTATTTATTTTAATCTTTACAATCCCTTTCCAATGACTGCCATAATAGCTACTACCATTAAGTATACTACCAAGTGTTTTTTAGCATGACTATATTTAACCCTCAGGACAAGCTTGTTTGTTATCCCCATTCTACAGATGAGGAAGGTGAGGCTTTGGATGTTAATCACGGGAGTTAAGAACACTAGCTCTGTGGTCTGAATTAGCATCCCAGTTCTATCATTTGCATTTTCCTAAAGCAGCAGTTTCCTCAAATGTGTGTGTGTGTGTGTGTGTGTGTGTGTGTGTGTGTGTGTGTAACAAGAGCTCTTTCACAGAGCTGTTGTAGGCATTAAATGAAATCACCCACATGAAGCATTTAGTGTAGCATCTGGCACACAATGAGCTCTTGCTGAGTGTTAGCTATTATTCATTTTAGTCTTTTCCCACAATATATAGCAGTGTTTTTATACATTGGAGAAACAAACAATATATGTGTGATTAGAGAATATTCCATCTTTTCTTAAAATAAATTTCTTTTACAAGTCAGTTTAGAGAAGCAGTTTGTACCTTGTCAATTTCATATCCCTAGAAATCTGAGAAGAATCTGAGTTCAAAATGTTTATGGATTGATCTCATTGGTGCACCTTTGCTCTCATCTGTTACCAGAAGCAGTGCATACTCTAGGAGCAGTAGGGAGACAGCGACTGGGCCTAATTTCAGACAACTCTGGAAAAGCTACTTGCTTGGAAACACTACTGAGTGTCGGAGGTGAAAATATAAACTTCAACTTAAGCACAGAGTCTAGAATATTAGAAAACTGACAAAAGAGTCAGCATCTACCCACCCAAAAAGGCTCCTTTTAAAAGCTTGAAAATAATTTTTACGAAGGAACTCATCCAGGTAAAAACCAAACAAAACTTTTCAATTTCATTATAATCACAGGGATTATGTAATTCTGTATCCACATGCACTGCCAGTATTTTACTTAGAATTTATACATAAATTTAGGTAATCTCTAAAGGCAAGCTTTTCTATATTTACATTCTTCCTTGGAATTAATTTAGAAACTTGAAATCCTATGCTATTATGCTACATTAGGTAACAATGTTGAAAGAAAAGAATATTCTCTTAGGCCTGAATGATATCTTAAATCTGATCGGAATATTTGTATAATACAGCCTTCATTTTAAGGACACAGGAATAGTAAGTAAATAAATAAATAAAACACAGTCACAGAAAATAAACATTTCCAGTAAACCTTTTAAAACATTCCCAGGCCTTGGCTCTGAGAAAACTGAACCAAGTGTCATGGAAAAGCACAGGAAAGCCACTGGCCCTGCTGAGGGCCATGCCCTGGCCATATAGTACAGCCACAGCAAACAGGTGGTCTCAGTTCACCTTCACAGCAGCCCTGCAAGGGGCAGTATTCGGGCTCTTTCACAGGTAAGAAAACAGGTTGAGAGAGGCCCTTTTAAAATACAAATGTTATTGGTTTTCTTTACAAGCTGTCTAGTACAAAACAGAATATGTGTCCCATCAACCTGTCCAGTCTTTTTAATAGTAAGTGGAAAAAATGCTCTTGGGAAAAAAATAATAAAGGGCCAGCAAATTGGATTAATATGGTTTAAAAAAACATAGAATAAGAAAGGGAAAAAGTAACCTCCTTCCAAATTCTCCACTCACATAATGACTAGTAAAAGACTAAGAGTATAAAATGCTTAGAAGAATAACTCTTTACTACCACATTTAATTAAGAAACACTGCAGAATGCTTCACTGGTAGAAGCAAGTAAGATAAACTGGCAGAAGCTATATATATTTTAAACGTTTTCACTTTATGAGGTATAATTTATCATTTCACTGATTAATTATAATTAAAATAATAAATTACAATAAGAGCCACTCATTTCAATTGTACAGTGTGATACATTTTGTAATTATACACAACCTTGTAACCTCCACTACCTCCATGCAAGTTATCACAATCCCGTCACCCTGAAATGCTTCCTGGTGTCCCTGTGCAGTCTATACGCACAGGCAACTTCCAGCGCGGGCAATCACTGACCTGCTTTCTATCACTAGTTTCTCCAGTTATAAAATTTCATACAAATAGAATTAGATAATATTTATTCTTTTGAGTTTGACCTCTTTCACGTAGCATAATTTTTTAAGATTCATTAGAAGTCAACATGTACCTGCATGTATTGATATTTTGTTCCTTTGTGAGTAGTATTCCAGAGTACAGATATGCCACCCTTCGGTTGTGTCCAGTTTGGGACTGCTATGAATAACCCTGCTATGAACATCCACATAAAAGTCTATACGGACATATGTTTTCATTTCTCCTTGTCAAATACCAAAAAGTTGGAGTGCTGAGTTATACGGCAAATTTATGTTTAACTATATAAGATCCTGCCATACTGGTTTCTAATTTGGATCCCCACCAGCACCATATAAAGGTTCCAGTTGGTCCACATCCTAACCAACATTTGGCATTGTTAGTCTTTTAAACTTTAGTCATTTTTGTGGGTATGTAATAGTATCTCACGGAGGTTTTAATATGCATTTCCCTGACAACTAGTGATGGTGAGCATCCTTTCATGTGTTTATTGGTTATTTATGTACCTTTTTAATGAACTGTTTATTCACATCTTTCGCCCAAATTTTAATCGGGCTGCCTCTTTTATTATTATTATTGTGAGAGTTTTTTATATGTTCTGAACAGAAGCCCTTTACCAGATTTATGTTTTACAAATATTTTCTCCCAGTCTACGGCTTGCCTTTCTATCCCCAGGTGTTCTTTGAAAGATACAAAAGTTTTGAATTTTGACGGAGTCCATTTTACCAGTTTTTTCTTTTGTACTTCGTGCTTTTTGTGTCCTGTTTAAGAAATCTTAGATTAGAAATCTAATCCAGTGTCACAAGAGAAAACGGCAATGGTTTCACATTAATTCGGACAATTCAGACTTCACATATTCATTCAACATACCTTTATAGAGCAACTGTGACACAAACTACACTTGGCTAGTTGCCTCTCCTGCCAAAAGTCACTTTCTGGTCAGTGTTTTAACATACCACAGGGCTTAACAGCTGGAAAATCAGACTTTATTTTTACATGTGGAATAAGAATAAGGGAAGGAGACTTTAAACACACACATGTGCCAGCCCACTGCAAAGGTTATCTCATATAATTGTCACAGAAAACCCTAGGAGGAAGATACTGTCACTACCTTTGTTTTCACCTAGTGGTTAAGAACATGGACTCTGTAGCCAGACTGCCTGTGTTCAAATAGCAGCTCCAACATTTCCTGGTTAAGGGAACTTAATGCCATCCAACCTCTCTGTACCTTCATTTCCTCATGTGTAATACAGAGAAAAATAGGAACACCTACCTCAAAGGATCACTAGAGATATTAATGACATAACATGTTCAAAGCACTCAGTTAGGTGCCCAGCATGTAGTAAGCATTATGTAAGCATATGTTCTCCCACATTTGTATTTGCTTTATAGACAGATCAAAGGGATGAGACACACAAACTGACCGAGGGCAAAAAGGTATTAGCGGCTCTCAAAGTGGGAGCACTGACCTCACCTTGGAACTTGGTAAAAATGAAAATTCTCAGGCCTCCCTGAATCAGGAACTCTGGAGGTGGAGCCCAGCAATGCAGCTCTGAGAAACTCCAGTGATTCTGACGTCCATTAAAGTCTGAGAACCCGGGAATGAGAGAAGCCAGGCCCCAATGAGCTCACTGGCACTCAGTAGAGACTTAGCTTCACGTCTTGATTCTGCTACTAACTTTTGTTACCTGGGCAAATGTCTTAAATGTTTCTAGGTGTTTTTTTAAAGCTAAAAACTAAGGTTAGGCTAGCTCTGTCATTCTCTCTTCTCCATTTTGAATTATTGTCAAAAAACTTCTTCCAAAAAGTATAAAACAAACTTTTATTTCAGGACCATGAAAGTAACATTGACCCAGAAACTCCAAATGTAAAGTCCAAATTTAATTTAAAGAAGTAATCCCCAAAAAGGAAAACACTACAAGCAAAAATACTTTTCCAACAATATTGTCTACAGTGTCAAAAAACTGGACACAATGTAATTTTTAACAATATGAGACTGATTATAGTAAATCAACTGGATAACCCATTATGTAGCTATTTCAGTAATATTTGTACAGTAAATGGAAAAACTAAAAGAGTGATCATATATAAATTGCAGATAAAAATCAAAAATACAAACTGAGGGAGGGAGACACAAGAGGGAAGAGATATGGGAACATATGTATATGTATAACTGATGCACTTTGTTATAAAGCAGAAACTAACACACCATTGTAAAGCAATTACACCCCAATAAAGATGTTAAAAAAATATACAAACTAATTGCTCCAGATCAAATAACTGATTTATAACTATATGGACAAAAATAAAAACAACATGCATAACTATCAAAAATAGTTGAGCTAGGAGGGACAGTGAATTTTTTATATTATTTTTCCTTGCTGTTACAGATAGTTTGTTTTTATAGTGAAAGACCTATTTGTTTGTAATATTTTTTTTATTTCTGGTGCTAAGTTTTGATCAATTTTTCAAACTCTTTCTGCATGCAAAGACAATTTTAGGCCAGCTTTAGAGAAAATGACATTCACTAATTACTGTTATGCTAACCCTTTCATTGATCCTCTTTCCCATAAATTTATAGAAAAAATAATGTTGTATGTGGTTAAGAAAGTCCTTAAGCTCTATTAAAATCTTCCCAAAAATATCCATTAAAAAGAAGATGCTCAACCCTAAAAAGAAAATGCTTTTGCCAAGAAACAATATTTTCACATGCCCAGAAAGGAATTACCATATAAATTTCAAAACTAAAGCAAAGCATTGATGTTTTAGGTCAATTTCAAAAATGTAAACATGAACACCTAGGGAGAAGCCCTAAACCCATCAATAAGCCAACCTCTCTACTTCTCAAAGTATGTCTCCTCCAGGTACATGATTGGGATATAAAAAAAGCTCATTTTCAGAAAGAGTATAGAGAATTATAAAATGTTTGCAGAGGTCAGTGAAAAGTGGGATAGAATAAAGGATGTTTTAAAGCCCCACAGAACCCAAGATCTTATTACTTAGGGTGGTATTCAAAACATTTAACCCTAGTGCCTTCAAAGCACCCACTTACCAGCACTGTAACCCAGCCCAGCTGATGTGAACATCCAGTATGGTGGGGCTTCATTTTCTCCAGGATATCAAATTAAGTCTTCATATTTTCCATCTAAAGGGCTTCCAGAAGTCTTGTTTGGTCAGTTTACATTACAATAAACCCAGAAAAGAGTAGCAAGAGAAATGGCAGCAGGAATAGTTAGAAGGGCCAAGGTTCACCAAATACATCCCATACCCAGGTGAACATAAGAATTGAACAAGAGGGTATTAGAACACACAAGCTGTTGTTTTTATTTTAATTATATGCTACGAAGGCAAGAACTGCCTCCTTAAACCTACTCCCCTCTCAACACACCTCTTAATATTTGTAATCTAGTCCTAATATCTTTCCTTAAATTTTTTTTTTCTTCCTCCATCCTCCCTTTCCTAGATTTATTGAGAATGTATTGTAAAGCAGTAAAGGTTTGCTGAATTGGACACACTCAAACAATAAGTCTTTATTATAATCTTTCCCAAGGAAAGGCAGAAGATCCTATTGCTTAACAATCAGACACTGGAATGTCCTAATGAAATACATTCTTTTGGGCAAAAGAGACCTATAATCTGTTCTCGTGGTCTTCTAACCCCAAATACAAACCCCAATCGGTAAAAATTCAGCATGCAGGGCCCTGATATTTTTATTTAGAAACAATATGCATCCTACATTAGTTCAAAATATAAAAACAACTTTTAAGTTGGAGAAAACTGTAGAAATATTAAGTTCTACTATTTTTTCCTACATCTCCACATACCATCTTACACATCCAGTGTGAAACCACCCATTCTATTCTATTCCATATTTACATGACTAATATTTGGTGAATTAGAATGTAAGTCTGTGTTACACTCAAACTATAACTAGCGTAATTTCTCTGACGACTTAATAGACACTTTGGTAATGTGAAGTATTCCGTCAGTATTAGGTCATCCACTTCAATGCCTGTCTACTATAACCCTCTCACTTTACTGCTGAGCAAAGGCAAAGACACAACCAGTGGCCTCTCCCCACCGATGTCACACAAGCCATGCACGGCACAACCAGGACTACGCTATGGCCAGGGTTCCCAGAAACCTCGTGTGCACAGACTCCTGGTTCTCTTTGCTTCTTGTCCACACGAGCAGGGCCTCTTGTCACAGTCATCATCACTGCACTGAAACCTGAGAGGGAATTTGGCCAACAGAATCCAGGGGAAGGCACAGCAGAGAAACCCACCAGCGGCAGTTTTCATGGAACTGAGGAAACTGCAGCTCATCCTTGGAATACAAACGGTTTATTTAAAATCTAAGTTCAACCTTTCTATTGCAAATTAATCAAACTATAGAATACATTCTCAATAAATCTAGGAAAGGGAGGATGGAGGAAGAAAAATAAATGTTTTAAGGAAAGGTATTAGGGCTAGATTACAAATATTAAGAGATCTAAAATGTTGCAAGTAAAGTGTGATCTTAGTTAAACTTATTATCCATTTAGAAAAAAAGTCTCTTACCCAGAATCTAACTATTAGAGCTGAAAGAGGCGTCCAAGATCATTTGTGATACAAAACTCTCATTTTAGACGTGAGAAAACTGAGACTCAGGAGACTAGGAAGAAAATTTTCATCTTAGAAGACTAGAAAAACATTTCACACCAACAGGGATTGTGTGAAGGAGGCTATTGTGAATTCTAGAGGGAATAAAGATGGATAGTATCCACCTCGCTCTCTGAAAAATGAATTACTACACTTTTGTATTTTCTAAGAACAAAATGTACTGCCAAAACAGAATTACTTAGAAGAAATGTGACAACAGTGAAGAGTCTGCTATGCTTACATTATTAGCTATTAACTGTACGTTTCACCTTTTTAGGCTGGTTTTATTAACAGAAAAGTTTCTAAGAATTAAGAAGCCTAGAGATCAGTTCAATTCTTCCTCTCAACCACCCCTCTAGAGAATCACCATCTCTCTGCCTTTACTCAAACTAAAACTATCAAGCAATCGCAGTGTTCACAGGCTCTGGATACTTTTTATCTCTATCAAAGGCCACATATTAAATCAACTGCTACCTACCTTCTTTCCTTCCCATCATTCTGATTGCATCTATCTGCTGAATAACCGAGTTCCTCAACAATTAAAGGGTCCTAACTATCTACTATCATTATGGGAGAAAGTGGCCATGACTGAAGAAATTACCACTGATCAAGCCTTGCCCTGACCATAAAGAGCAGGCAGAGATTGGGCCTCAGAACCAAAATCCACTTCCCAGCCCCCAGCAGCCAAATGGGCTTTGGAAGCCCCTCAGGCTACATCATCAACATAAAATGAAGTAAGGAAATAGGCCATTTCCAGATTAACTGCTAATTAGCAGTAGTTTGTTTAATCAGTGCATCTTTGGCCTTGCCTAGTCTCTAGTTTTAGGGGTGTTATGTAACCACAAAGCTCTAAAACAACAAGCAAAAGCAAGGAGCCAGAGCATGTTTACCCACCCTCCACATCCCGCCCTTCAGTCAGTCCACTTGATGGCCTTCCTACACTGAAACCCGGTGCCTATGTTCTCCTACAAGCTTCTCACCAAGGGCGTAGTGTGCTTCTGAACACAAGGTCAAAGACACCTGTGCACAAGCACAGCCGCCTCCAGTAACATTCAGTACACACTCAATAATATTCTAACACAGATATATTGTTTGAGGAAGACTTATGAAATGAATGTTTGAGGAAGACTTATGAAATGAAAGGTGGTAGGTTAGAAATTTATCGATGAAAATACTACTTCCATCACCTTGTTATCAGCACCATTCGTTCATTCAATAAATATCTCAGAGGCTTCAATACAAATGGGCGGGTAAAGGTATTTTATAGCTTTCCAATAAACTACTACATATTCACCCATTCATGCGCTGATTCATTTACTCAAAAAATAATCGCTGAACTCCAGTTATGTTAGATCCTGAGAACATGAACAAAGGTATAGCCTCACAAAGACAGTGATTCTGAGGCTGATTTAAATTTCAGAGTCACTTGGGAAACTTGCTAAAAAAAATAAGGATTTTTATGTCTTATCCCAAGAGACTCGGCTCCAGTAAGAATGGGATGTGAACAGGGAACCACACTTTTATCAAGAACCTCCAAGTAATTCTATTGCAGGTGGCCTGGGAACTAGACTTCAATCAGTGGCCTAAGAGAGGTCAGAATATATACAGAAAGAAATATTCAAGGAATCATCTGAGAGTCCAAGTCAGTATCAATGAACAGCACTACAGGACTTCACTGAACTGAGAAACCTGATCACAGGTGTACGCAGAAGGTGGGCCTTACAGTGGCCGATCACAAAACGTGAAACCTGGGTAAACGGGAAAGTAATAGGTCTAAGGTAAGCTGAACATGCTCTTCAAACACAGAACAAGAGAATCCACTTAATATGGCGAGGATGTAGTGCCAGACTGCCAAAAACCAATATCTTGGTTCTTTAAATCTCATTTTTCCCAAACTATTCTTCAGAACCACCCAAGCTACATGGTTCTAAAGGATATAATATCACAATTTTAGGACAGAGACTTACAAACACTGTATTTCATTTCTATCATGCAGCTATAATAATAATTCATTGAAATGAAAACATGATCGGAGTTTAGAGATCATAAAATCCCCGAGATCATAAAATCCCCTTATTTAATAACTGCACAATCTGAGGGCCACAATGGCCTTGTGATCAAGCCCAGATCACACATTTCGTGAAAGGTGGAACTGGGGCTACAGCCCAGGTCTCCTGGCCCCAGCTATCCCAATACCATACTATCCACATGTCCTACAAGTCAACATCCAAATTCACCTCTAAATTCTCTGCAAAGGCCATTTCCTGAACCCTGATGCAGTTTCATACAGTTTGGACAGAAGGCATCGGAGAGAAAAAAAAGGAAATTTAATTTTCTAGAAATTAATTAAAACATAGATTTTTGGGGCTTCCCTGGTGGCGCAGTGGTTGAGAGTCCGCCTGCCGATGCAGGGGACACGGGTTCGTGCCCCGGTCCGGGAAGATCCCACATGCCGTGGAGCGGCTGGGCCCGTGAGCCATGGCCGCTGAGCCTGCGCGTCTGGAGCCTGTGCTCAGCAATGGGAGAGGCCACAACAGTGAGAGGCCCGTGTACCGCAAAAACAAACAAACAAAAAAAAAACAAAAAAAAACATAGATTTTTATGAACAGCTGGTATTCCATATCACCGTCTGCTGTGCTTGGGTGAGCATTACTTCTAAAAATATTAAAACTGCTCTGATGGAATTGGATCCAAGATCGATTCTTAGCTGGCAACCTATATGAAGCCCTGTTTCACAATGAAGATCTATAAAAGGGTAGCTGTCAGGATTGCATCCATTAATAGTTAGTGCCCGATATGCAATTCTCCCGTTAGCTAGACAAAACCTACCCAGAACTTTTTGCTGGAAATTTAAGCTATCCATTAAAAAAAAAATCCTCCAAACAAGCCACTGAGTCTCCTAGCTTCAAATATATGTTGTTACTCTATCTTTCCTCACCTTAAGATCTTCAAATCAGAGTAAAAAGAACTGAAGTCACCAAGGCAAGCTTCCTCTCGTTAGGTGAGACCCTGACATGCATCCTTACTCACGTAGATTAATACACACACACCCCATAATAAAGTTCCCTGGCCATCTCCAGAGCTAGAGATTTTGTTTTTTTGGCTGTATTGGGTCTTCGTTGCTGCACGCGGGCTTTCTCTAGTTGCAGCACGTGGGTTTCTCATTGCAGTGGCTTCTCTTGTGGCGGAGCACGGGCCCTAGGCGCGCGGGCTTCAGTAGTTGTGGCACATGGGCTTAGTTGTTCCGTGGCATGTGTGATCTTCCCGGACCAGGGCTCGAACCCTTGTCCCCTGCATTGCCAGGCAGATTCTTAACCACTGGGCCAACAGGGAAGCCCTAGAGATGTATTTTTAAGCTTGGCCCTGTGTCTGAGAAATAGATTAATGCTCCTACTCTAGGTTCTCCTCGGGTTGGGGACACACAGGGAGGTGAGGGGGCAGGGAGAAGAGTCACCTTCTCCCCCAGTGCCCATGTACCAGTGACAATGCTAAGTGCTTGATCTATTTGGGCTCACTTGCACAACGATCACCCATGATTTTGAATGATGGAATCATATTCAAAAGAGGAAACTGAGGCTCAGGGGAGCTTAAGTAACTTTCCCACGGCCACAGCATCAGTCTCCGATGTGCACTGACTTCTGCTTTGTACTGCAAAACACTCCTCAGAGGGACAGCACTTCTTTGACCCAAGAGAGCTTAGGGCGCTTGTATCTCTTGTACACTTATCTTCACAATCAGCCTGTGTGATGGCTGGAAAAAAGGAAGAAATGTGAGGTATGAAGAGGTTAAATACAGCAGAGGAGAGGCTAAAAGCCAAACTTCGCAGATCACCACTGTGTGCCTGAGTCACTAGAGTGGTGAAAAAAAAAAAAAATCCCCATGGTTCATGTATGAAGAGCCACATGGCCACGCTGGATGCCAGGTGTCTTTACAGCTAAGGCCATCTGGAGCCTCTATCTCAGGAGCTTTACCTGGGTTTATCCTTTGTTTACATGGTCAGCACGACAGACCAAGGGGCATGGCAAGATAGTAAATACCTTTACCTTCTCAGAGTGCCATCAGAGCACAGCCACAGCAATTTGTTTTTTTAATTGACAATGTTCATAGCATTACACACAAATTACACTCCCAGAGTTAAAACCCCTGAGCTTCGGGTTTATATTTTTCATGCCAATGTGACTACATTAAAAAACACCTTGCAGGGCTTCCCTGGTGGCGCAGTGGTTGAGAGTCCGCCTGCCGACGCAGGGGACGCGGGTTCGTGCCCCGGTCCGGGAGGATCCCACATGCCGCGGAGTGGCTAGGCCTGTTAGCCATGGCCGCTGAGCCTGCGCGTCCGGAGCCTGTGCCCCGCAACGGGAGAGGCCACAACAGTGAGAGGCCCGCGTACCGCAAAAAACAAAACAAAACAAAACAAAAAAAAACACCTTGTAATTATGATTACTTTAATTTTAAAAGTCAGATAACGGATGGTGTCTGCTTGCTAATAGTTCATTTGTGTTACCTGTCTTTTTCCAGCAGAATCACTGTAGGCAAGAAGGCCACAGTTTCCGGTCTTCGTTTTGAGAAGAGCCTTCATCTGGGCCAGGAATGAAGAATCCAGCCAAGTGGCTGAGGATGGAGAAGCTTCTGAGAGCTCTGCCACTGTTGCCCAAAGAGCAGGCTAGTCCTCTGCCTCTCACAGGAAGCAGGGCTGCAAGGCGGCCCCCAGGACTCTCTGTGCAGTGGGGTGCCTTGCAGCACCGCAGGATGGCTGTGAGGGAGCATGCTGGAGGGTTTCTCGTTGGTGGGTGCTCAGACAATGACAGTTGGCATTTTTGTGGAGTGTATTGGAAGAACACTGGCTTTGGAATCTGGCAAACGTGACTGGTAGTCCCAGTTCCTCTATTTAATAGCTTGAAAGTGTTATTGAATGTTTACCACCTCCCTTACAGGGGAATCTTGAGATTAAATGAGGGGAGCTGCACACAGCATGTAGTCCAGGGCCTGACACTAAGTCCAGAAGAAAGTCATCCTGGCTCAGAATGGTGCTCAAGGCACCGGGAGGAGGCAGGGGAGGGCAAGACTCGCAATGTTGTAGTAAGGAGAGACCATGTTCAAGGTCTCCTCTCCCTGGACTCTTCGACAAATTAAAGGGCTCAGGGACTTCCCTGGTGGTGCGGTGGTTAAGAATCCATCTGCCAATGCAGGGGTCACAGGTTCAAGCCCTCGTCAGGGAAGATCCCACGTGCCGCGGAGCAACTAAGCCCGTGCGCCACAACTACTGAGCCTGCGCTCTAGAGCCCACGAGCCACAGCTACTGAGCCTGCGTGCCACAACTACTGAAGCCCGTGCACCTAGAGGCCCATGCTCCGCAACAAGAGAAACCACCACAATGAGAAGCCCGCGCACCGCAACGAAGAGTAGCCCCCTCTCACCACAACTAGAGAAGGCCGACATGCAGCAACAAAGACCCAATGCAGACAAATAAATAATTAATTTAAAATTTTTTAAAAAATTGTTTTTTAAGTAAAGGGCTCAGAAACCTCTGAGGGACACAACAGGCAAAGCCAAGGGAAGGTGGGAAAGATATTGGAGGCCATGCATTGGAGAAGGGCTGTCAAATACCCGTGCAAATCTGCAGAAAAACATATCCATGCACACATGTAACATTCTGCATTTCATCTCAGGGGGTCCACAGACTCCCTAAGAACTACTAATTTGATGGCCTTCCATTTACTGGTGAAGGGTAGCTGGTGTGTGTCTTGAAGTAACTGCACTAGATCACCATTGTTTTACTCTTTTTTAAAAAACAAGAAAAGTATCATCACCGCCACTTGAAAAAGCCAAGCTCACGAGCCTGTAACAAAACAATGAAAACACAACTGGAGCGGGAAATACGAGAGATGAGAACACAGCCTAACTACGGCCACTCTGAAGCTACGCCTCAGGCTCAGCTCCCTTGTGAAGCTTCAGCTCCGAGGAGACAGCTCAGCTCGGAAGGGACAGCTAGGTGGTTTTCTAACCTCAGGCTATCTCAAGGGCCCCTCACAAAGGCCCCCCTCAGCATCACTGCTGGTGTTCCCAAACCTGGCCCCAGGCCAGAGGAAATCTGGAAATACTCATATGGGGTGAGATCTTCCTGACATACAGTACCAGGCAGAGGTCAGAACCCATCCCAGACTGCACCTGCTGAGGCATACAAATACAGGCTCCCACTGGCTCCATCTGCTGTGTGCTACGGCCAGGGAGACAAGCCGATACCTCTCCCAGCCCAGCAAGACAGCCAGCCCATCAGGTCAGACAAGGAGGATCAGGTGAGGAAGCGCAAACTAAAGCCAAGGAGAAAAGAACAGCTTTTCTGCTCTGCTTCATCAATCGCAAAGCAGTGAGGCTGCTTTATACTGTTTCCCCTAGTTACCTTGGGGTAGCCCTGGGGTTTGGACATACTTCCTGGGTCTGGTTCTCCATGAGGACATAGAGTGACCTTGGCCTCTCTTTCACTTTGAAAAATTATACCCTCGATATGTGAAGTCCCATACAGGAAGCTGATTGAGAAGGATGTCATCTAACCCACGTCCTGCCCCCACCAATTTCCATGCCTAGGTCATTTCTAGAGGGCTCACTTACCTTCCTTAGTCTTCAAATCTCCAAAACCAAGGTGAAAGAGCGTGGAATGGAGAGACAGAAAAGCTGGACTGAAGTCCTGGTTCTGCCACTTACTAGCCGTCTCACCTTTGGAAAGTTCATCTCTCTCTGCCTAGCTTCCTCACCTGTAAGACAGAATTAATCTTTCCCTGATCACTACACAAGGCTACTGTCGAGAGGATCCCATGATGGGACAGCTAGGAATACGTTTTAAATAGCTCCAGTGGTCAGAAGCCGTGGGTTGTATGGGGGAAATTAGGAGGGGTAGACTATAAAAGGAACCATGTGTCCGCACAGCCCTGCAATTATGATTCTGCTCCTGCTACACAGCAGTACAAGGTGGGGCTCCCAGACAGGACCCAGGCAACAACAGACAGACGTGGACTCAATGGCACCTGCAGACTGCTCTCACCAAGGAGCCAGACACCCTCCCCTCCCCTCCCCTCCTCTGCCCGTCCATTCATACACAATGATCCAGTGTTAAAGGATAGTCTATAGAGCTTGGTGACAAAGGGACACCTAAAAATGCAGGTATGGGAGAGGGCCAGAATACGCACGGCACATTCATTAAAATGCAGGCCAGACCCTTTCCAAAAAGGTATGGCCAGAGGCAAAGGGATACCATCTGCCGGGCTAACTCCAGCCAAGGCTTACAAATAAATTAAATACAAGAACAATCCTCACCTCAGACGTACTCTGAATATATATTCTTTCTTTAACAACTGAAAATCAAGCTGCCCTTCCTCATTACCACAAGGTTTCTACCTGATCCAAAATTCATCAAAAAAGAAATTGGCAGTTCTCCCAATCCTTATACAGCAGAGAGGATCGCCGAAAACACAGACCTTCAGGTACTGTATCCTTTCTCTACTAAAAGAAACCTGGGCTCCTCAAAGAAATGGCTGGCTTCAGGGGTGGGGTGGAGTAGGGACAAGGTGATCCCCAAACATCTCTTTATGCCAGAAAGTAAGAAAAGGTCTCAAAAAAATGATGGGGAAATACCACATGGACACAAGAGCCACCTTGAAGGGGCTCCCACTGGCCAAGTCTGGGAGAATTTGAGCACCAAATAATTGAGTTCAACTGTGACTTATAAAGCACTGGAAAACAGAATTCATGAGTCTATATCAATAACCTATTGATTGATTGATAGAGAGATAGAAAGACAAGAATGAATGGCAGGCTCTTGCTTATAGTAGAATGCTGAAAGCTGATTGGTAAATATGGAAGGAGTACTGAGTTGGAATTCCGTGATTTTGTACCTATCACAGGAAAGATTAGATCTAGTAAGAATCACCAATGGATGCCAAACATTACTTGGATTTTTATGAGAAGCAGGATATTTTCATAATCTTAAAGTGTCTCCTCATTGATTTATTTTCCCTCTTCTGCAACTAGTAAGCAAACAGTAATCACACAGTCAAGAAACTGGACCACATCTTGGCAGAGTGATCAAAGTTATTGCCACCAATAGGCCTTATTCGCCTCCACATGTGATATCCTGAGAAGGATACAACATCACCTCTGCAATATTCCAACTGAGATTATATAACCAGAATCCATCCATGAGGAAACATCAAACAACCCCAAACTTAAGGCCATTCTATTTTTTTTTCAGAGGGGAGGGATACAGTCTTAAAAACTGTCAATGTCATAAAAGATAAAACAAGGCTATGGAAGTGTTTCAGATGAAAGAAAGCTAATGAATGATATAAAAGTAAGGACCTGAGCGTAGACTAGATCCTGTATTGGAGGGGAAAATATTTAAAAAGACTTCATTGAGTTAACTGACCAAGTTAGAATATGAATGTTAGATATGACTTTAAAAACTGTATCAATGATCAATTTCCTGAAGTTGATAATCTGTACTGTGGTTATATGAGAGACTATCCCAATTCTTATGAAATAAATATTTAGGAATTTTGAGGTAAAAGGCCATGATGTATGTAACGTATCTTCAAAATGAAAAATGTATTGTGTGGGTGTGTAGAGGTGTATAGTGGTGCATGTGTGTATATAGAAGACAAGGCAAATAGTGTTAAATTTTAATAGCAGTTGAATCTGCAGAAAGAGTAGACAGTTATTATTTGTACTTGTTTTCCTGTAAGTTGAAATTATTTCCAAGTAAAAACATAACAAGCGGGCTTCCCTGGTGGTGCAGTGGTTGAGAATCTGCCTGCCACTGCAGGGGACACGGGTTTGAGCCCTGGTCTGGGAAGGTCCCACATGCCGCGGAGCAACTAGGCCCGTGAGCCACAACTACTGAGCCTGCGCGTCTGGGGCCTGTGCTCCGCAACGAGAGAGGCTGCGATAGTGAGAAGTCCACGCATTGCGATGAAGAGTGGCCACCGCTCGCCACAACTAGAGAAAGCCCTCGCACAGAAACAAAGACCCAACACGGTAAAAATAAATAAATTAATAAACTCCTACCCCCAACATCTTAAAAAAAATAAATAACAAACAAACAAACAAAAAAACCACACGTGCTCTCATCCTCTGATTATATTCTTCTTGAATCATTGTCATGTCTTAGCTTCCCTGACATTGTTCTCTTCTGGATTTCCCGCTTCCTCTCTGACTTCTTATTCATAGGCAACTTTCCTTCAATTCATTCCCTAAAATTGGTAGGTCCCTAGCTCTCAGTCTACACAGTGTCATATATAAACTCCCACCCAAAGTTTGAACTACACATGGACACACCACCACCTAAGTCCATATTCCCAAACACTCTACTTACTGGACCTCTCCATCTAGATTCCCACGAGCTCCGTACACGCCACTCAGCACTGACAGGGCACAGCTTCCAGATGTGGAAAACATTCAGACACAGCCTGGGGCCTGATAAAGCAATACCACTGGACACCAGCCTCTTAGCCCTCACTCTTGATCACCACTAATGGGGCCACTCAGATGGAAGAGAACCATGCTGTATTTCACGCCTTCCAACAACAGCAAGCTAAGGAGAATGGCGACCCAAAAGCTCAAGAGAAAGGAAGGAACTGAGAAAAGAGCAGGTATAATTTTACTCTGTGATATGACACCAAGCATAGTCCTCATTCTCTAAAACTACAGCACCCGTTGTCACAATTTTAAGTCTCTGTTCTCATGTCCCGAACACATACCTTTCCAAAAGAAGAACCTGCAGGTCAGGTTCAGGATCCATTTTTCTTGACCTGCCATGGCTGCTTCTCACCTTCCTCATTTTGAACATCAGGGCATCAAGGGTACCCACTTTCTCAGAGAACAACACAGGCCCAGGACTGCACCAGAAAACCAAAGGTATTATTTAACCTGAACTAGTATTCTTTCATATTTTTTAGCTGGTATCACTTTT
Organism: Neophocaena asiaeorientalis asiaeorientalis; assembly: GCF_003031525.2. NCBI lineage: Eukaryota > Metazoa > Chordata > Mammalia > Artiodactyla > Phocoenidae > Neophocaena > Neophocaena asiaeorientalis. The sequence goes on along the minus strand of NW_020174922.1, from coordinate 5,069,089 downwards.
TGGGGGGTGGGGTGGGGGTGGGAGGAGTCTTTGTAGAGGGATAAAAAAATTAAGTTGAGAACACCTATGATGAAACATAGGCATCCCACAGTTATAGGCTGAATCTGGAAATAGGAGATTTTTAACTCACAAGTGGCCTGGGCACTCAAATCCAAATGTCCTTATTATCAATACTATGGGAACATTTTTAATCAAGCTACTTCCTAAGAGATCCCCGCCCTCTTAAGAAAACTACTGAAATTACTACCCAGCTTCTGACACATCTCTGACTGAGAACTGGAAGCCATCCTCCCATTTGGACATTGCAGATGGCTTATTTGCATATTATTATTCTCCCAGTTGATGACTGTTTGGGGGGATATGGGAAGAGGCAGATGGGTAGACAAACTTCTTTTTTTTAATGTGTCACTCTGACAAGTAACCAGGCTAATAAGTAATCCCTGAATAATAAACCTTCATCACAACTCACACAAGTTCATTAAAAGGTTATAAGAAGGTCAGTTTATAAATGCAGAAAATTCTAACATGACAAATAGCCTGATTCTAGTTTTCTCAAAATTTCACTTGAGAATAACCAAAAGAAGCCAAATACCATGGTTCTGGAGGCAGGCATTAGTAACTTCAAGAAAATTACACAAAATAGGGATACTGGTGGTGGAAAAACTATAGAAATTAAAGTTTGGAGAGCAAAGCTTTTACTGAGCAAAGCGGAAAGCAAAGTACAAAACTGAGGCCATTACTGGCATAATTCCAGTCAACACGTTATCTTAATTTGCCCCAGATAACCAGATAACTTATAGTAAAATTTGGTTTGTCCTGAATTATCCGTAAAATGGCTTTAATTCTCCACTTATCACATAGAGACAGGCAAACCACACACTGAAGAACAGGCATCTTTTGCTGAATTCCAGGTGTTTATGCCATCATCAGCCAGTCTTTGGCAGACAATCTCAAATGACTTTAAATATCATGCTGGTAATACTTTAGACAGAGTTAAAGAACAATGATGATAATCTCCACATCCTTATCAGATGAGATTTGTAAACATTCTTGTGAATATGTGAATCAGGTATTGATCAAAATGAAATAAAGACAGAATATACAAGTCATCATATGATTGTGATTATAGGATATGTTATAAAAAGTAGGAAGTGAATGATGGCGTCACAAAAATCAAGACAACATTCAACCCACTGACTGATCAAGAGGTAAGTCCTGCACATATTTGGTGGATGTAAATTAGCACAAGAAAGTAATTTTGCAATATGTACTAATATCTAGTAGCTCTCATTCTGATCGACCTCCAAAGAAATAATCCCAAATGATGGAAGTGTTTTATGAACAAAGACACTAAGTATAAAATTATATCTACAATCTATCTAAAGAAAAAATGCCAATAACCTATCCCTTCACAGATTGTTGGTTATAGAAATAATGGTACAAGCACATTATAAAACTGTCTATAAGCATTAAAATGAGTTTTTAAAAGGGCATTAAAATGACACAATTAAATTTTTACATGTTTGATACATGAAAACCAAAGCCATCAACTGAAACTTTGTTGACATCCGTAAAAGCTGCAGAACCTTCTCATAAACCACACACTGTAAATATTTAAAGAAAATAACTTTCTGATAAATAAACTACCTGGGCATCAAACATAATAACCCTCAAATATTTTAGAGATAATGGCCTTCCGGGCATCTCCATCTTTTAGACCCCTTCAATGTAACCAATCCAAAAACTAGTCATCTCTACCTCCCCAAAACATGCTCCTCTTCCTACCCTGGTCTTCCCCAATCCACGGATGGTACCACCATCCAGCAAGTCTCTCGGGCCAGCCTAGGCGTGGCCCTCTTCCTTCACAGCCAATCTGATGAATTTACCAAGTCTGATGAATTGCGCCTTGAAAAAACTTTCTGATCTTTCCATTTCTCTCCAACCCCACTGCTGGATCATCAGCTAAGACCGCCATTTTCTCATGCCCCGATTACTGCGCTAACACGCTTATGCCTACTCCTCAAACTCATAGAATCAGGCTTTGCCTGGGTTCAGACGTTGACTCTGCCCCTTAGCCACTGTATGTCTGTGATCATGTTACTTACCTTCCCTGTGATTCAACCTCATCAATTAACTGGAGATAATAATAGTACCTACCTCATAACGTTGCTGTGAGGGTTAAATGAGTTAATATACGTAAGCAGTCATGACAGTGCCTGATACCTAAGAAGCACTACAAGCGTTTGCTTTTGTTATTCCTTTTTCCTCACTGCATCTCCAACACAAAGTGCAGTGTTTGGCACATAGAAAATGCTCCGTGAATATTTAGTGAAGGGTTATTTTAGTCATACACTGATCACATACCAATTAGATTCTGACCAAAATATTCCTTAATGCTGGATATCCTTATTTCTGCCAACTCTGCGTAATAATTTGAAATGGAGCCTCAATTTAACTTCAGGAATCAACCTGAAAAGAAAGTGGCTATACATTTTAATTTTTTGAAATGTAAAGTTTTAAAATTCAGTTGTTCCAACTACTTGAGTGTTTTCTCTTGGGAAATTTTTAGTTTTAACTCTGGTATCCTGAAAAATTAAAAAGTCATGCTAAATGTCCAGCCATCTGTCCCATCTTCTCAGAAAACACCAAGATACTACACATCCCAGAATCAGAAAAAAAACTTGAACACTCAGTGCTGATGAGGGTGAAGTGCTCGTGGGAGTTTCACAGCATATATGAAGCGCTTGTAAAAAGTTATGCATTCTAACCGTTCCCTTTAAAAATATTGCCTAAAGAAATAATCAGAGATGTGAACAAACATTTAAAGACAAACATTCTCATGTCAATGTTCTATTGTGAAAACAGTCTAAATGCCCAGCAATAGAAGACTGTTTAAATAAATTACGGTTCATTCAGCTACCCTTTAACCTCTCTAGCTGTTCAGACTATGGATGATTTCCTTCTTCGTTGCTGAGTTCAAAAAGGCTCAGCTCTGCCATTTATTAGGCATGGGATCTCGGGCAAGTTACTATGCCACAGTTTCTTCACTTGTAAACATCAACAACAGAATTCTGAAGACTGAATTAGTTAATTCGTGTAAACTGAGAACAGCCCCTGACACACAGTAAGCACTGCACAGGTGGTTAATCATATTATTTCCTTTATGTACTTATCAAATTCTTTACAAGGATCCTATGTCATTTTTGAAGTAAAAAAAAAAAAAATCAGTAAATATCCACTAATAATTCCTAATTTCTTAAAAGAAACCAAATTAGGCAAAAATTCAGCTCAATATATAAATCTACAATCCTTTATCAGAAACCTTTGGGGCGCGAAGTGTTTTCAAATACAGAATTTTTCGTATTTTAGAAAGATGATACAGTGTGCACTGACGATTCGATATAAAACCCCAAGCCAGGTGTGGGCCAGCACCCTACTATCAAAACACTAACTAACATTCACACAGAATCAAATAAACCAAGACAACTCAGTAGAGGTGAGATTTTACTGCTAAATAAATTATGCAGAAACTTTACATTTTCAGAGCTTTTTAAAGGTAGAACTGTGAATAAAAGTCCTGAACCTGTATTATCAAATGCTAGCATCATAGCAGCAGCAACATTCCAAAAAGGCACATGGCTGATCTATGCTATTTCAGATGCTTAGAAAAAAATAAAATAAATTTACTAAGTCCCCAACCCTGGCAGGATCCCACTAGAGCAGGCTTATCAATGGAGTGCTACTGACCTTTTGGACTGAATAATTTGTTGTGGTGTTTTGTCCTGTATAATTGTAGACTGTTTAGCAGCATCCCTGGTCACTACTAGATGGCAAAAGCACCTTTCTAGTCATGATAACCAAAAATGTCTCTAGACGTTGCCAAATGTCCCCTGGTTGCGGGGGCGTAAATCATCCCTCCTTGAGAACCAGGGCAGGACAGAAAAAAAAAAAAAACTACCCCTTTCCTCTCCATATTCCACAACAGAAACTCCAAACTGCAACTTCTGCTGGAGTGCTGCTTATTTTCGAAAGTCTCACCACTCTCCTTCACCCCCTACAATACCCTGAATCCCAGCCAAAATGAACTCTTTGCTTTTGTCTCCAAGTAGTACATGATTTCACAACTCAAGGTTTTAGTTCACACTGGGCTCCACCCAGAATATCTGATCCGCCTGTCTTCATGCCCACCAACAGAAGATGGTCCTGACATACAGCTTTCCCAAGAAGGCATTTCTCACATTAAGCATTATGACCAGAGAGGTAAGCAAGCTACAGGTGTCAAGAAACATGACTCCAAAGGCAAGCAATTTCTCAGCTGAAAAATCTATTGTTTAGCTAGTTTTCACTATCTACGGAAGTAGGGAGGCAGGGAGGAATCACACAGGTCAACATTTCCCCAACTGGTTTTTCCCAGAAACCATCTTGACAGATGTCAATATGCATCTTGATATTTGTGATGCTCAAATACGTTTGAAAAATTATCTTGGGCTTTTTTTTTTTTTTGGTTGTTGTTAGCACCATGTGATCACTTTAAGTCTTTAATATGCTAATTTGCTTATGAAGCTCCAAGAGAAAATAGAGAACACTACATCCCCCAAGCCTATTTGGCCATTAAATACTTTCCTTATACTCCAAAAACGTCTACTTCCCTGATGAGGGTTCCAAGGAGCACCAGCCTGGGAAACAATGACAGAGACCCAACTTCCAGAGACAATCCTAAAACCATCATTCAGTTGTTGATTTCCACTTCCTTCCTCACAAACGTACCTATGTTTACAATTTCATAAATGGCAGCATTATTCAAAAGATCAAATTGAAAACATTCACCAAAAGCACAAAGGTCAAGTAAGTGATGGCACGATACTAGTAAAACAGAACACTACCCTGTCTAATCTTTTGAACTATACTGACTGCATTATATACTCAGAAAAAAAAAATAAAGTTAAAAATAACTACTTAAACTAATTTTACCAGGCTCTTTCAAACAGAAATTAGAGAAGTTACTAAAACTGCAGGCTCTATTAGTAAAGAGGCAAAACAAGAAACAACCTATCATTGATATGATTCTAAAGGCTGATACCTTCTTGTTTTTAAAATAATAAAGGAGAAAATACTTTTTGATACAGCAGTACCAATATTTTATTCCCCCTCATGATTTCCTCAAGATTCATCATCTAGTTATTCACTCTGCGCTATCATTTGCAGCCTCCTCCAACTCCCAGGCCCTTCTCCCTCCCTCTTGCACACGCTTCACAAAAAGGAAAATAAAAAAACCACCACCTCCACACACAAAAAAATACAGCAGCTTCTTTTATTAGCTTAGTGCATATGGAATTCATTTTGGCAGATTTCTCCTTGTTGATTCCAATTTTTAAAAAGTATCACTACAACCAACTAACTACAGTTGAAGCTGTACCCATATATTATGTTTTCCCCGCAATGGAACAAAATGCAGCCGCTACCTTCCTGAAAAATGGATCACTGATTCACTGTATATCCTAGAAAGTCATCACACCATTAATTAGGGAGGCCTGGAGAAGGCAGAATGCCGACTGTCTCAGAACCTCCACTCCCATAAACACCTTTCTGGATCCTACCACCGAGCACAAATGTTGACTTTCTTATTCAATGGTGCAAAACTATTTTTTAAACTACTAGAGCAAATTATTAACTGCTTAAAATGATTATGCTGCCATTTAACTGAGTTCTACAAGGTTAGTGTTAAAATTTTTCTATAGGAAAGAAATACAGAATTCTTTCATAAGGATTTCTTCATAAGGGGGTAGGTTTTTTTAATTTAACTTTTGTTCTAAGTTTTTTACAATGAGCATGGACTAATAGAGGGAAATAAAAAGTAAGGTGTTATGGGGAAATTTTGAAGATGGAAAGATTATACATTTTTCAAAAGACCAAATTTATTAATAGAAAATACAGGTGGTCAATTACATGGCTTTATTTGAGAACTGCTGAAAGGTACCAGAAAACACTTCCTACAAAACAGACTTTGGGCAGGTCCATAGCCTCAGCCCATTAGAGGGTACTCACCAGGAGGTCAACCTTTGATTCACCAAACTGTGCAAGAAACACTCAAGGATGAGTTGCTACTAGTCACTTAGCACCTGTGAGCAAGAAGCACACAGCCAAAATATCCAATATAGTTGGGAGGGGCCCCAAGGAGAGAGGACCCTCAGAGGAGGGAGGATAGGGCATTCTCAGATGGAGGTAAAGGGGCGCTTACACTAATGAGGGGGTGTCACTGGCAGTTGGGCCCCTCTGTGGTCCCTGGAGGCCAGGGAAGCTTTCCCCTGTCTTGGAAATGCAGCTTATAGTTATGTGGAAGCAGGGAAATTTGAATCTTAACCTTTCTGGGCCTCAGTTTTTCCATTTACAAAGCAACAGTGGTAACAACAATAGTAATACAAAAGCTCACAAGGTTGCTACAATGTTGGTCGCCAGCCCCTTTCCCCAGAGTCTGACCTACTATAAAACAATAGCTATCCTGGGCCAATTCCCAGGCTACTAAAGATCCTGACACAAATCTTTAGTGGCGCAGCCCAGCTTGCTCCCTGAAATCCAGCCAAGTCAACTTCCTTGACATAAGGGTTCAATCCAATCCTTCCTATTTCGTCCAACAGAGGACTCTGGTTAACCCAGTCGTGTTAATTTCCAAGACAAAAAGAGGCAAGGATCTTTTTTTCTCTTCTTGGAAACCAAGCGTTTTCAGCATTACACACACACAAATGCACATCCACACGACAGCGACTTTGCTGGGATGCTGAGGAAGAACAGAACGCTTGTGATTTGCTGAGAACGATTAGCACTGAAAAAATACTAGTTAGGTTAAAGAAAGAAACTTACTTCCCAAAGAGATCGGTTAAGAAAGCATGTCCCCAAAAGTTGAAAAGATAGATAAATGGCATTTTGCCCAGAGCCTTCTCAAACAGAGCCAAATAATTGACTCTACCCACCAAAGAAGGAGAGGGAGACAGAGTCCAAAAGAAGTACAAAACCCTTTAGAAAGTGGCCACACAAGATCTCCAGTATGGTCAGTCATTTGATTTACCAGACAGCCAGCCAAATAAGGCGCTGGTAATTTAGTGGCATTAAGATGAGCTTAGTCAGGGAGGAGAGCCGAGGGAAAGGGAAACCTCACACTGCTAAAACCAGAGTAAGCATCTCCAAATGACTGTGTAACACCATCAGAGCCGTGAAGTGCTAAAATGACTTCTGTGCAGGTATAAAAATATCTTGCTACCATTCTTTTCCTTTTCATCACACATTACATTGCATTAGGAAATGATCTTCAGAAAGCCCAAGGGCCGGGGCTTCCCTGGTGGCGCAGTAGTTGAGAATCCGCCTGCCAATGCTGGGGACACAGCTTCGAGCCCTGGTCCGGGAAGATCCCACATGCCACGGAGCAACACAGCCCGTGAGCCACAACTACTGAGCCTGCGCTCTAGAGCCTGCGAGCCACAACTACGGAAGCCCGTGCGCCTAGAGCCCGTGCTCCACGAGAGGCCACCGCAATGAGAAGCCTGCGCACCACAATGAAGAGTAGCCCCCCGCTCGCTGCAACTAGAGAAAAGCCCGCGCGCAGCAATGAAGACCCAACACAGCCATAAATAAATAAATAAATAAAATCTATATAAAAAAAGAAAGCCCAAGGGCCAAGCAAACATCTTCCTCCATCAGTAAGGTATTCTGCATGACAGATTTCTTAAAGGTCTTTAAACATCTAGAGGAAAATTTGTCCTTTATTTGACAAATAAAAATTTCAGAGCTTAGCACAGACAGCAAAGGAAAGAATGCAGTCTTCCTTTGGGAAGCTTAAAATTACTAACATTCAGAACCAGAGGGAACAGACTGCTTGGAGGAGGGACAATCGTGGTTTCTTGCCAAAAATATAGCTATTGTTGTTATTTATCTGAAAACAGTATTTTGTCATTTTAATTTTCACCAACATCAGCTGGATATTTTGTAAAGACGGGCAGAGTTTTCAGCAGAACATGGATGGCACACCACTGCTTTCACAGAAAAAGTGGATGAAAATTAAGGAATCAAAACTTCACTTGGAAAGAAAATGAAAAATAATACTTTATTCTTTTCAATTGAAAGCATGTAACAATGCTCCATTTCACTGTCACACAGCTCTCAGATCCTAGAGTTTGTGGCATTAGAAAGCAACAACTGCACTAAGAAATTAAATTACTCTTGTTGACTCCTACTGTACTGTGAAAAGACTGTCTCAACTTCATCAAGGCTAAGAAAAAAGGTAGCATCTCCTTAGTCCTGTTCAAAATAACTCACGACAAGTACAATGACAGTAAAAGAAAGCAATGAAGTACTGAGACATGCTACAACATGGATGAAGCTTGAAAACACCATGCTAGGTGAGAAAATTCAGACACAAAGGACCACATGTTATATGAGTTATTTCATATATGAAATGTACAGAATAGGCAAATCCAAAAAGGCAGAAGTACATTAGTGATTGTCAGGGGCTTCTAGGAAGGCAGGTGGGCTTCGAGGGGAAATGGCCAGTGCACGTTAATGGGTACAGAGTTTCTTTTAGGGTGGTGAACAATTTTTAAATTGGTTGTGTTTATGATTGCACAAGTCTGTAGATATACTAACCACTCAATTGTATCCTTTAAATAAGCAAATTACATGGTCCATGAATTATATCTCATTAAACTTGTTATTTTTTAAAAAGTTACATGAGATAAACACACATATGCAAAATGAAGTATCACCTCAATCACACACACAGTCACACTCACACTCCCCCCTCCTCACTTTATTCTCAACTGGAGGATCTCTTGTCCTCTGTATTCTAGAGCTGGTGCTTTGCAAACTTAAGGTACGTGAGAATCACTGCAGAACTTGTGAAAGAGCAGATTATGATTCCTCAGGTCTGGGGTGGAGCCTGAGATTCTGCATTTCTAGCAAGCTCTCAGGTATGGCAATGTTAAGAGGGTCATGTGCTTCTCACACCACAGAGGTTGTATCACATATATGGACTCATCATACCCTAAAGCACTGAGCACTGACAAGAGTTACTGTCCCAGGGCTTCCCTGGTGGCGCAGTGGTTGAGAGTCCGGCTGCCAGTGCAGGGGACACGGGTTCGTGCCCCGGTCTGGGAAGATCCCACATGCCGCGGAGTGACTGGGCCCATGAGCCATGGCCACTGAGCCTGCACGTCTGGAGCCTGTGCTCTGCAACGGGAGAGGCCACAACAGTGAGAGGCCAGCGTACCGCAAAAAAAAAGAAAAACAACCAAAAAAAAGAGTTACTGTCCCAAGTCCAGCCACAAGCCACACCAAGGAGTATCCCAGGAACGGTGCTTCCTCCCTGACCTTCCCGGGCACAGTACTATAGTACTGTAGTACAGACAGGACGAGAGGCAACTCCACCGCTGAACCCTTGGACTTCTTTACACATAGACGGGGCATGGGCTTGCCTTCTCTGCCAGCTCTACTGCTGCAAGACCTTCTCCAGCACCCTCACCTCCGAGACAACTTTCTCATATGTACAACTGGACCCAATACCACTAGATGAGGACTTCACAGAGCTGTTTCCAGGGTGAAATAAAAAAATGCTTGCAAAAAGAGCCTAAAGAACCATAAAGTATCATATTATTGTATGATGGGGAAAACTGTTCAGATAGGCAAGTTCTCATTCCAATTCCCCTGATGGACCCGAAAGACAAGAGAAGCTGGTTAGACTCGGGATGGGCAATTCCTGCTGTCCCTTCCTGGGAGCACTGCAGACAGAGGCCAAAGCACTGCCCCCTCTGATCCCTCCGAAGGGGTTTAGCGAGGGCAGCACCGATTCCCAGAGAAGAAAGGCTTCAACGACCAAAGTGAAACAAGACATGTTCTGAGAGGCACTAAAAGCCTTAGTCCATGTCTTTGGGATCCACCAGCTTCCTATGAGAATATCAGTGAGATCACAAACTTAATAATGGTTACCAGTCATGGAGTCTCAGGTATAATGTCCCACACTCAATTCATGCGCCTCTCGAACATACCACTGCGGTGCCATGAAAATTCAACGTCTCTGATTTTGCTGTAGCTAGGTGGAACTGAAGCCAATAAAGTTCTAAATGAGCTTTCCTTTCTATGAAATTGTTGTGCCCTGAGGGTAAGAGAAAACTTGTTTCACTGTAGAATATATTTTAGTTTTCATGATAAATTTCAACCAAAAGCAAAAATGAAAAAAAGAAACCAAAATGTACTATATGTCTATTGTGGATGCATATTTATCCCATAAAAATTAATCTTGCTGGGCTTCCCTGGTGGCGCAGTGGTTGAGAGTCCGCCTGCCGATGCAGGGGACCCGGGTTCGTGCCCCGGTCTGGGAAGATCCCACATGCCCAGAGCGGCTGGGCCCGTGAGCCATGGCCGCTGAGTCTGCGTGTCCGGAGCCTGTGCTCCGCAACGGGAGAGGCCACAACAGTGAGAGGCCTGAATACCGCAAAAAAAAAAATTAATCTTGCTTTCATAATCATGAAAATACCCAATAAATATTTATGATGTATTTCTCTAAAAACGGCTTCAAAAACAAGTTTAGAAGACTTGTAAAAAGCGAGTCATCCACTTACTTATTGCAAGACTGTCTTAAAATCAGATGGAATTACTTTACCTGTGTATTTCTTTATAGCAAAATAATTGTTAAACTTTATGAAATAAAAGACTAATAAAGCATACCTTCCTATTTGCAAGTTATATTCATACATAATGTCTACACCATAAACAACAAAAACGAAAGAAGTTATTCACATCTTTCATAAAATGAAATTTGTCATAATGATTCAGTACAGTCTTAGAGAAACGGGGGAAAACATTAGTTGCCGATTCAAAACAAGATGCTTCACTGAAGAGAAATGAGAGTTTTATCTAACACCCTGGCATTATTAACAACTTTTCTTTATCTAGACAGTAATGTTTTAACTGTACTAACTTTAGTGTAAGGAACCTACGACCTAAAGAAAGGGATCAGTAAATATAAATCATTCATTTAAGAAAGGGTTCCTATAACATAATAAAAGGCCTCATTTTAAGGGGTCATTGCCCTATTTTTATTACAGTTCTCCAGTGAATCAGCTAACTAGCTTACAGAAGACAATCTAAGCTTTTGTGGGGTTTTTTTTCCGCAGTACGCGGGCCTCTCCCTGATGTGGCCTCTCCCGTTGCGGAGCACAGGCTCCGGACGCACAGGCTCAGTGGCCATGGCTCACGGGCCCAGCCGCTCCGCGGCATGTGGGATCTTCCCGGACCGGGGCACGAACCCATGTCCCCTGCATCGGCAGGCGGACTCTCAACCACTGCACCACCAGGGAAGCCCCTTAAGTGTATGTTTTAACAGTTGCGAGGGTCTCCCTAAATTCTCAGTTCCCGCTGCAGGGTGCACTCACCCCATTAACGTCATTGTAGCCGTTCCAAAGGTATCAAACACTGAAACCAATCCCACCATCAAACTTCCGATTTTACGTGTCTCTCGCCCTAAATCAAAAACCTGAGAATAGAAACAGGCCTTTCACTCCCATCTTTGTCTCCTAATGCCCAAGCCAGCCTGTCAGCCAGAACAGACTGCAAACAGAATCAGAGCCCTCAAAAGACTGGTGGTTGCCAAGAGGGAGGGGGTGGGGGGAGGCATGGAGCCAGAGGTTGGGGTGAGCAGCTGTAAGCGTTTATATACAGAATGGATAAACAACAAGGTCCTACTGTAGAGCACAGCGAACTATATTCAATATCCTGTGATAAACCATAATGAAAACAAGTATTTTTTAAAATGTATATATATGTATGTATGTATAACTGAATCACTTTGCCGTACAGCAGAAATTAACACAACACTGTCAATCAACTATACTTCAATAAAAAATAAAATAATATTTAAAAACATCAGAGCCCTTGGCTCACACACAGCACTGATCAGAAAAGCTCATTTGATATCACTTCCATAAATCAAGTGATCAATGAAAAGGATGAAAAGAAAGGAAACTACCATTTACCATATGTCAGAGCCCTATGTGTATTTTGGTATTTAATCCTTCCAGTACCCTGAGGAAGCGGAATCTTGAGAAGGCAGAACTGGTCCACGGTTGCCAAGTTCCAATAAGGTGGGGCCTCAAACCAAATCCAGGCCCAGAGAGTTAACACTGCATATCACACTGACCAAATTAGGAAAAATCGGATTGAATGGTACCAAGGGCTCCATCCTAACTTAGCGAAGAAGTACTTGAGCCATACACTTGCATCAGAAAGTACTCTTGCTAGTGGCCTGGAGATCTCGGGGCAGCATAATGACGCTTTGAGAAGCCCAAGTGTGGTGCATCTTGTTGTGACTTCCAAGAGCCTCCCATCCACCAATGAGAGCCCAGGCCCTTCTCAGGGGCAGCCTCACAGAGCTCAGCCATAGCTCTGTAATGTGATCTGTATAAATTTGTTTTAGAGAACGAAGTGTTTTTCCCACATTCTCAAAAATTCTCCCCAACCGCCTTTCAAGTACATGTCCAGCGTTGCACACTAGAGACTCACAAACTTGTCATGGCCCACAGGTGTTTTTCAGACCTTTAACTAGCTGCCCTTCTAAAGAGCAGTCATACAGAGCTCACCTTCCCATGGCTACAGCTGCACCTCGAGGCTGCCCCATGGAGAGGCTCTCCAGCTCGCCACAGCGCCGCCTGGCAGGCTTCCCTCTACCCACCAGACTCCTGCAGGCATTCGAGTTGTAACCCCCGCTACCCGTCAGAGTTTCATAGGTACAAAGGCCATGACCCAAAAAGTGCTCAATGGATCTGCTTGAACACAAGGTTGGGCATCTTTGCTTCTTCTCTTCAGTCTCAATCCTCCTTTGCAAAATCCCAGAAAAATTTCACCTAAACTACTTATTTGGTTCTTGGGCTGTACATCCCCGACTACCTGGGTGGAAACTCTAATTCTCTCTCATATAAACTGTGATCTTGAGCCAGCTATCATCTCTCTGCATGTCACTGCCATACCTATAAAAGGGGGTGCCGCTAGGCTATTTGAATTATTTTTCATTAAGGGCTAGATAATGTTGATTACTAGCACTGTCACCTGCTAGACTAAAGCCCACTGAGGGCAAGACCACATCTTCATCAGCTCTGCATCCCCCATGACACCAACAGTGTGATGCAGAAGCAGAAGACGCTTGCATCAGTTCGCCATTATTGATAAGGATAGTGAAAGAACAGATCACCTTTATGTGTCAGTGGGTCACCTAGATCTCCATCCACCAAAACAGAGCTAATTTACTAAAAAGTTGTTACTTTTGAAATTATTATGAATTATGGGATTGTAAGTGTCTTATATTCACTAGAAGTAAAAAGGATTGGTTAAACTGTATTTCCACATTTATGTTACTGAATTTTAACCTCAAATCCAGATGACAACTCCTGTGCTTTGAGCCTTGAGTCATTTTATTTTCTGTCTCAAAATGTCTTATGTAAGGAGAGACAGTGAAGAATCATGAAAACTTGAGCAAATCTCAAACTGCAGGAAACAATGCTTTCCTAGGGAATGTCAAAGCAGCTGAAATATCACTGTGCTTCATCCATCAACAAATTGTCATGTCACCTGATAAATGATGAGTCAAAGAAAAATAACTGTTCCTTCCAACCTGGCTGGATGAGAACTGGGTGAGAGAGAACCTAATGTGTTTACCAACGTTTCCTTTAACAGGTTTCTCTGATAAGGGCTGATCATAAAGAAGGCTGCTTCCAAATTCAAAAAAGGTGTTATTTCTAAATATATAATTTCCTCAGTTGTTGATAAACAAGTGCAACTCAGCCCCCCAAACACCAGGATTCTGTTTTAATTTCAACAGGTGAGCTGAGTGGAAAGAAAAATCCTGAATTTCTTCAGGGTAAAAAAATTTCACATCATCAATACGTCCAGCACTGAACACAGATATTTGGGACAGAAAAGTATTCAAGAAATAATAAAACAAAATAAACTGTTAATAATAAAGTTGTTAATAATAATAAACTCATTTAATCCATGAGTCTGAATAATCAGTTTGTGGTGGTATCGTGTTTCACACAATTATTTTCATGTAATTTCAATACAGGCAATTCTGTTATGGGCTGAAACAAACAACAGACTATTCTTGGAGGCTGCTAGAAGTTTTATCCATTCAGATTTTGAAGAAGCAGGTCATATTATGCACATCCCAGAATATGATGTAAATATATACGGACTATGAATAGAAAGCCTGTAAAAACTACTTTGGAAAAGGCCTTATATGATTTATTTCACTTAATCCTTCAGCTAAACGTGTCATTGTTTCAAAGAGCCATAGTAATGTAGTCCTTTCCCTGGCACACAAACTCTCTTCCTCTATATCTATAAGAAGATAAGGAAGAAAGGGCAACAGCTAATGAACGTGCTCCTCTGAAGCTCAGCGTGCTTGTGGGGTGCTCCCATCTTTCACATGAACTCATGGGAAATCACAGCAAGGCCCCGTTTTCAACTGCTGACACTCTAATTTGCCATTTCACAACCAGAGAAGAAGCTGCCTAGACAAGAAGTGAAGCTGGTCAAAATACATCTTGAATTCCATACTTTTACTTATCCGTTGTGGTAGCTTTCAGCATTGACGGACAGAGAACAGGGAACACTAAAGTCCTTCTTTACTCACCTAAAGGAGAGAAAGTAAAACGTCAAACAGAAAATGTTAGGCAGCTCAGACTTCAGGAAAATATCAAGCTTTCCCTTCACTAGAGAGCATCAATTAAATCTGACATAAACTTCTTAAACTAATTTTAGCTTTTTGTTTCCTATATCAAACCTCCAGGATGGGACTTCCCTGGTGGTGCAGTGGTTAAGAATCTGCCTGCCAATGCAGGGGATGCGGGTTCGAGCCCTGGTCCGGGAAGATCCCACATGCCACAGAGCAACTAAGCCCATGCGCCACAACTGCTGAGCCTGCGCTCTAGAGCCTGAGCCATAACTACTGAGTTCACGTGCCACAACTAGTGAAGCCCACGTGCCACAACTACTGAAGCCCAGGTGCCGCAATTACTGAAGCCCGCGTGCCTAGAAGCCCATGATCCGCAACAAGAGAAGCCACCACAATGAGAAGCCTGCGCACCGCAACGAAGAGTAGCCCCCGCTCGCCACAACTAGAGAAAAGCCCGTGTGCAGCAACAAAGACCCAACACAGCCATAAATAAATAAATAAATAAATAAATTTATTAAAAGAAAAAAAAAAACCTCTAGGATGGCTAAGAAGAAAAAACCCAACTGGCATAGCCATGCCATTAAAGCAAGAAGACTAGCATGTCTTACATCAGAAGGGAAAGGAGATGCTATTCAAGTAAACGGTAGGCTAACAGTTCTCAACTCAGGCTGCACGGTGATATCACCTGAGTTTAATTGGTCTGGGGAAGGTTGGGGTCTGAGCATTTTTTTTAAAGCTAACCCAAGTGATGCTAACCCAGCAGTGAGGGTTGAGAACCACTGGATTAGACTACTGAAAGAAAGAATAAGCCATTAGTGACAGTGATCTCGTGGACAAGTGCAGAAATTTTAGAGCAGATAAAATAATTAGTTGACTTACTGCCTGACCCTGATCTGGGTGAGTGTGCATGCACCCGGACAGGAAGCCACGTCCTCTGTCCACTCTGGCACCGGAGTTTTAAAGTCATTCAGGATTCATCCGGTTTGGAGGTCTACAATATTAGGAGATTCTTTAACTAGGAATGTCAGAGACTATGACAAATCTCACACCATGAATTTTTTGATAGGAAGTTTACCATATATATTTCACCTAAACATGAATGTTTATATATACACTGAACACAAACTCACACACACACTTAAGTAATACATGGTAAGACTGCAATGTTGGCCCCAACTCTCCTCACCGAGATGCTATCTGGGCTAAGATGAACATCTCTACCCAGTTCTTCTCAGGTCTCAGGGGTGAGGACTGTATACTTACTGTAGAGTGCTGACGCCCTCCAGGGCAAGATCATTTCATTTCTCTTTGTAGCTCCAGCCTCTTACCCCCGGCTAGGCACACAGGCGCTCCATACCTATTTGTTACATGAATTTGCCTTGAGCACAAACGACCTCCCTGGTAAGCTTAATTTTGGATGAAGTCTTCCACCATAAACTGGTGGAAGAGCTAAAAAAGAGCTGACAAGACAATGAGTCGGTAGTGAGGGGTGCTTAGCATCTGGATCAGAAACAGAAGTACTTGTGAGAAA
Organism: Neophocaena asiaeorientalis asiaeorientalis; assembly: GCF_003031525.2. Taxonomy (NCBI): domain Eukaryota; kingdom Metazoa; phylum Chordata; class Mammalia; order Artiodactyla; family Phocoenidae; genus Neophocaena; species Neophocaena asiaeorientalis. Next base: position 5,052,848 of record NW_020174922.1, on the reverse strand, counting down.
ACACTTAACACCTCTGCCCTGCCCTGAACTAAGCCAAGTCCTACCTGCAGGCCTACCTCGGGCCAACTGCTAGGGATACCCGACCCAGAGGAGTCCAGGAGCCTTCCCTCAGGAGGCCCCGGAAAACAGGCCCACGAGAACACACCTGCAGCCTCGGGCCTTGACGAGAGCCGAGCACGTCTACTCTCAGCACTGCTCTTGACGACCACGGCTGCAGGGCTGCAGAGCTGCAGCTGCGAGGCCTGCTGCCTGCGGCGACCTCCGCTTAACCGCTACAACTGACCCAGCTCATAACCATTAACCAAGCTCTGTCAGGCTCCGCACTGCTTCCTTCACAGACACACCACGACAGGCATTTCCTCTGCCGCGCTCACACACCGGTTAACAAGGACACGCTAAGCAGTTCAGCTCAGGACAGAGAACTAAAATGTAATTACCGCTGAGCCTCGATCCCAACACCTTGGTCTCCAAATCCTCCTTGCAGAAGCTATTAACAGCAACAAGACAAGAACAATAATTTTTTTTTTTTTGGCCACACTGTGCAGCTTGTGGGATTGTAGTTCTCTGACCAGGGATCAAACCCGGGCCCCAGCAGTGAAAGCACCAAGTCCTAACCCATGGACCACTAGGTTTTAAACAGCTAACATTCATTTGTCACCTACTGTATGGAAAAACACTATGCTAAGTGCTAATATGGATCAGCTCATAACAACCTCATGGGATACTACTATGTTTTCCACTTGATAGATTCAGAATCAGGATAGGAGAATTGAACCATCTGTGTGAATTTGAGTTAAGTAGCAGAGGCAGAGTGAAGCCCAGTACTAGGACCCCACAGCCAGCCTCTTAATATTCTCTATACTGCCTCCACAGAAAAGTGGGTGAGCCGTAGCTTGGAGGACTATGCCCACCAATGAAGTGGGTAAATCTCCTCACTTGAGAGCCGGCTTTCTCACCTGCAAAATGAGTGTCAGAGCTGAGGAAGTCTAAGGTCCTTTCCAGCTGACAGTTTCCATCAAAAATCATAGGATGGGGAGAGCCACACCCCACTGTGCCCCGAAGCCAAAACAAAGCAGAATGATCCACTCTGCATTTTTTAAAATTGTGATAAAATATGCATAAAATTTACCACACTAACCATTTTCAAGTGCATAGTTCAGTGGCCTTAAGTATATTTACGCTGTTGTACAACCATCACCACCATCCATCCCCAGAACTTTCATCTTCGCCAACTGAAACTCTACCCACTGAACACTAACTCCCCATTCCACCTCCCCCCAGTCCCTGGTAACCACCGTTCTACTTTCTGTCTCAGTGAATCTGACTACTCTAGGTATAAGTGGGATCGTACGGTATTTGTCTTTTTGTGACTGGCCTATTTCACTTAGCATAATGTCCCCAAGGATCATCGTATAACATGTGACAGGAACTCCTTCCTCTTTAAGGCAGAACGATATTGCACTGTATGGATACACCACATTTTGTGCATCCCTTCCTTTGTCAATGGACACTTGGCTGCTTCCACCTTTTGGCTCTTGTGACTCATGTTCCTATGAACATGGTTATACAGGTAATTCTGGGGTGTTAATGAACAGGATGGATTCAAATAATGTTCAGAAAAATTTTAACAAATCAGGAGATCTCTCATAAACAAATCTTTCTGAACTGAGCCAAGCTCTCAACACGGGCCCAAGCATGTGTAGCATATCTCAAGAATCAGAGTCACACACACTACTGCTCCATCACGGGGTCCAGGCCCCCATCACTAATATGGCTCTTTGCCTATAATTGAAAAATAAAACAAACACTTGCTACCCAAGGGAAATAATCTCCCAAAAAAATACCACAATAGAAGCATCCGAATGCACTCCAAAGGGGATTTAAGGCAGAGTTTTCCTGACAGCACATCAATTTCTAGAATAACTGTAGGATTTCTTTTTATGTTGAACACCCTGCAGTTAGTTCAAACATTAAAAAAAAAAAATTCAATAATAGAAGTCCTTTGTTATTCTTACAAGAAAATTTTCCATTCTGGTACAGGTGTTTCCTATCTGTGCCCACTCCATTTTCCCAAAAAATGGATGAATAAAGAGGAAGATATCATAATCAACTGTCTTGCTACCATCGTTGGTAATCCTTCTTTCTCAAATCAGTAATATTTGTTATTTTTACACTGCTAGGTCCCTACGAGACCAGGCTACTCCTCCCTATACAAGGGGCCAAGTCTCACCTGGAGGGCGAGATCCACCCTTCTGACAGTAATCAGACCTGTCAATCTCCTGGAGGCAAGGGTGAAAGAGATAAGCAGCTGATGGCCTCTACAGCAGAAGCCACTACAAAACACTTGGAAAGAGAGAAGCCAAAGTCGCACAAAAATGTTTTGGATGAAATGTACTGAATCAGAGATAGTTCTGTATGTTTCATCATAACCCAGCCATAAAATGAATTGACTTCAACTGTGACTTACCACAAACGACCTAAGTAAAACTAAGAGTTCAGATGACAGCAATCAAACCGACACCACTGAGTAGGTTTTTGAGGTAAATAAGCTAAAGTAAAGAAATGTCCTTACATGTGACGATGCATCTTGGGGGAGACAAGTGGGCTGAGGTGCAGTCTGCCCTCCGTATCCACGGATGCAGAACCTGTGAATATGGAGAACCAACTGTACTAGGCCATTTTACATAAGGGACTTGTGCATCCATGGATTTTGGTATCTGAGCGGGGTCCTGGAACTAATCCCCCTGGGATACCAAGGGACTACTGCAGTGTGTAAGAAGCCAAGCCTCAGGGCAAAAGAGAGGCAGGACAGACCTGGCTTGTTAGACAATGCACTGAGAGCAAACTCAAAGGTTATTGCAAGCGTTTTTTTAAAAAAAAACAGGAGCCCAGCAGCCCCACTTCAAGTCATGGTCCGATGATTTAAGATCATTTCTGTCCCTAGCTAACCTGATCCTGATAAAGGGTGCTGGGACACCAAGAGCATTCTGCCTCATGTCCAGAGGAGAATTCAAGGATATCTGATTGTCATTCTTCAGTCTTTTCCTCTTTTAAGTCTTACCACCAATAAACAGAGTTCTGCATTTTTTAGCACTTTATATGAAGAATGCCAGTTTGGTTTTCAAAAGGAGGAAGAGAATCTGGGAAGAAAGGGTTACGTTTCATCAAGGTAAGCCAGAAGGCTTTCTCAAATGCCCTTAAAATGGTGAGGTTTCAGTTTCACTTATGTCAAATGATCTGTAAAATCCCCAGCTTAAAAATACAATTCATGATTCCCAAGCTTGACCATTTCTCTTTTGTAACTACTAGAACTAGAATTACTTGTAACTATTTCACAGAATCAAACCTACTCTGGATTCCCACAATGAGACTCTCTCCTGCAATGACCACATCCAAATTCTGAGGATTCAACAGTCACCAAATAAACTCAAATGATCTAAAAAAATTACTTCTGGCTGTACCTAAGCATTCTAGAGAAACTGAAAATTAACAATGTCATTTAACCACTCACTGGGTTTCTCCTCTATACCTAATTTTTTTTTTTTAATTTACTCACTGTCATGGTTTATTTTTATATACCACTTCACCTTTTCTGAAGCTACTGTAGGAAAAAGACATTTCTGTAACAACTAAAAAGGATACTTTACAAGAGATAAAAGGAAATACTATCCACATAGCCATTAGACAAAATAACCACACTCCTTTCCATGAACCTGGAGAACCAAATACACACACAGACACACACACAGACATACACACAAGCGCACACATGCAGTTAAAAATCAGCATTTCGGGGCTTCCCTGGTGGCGCAGTGGTTGGGAGTCTGCCTGCCGATGCAGGGGACACGGGTTCGTGCCCCCGGTCTGGGAGGATCCCACATGCCGCGGAGCGGCTGGGCCCGTGAGCCACGGCCACTGAGCCTGCGCGTCCGGAGCCTGTGCTCAGCAACGGGAGAGGCCACAACAGTGAGAGGCCTGCGTACCGCCAAAAAAAAGAAAAAAAAAATCAGCATTTCATCCGTTAAAGAAAAACAGCTGGCCAAAGACTGAAACATGAGCCATTAATTACACTCGACCATTTCATGGAAAGCAGAGAGCTCCAAAAATATCCTCTGAGGGCTTCCCTCGGGGCGCAGTGGTTGAGAGTCCGCCTGCTAATGCAGGAGACATGGGTTCGTGCCCCAGTCCGGGAAGATCCCACATGCCGCAGAGCGGCTGGGCCCGTGAGCCATGGCCGCTGAGCCTGCGCGTCCGGAGCCTGTGCTCCGCAATGGGAGAGGCTGCAGCAGTGAGAGGCCCGCGTACTGGAAAAAAAAAAAAAAAAAAATCCTCTGAATATTAAGCCCTGTGTTTATTTTTTCCACCTTTCACCCATTTTGCTATATGTCCTTTGGTAACAGACTGGTTCAGAGTAAAGAGTATGATCTCACTTAAGACAACAGGAGCTTCACCAACCAAACAACAACAACAAAAACCACCAAACAGGACCTAAATGGGATGAAGATGCCAAGTGGTGTGATAAAGATGAAGATACGACAACACGCAGAAGGCATCCAAGAAAAAGAAAAGCTCGGGTGATGCGTGCATACAATGGTTTAGAAGGCTGAGGAACACACTGATTAAAGGGGGAAAAAAATCACAGTGTTTTATCATAGAGCTAACGAAAAAGAAAAAAATTTGTAGAGATCTGTTACCTACTGCAGCTCCATCAACGTATTACAATCTCCATATCCTAAACCCTAAACCCTAAATTCACGTGGCATTTTTCACCTGTGTAGACAATTTATCCCATCCTTCCCTATGCTCTGCCTTCCAATCTTCCTCACCTAGGACAATGAGTAAAAATTATTTTCAAAATCCCCAATTTGTCCACACATTGCAGATTATCTTAAAACCATTCTTAGAAGTCCATTCCCCACAAAATCCAAAATAGTGGTACATATAGCCATTGAAGCAGATAGAGTGTTGAATATCAAATGCTGCTTGTGGTTCTAAAATAAGCCTACCCCTAGTCACTAAAGAACAGATATCTTATATTAGGATAGAAATAGTATCCTATAGATGTATCATTAGCAAAATTATGCAGCGAGATTATCCCTGTCTACAGTGTGTGTAGGGCTGCTACATAATTAATGCTTTATTTGACTGTTCTCTGAAGATCTAACTGAAAAAAAGATCAGAATCTGAACGAGCTGTGCTGTTTGATATTATCTCTGAAGGAGCTGTGTGTGTGGGTGCTTTATTTGAAATTCTCCCTTCAACATTATACTCCTATCTTTGACGCTGATGCTTTTTTTCCCTTCCTTTGTGTTAGTTACTCCATCTTTTAAGGCTAAAGAACATAGTATGTTTAATTAAAAACAGAGAGTTGAAGAACAGAGAGTTTAAGAATGCTTAAAAGGCTGTTTCCATTAAACATTGATCCAGCTCATGCAGAAAGGCTTTGTGCTGTGGAATAAACTTCAGTATTCATGCAATTTTAATGAAAATGCTTCTGAACCCCATTTCCTTCCTTGGGTTTGACCTTCTGTTCAGTACCCTGAATACTTCAAACATCCCTAATATACTGGCTAGGAAGAACAAAAGTGGGAATAGCATTTATAGGAGCCAAAAATAAGTGTCATAAGAATTTAAATACTGTGGTTACCAAAGGGGAAAGGAGGGGAGGGATAAATTAGGAGTTTGGGATTAACATATACACACTACTGTATATAAAATACATAACCAACAAGGACCTACTGTATAGCACAGGGAACTATACTCAATATTTTGCAATAACCTATAAGGGAAAAGAATCTAAAAAGAATATATATATATATATATACATATATATATATACACATATATGTGTGTATATATATGTATATATATAAAATTGAATCACTTTGCTGTACACCTGAAACTAACACAACACTGTAAATAAACTATACTTCCATAAAAATTCTTTAAATTATAAAAATTTTAAAAGAATTTAAATATTTACAAAAGGATAAAAAAAGTCTTAATTTTTTTTATTTCATAAACTGGAAAATTGTTCAGATTGGAAAAAAATACACCTTAGATATTTATTCTCATTTCCGGATAGTTTTGTTATTATTAAAAACAAAATACGAACAATGAGCATATACCTTTGAAAGAAATAACATCCAAAAAAATTTAAGAAAGAGAAAACTTTTAAAAGACATATCTAGAGATAATTATTAACATTGTGAACCTTATTCCAGACATGCACCCAGCCACATGTTCGGATACAGGCCCTGCCTACAATTTTACATATAGGTTCACACTCTACACATCTTGCTAAAATCCACCCCCTGGCCCCGATGATATAAAGGAAAGGTGTTCTCGTGAATTAATCTAGATTACGTCATTTTCATTAGCCACACAGAAATCCACTGGATGACCACACCAATATTTCACTACCATTAACACAGTGATGAATTCTGAACATCTCTCTTTGACCACACCTCCTACTTTCCTATCTGTGATAAATTCTAAGAAGTGCCTTAATCAAAGGGAACTTACATATCAACACATTGCCTAACTGGCTCCCAAAAAGGAGGAACCTGCAGGACATGAGAGTAACCCCTGACCCCACACACCTGCCAAAGCTGGGTTTTGTCCATTTTATTCTTTAGTTGTATGCTGCATATCTTAATCCCACTAGTCATTACAGCCATATTTAGGACGCTTTTGCTACTCAGAAGCTCTTCATTTTTATGTAGCAAAAAATCGCCCACCTTTACTGTACGGTCTCTGCACCTTATCAATCACGTTCAGAAAGTTTTTCTCCAGTTCAAGAGAACCCATATTTTCCTTTTACTACTTTATATTCTTTTACCTTTATACATTCCAACCACTTAAAATCCATTTCAGTATAAAGTGTGATAAAAGGATCCAGTTTTCCAAATGGACAGATAACTAACCAAACATCATTTACTGAACAACTCATTCTTTTCTCTACTGATCTGAAATGCTGCCTTTATTGTATACCAAATTACCACAATACACCTGCACTACTTATCACTGGACCTTCTATTCTGCTCCACTGACTGAATAAATGAAACGCTAAGTGATTGATTTAAAGTCTACTCCAGTTTCCAAAGGATGGGCTGCCAGGGTCAAATTCTGCCTCCACCATCAACAGCTGTGTTACTGTGTTTTTTGTTTGCTTTTGTTTTGTTTTGTTTTTATTTATTTTACTGAGGCATTGTTGATGTACAATATTATATAAGTTTCACGTGTATAGCCCAGTGATTCACAATTTTTTTTTTTTTTTTTTTTTTTGCCTGCATTGGGTCTTAGCTGTGGCATGTGGGATCTTTCACTGTGGCGCACAGGCTTTTCGTTGTGGTGCGCAGGCTCCAGAGCACGGGGGCTCTGTAGTTCCGGCACTCAGGCTCTCTAGTTGTGGCATGCAGGATTAGTTGCCCCGCAGCAGGTGAGATCTTAGTTCCCCGAACAGGGATCGAATCGGCGTCCCCTGAATTGCAAGACAGATTCTTAACCATGGGACCACCAAGGAAGTCCCTGATTCACAATTTTGAAAGGTTACATTTTATGTATAGTTATTATAAAATACTGGCTGCATTCCCTATGTTGTACTATATATCTTTGTATCTTATTTATTTTTTTAAATTTTTCACTAGATCTTTATTGGAGTATAATTGCTTCTTGTACAACAAAATGAATCAACTATATGTACACATATACACACGTCTCCCTCCCACCCTCCCTATCCCACCCCTCTAGGTCGCAAAGCACCAAGCTGATCTCATTGTGTTGCATTTCTCTAATAATTAGTGATGTTGAGCAGCTTTTCATGTGCCTCTTGGCCATCTGTATGTCTTCTTTGGTGAAATGTCTATTTAGGTCTTCCACTCATTTTTTAATTGGATTGTTTGTTTTTTGATGGAGCTCTTATTTATTTCATACATAGTAGTTTGTACCTCTTAATCGTCTACCCTTATCTTGCCTCTCACTCCTTCCCTCTCCCCACTGGTAACCACTAGTCTGTTCTCTATATCTGTGAGTCTGTTTGTTTTTTGTTATATTCACTAGTTTGTTTTATTTTTTAGATTCCATATATAAGTGATATTATACAGTATTTGTCTTTCTCTGTCTGACTTATTTCACTGAATAGCTGCCTTACTTCAGAAAAGACACTTAACCTCTCTGTGCCTCAGTTTCCTCATCAGTAAAATGGGTGTAATAGTACCTACCCCATAGGTTTTTTACGGGGTTAAGCTAAATGGTAAGCACTATTTTTATGTTACTTATCCTTATCATCATCCCCAAAAGTAAGCAAAGAGAAACTTGATCCCTACCTTCAGGAATTTAGAGACCAGTGAAGGAGATAAACATTTAATCAAATGGCCACAATATTAATGCACAGTATCAAACCACAGTAAACGGATTAAAGGGGAACCTCATCTAATCTATCAGATCCAAGAAGGGGCTTCCAAGAAGTAACATTTGCATTAAGGGCTAAAGGATGAGTAGGACTGAAGTGTCCCCCGGGTGAGGGGAGGACAGGCACACACAATCCAGCCACAAAGGCCTGGCTGCAGAGTCCCACATCTGCCTGTTCTACTGGCAACTTCACAAAGGGCTGGTTTCTTCTCAGTTTAAATTCCCATCCTCAGAGAGACACTCTATGATCATCCACTCTGAAAAGCCAGAGATATGGTCTTTGATAAGAAAGCTATTGCTGTAAATCAGATCATACAATCTTACTTATTCAACAGAAGCTACTCCAGCTAGAGGTGTTCCAAGATCCTAGCTTCAGTAAAATACAAGAAGTGGTATCTATCCTCAAGGCTATCCTTTCCGAATTAACATATGCAGGTATCTCTGAAACCACCATCTGCTCTTTATGTGCAAATAATGGTCCCTTTCTCACATTTGGAATTGTCTCTGCTGGTAAGAGCTTCCCCTGCTGCCCCTGATAAGCACCCTGAACCTTCCTAGGTGTGAAGGGAGTGTGGTCTCTCTCCACAACACAACGTCAAGTATGACATCACGTCACAGCACCCTAGCATCTCTTTGTTGCATGTGTGACAATGGCTAACCATACATTGGCAGGATGATTGGTCTATCTCCCGCACTACGCTGCCAGTTCCATGAAGGCCGGGAGCGAGCATTTTATTCACCTCCCTACACTCAGAACTTAGCACAGAACCTGGCAGGTAACTGATTTAACGCCTACTATTTGTAAGACAGATGGATGCGCAGAGCACAGTGCGAGCGGAAACCTGGCACTAAATCAGGGTGGAGAGGCAAGGGTCAGATCAGGCAGGCCCTTGCAGCTCGTGATTTAGGATTTTAGTCCGTGCAACCAGAAGCCATCGAAAGGTTTTAAGCACGTAAGTGTCAAAGATATAGTCAGCTTTGGATCCCTCTGGCTAAAATGTGACCTGACTGGAGGCAGGAGAGGTGCTGGGTCACAGCTTAAACCACGATGGTGGGGGGTGAGGGAGGGTGAGCAGTGGACTGAGGGACTTCCACAGCATTTCAAAATGGACATTACAGGGACTTCCCTGGCGGTCCAGTGGTTAAGACTCCATGCTTCCACTGCAGGGGGTGCAGGTTTGATCCCTGGCCAGGGAATTAAGATCCCACATGCCACAGGGCGCGGCCAGAAAAAAAAAAAAAGAAAAAACCCTGACATTACAACAACTGCCAACGTTTGACGGGAGAGGTTTGGCATCAGAAAAGAAAATTCTAGGACTTCCCTGGTGGCGCAGTGGTTGGGAATCCGCCTGCCAATGCAGGGAACACGGGTTCAAGCCCTGGTCTGGGAAGATCCCACCTGCTGCGGAGCAACTAAGCCCGTGCGCCACAACTACTGAAGCCCGCGCGCCTAAAGCCCGTGCTCTGCAACAAAAGAAGCCACCGCAATGAGAAGCCCACGCACCGCAACGAAGAGGAGCCCCCGCTCTCAGCAACTAGAGAAAGCCCGCATGCAGCAACGAAGATCCAACGCAGCCAAAAATAAATAAATTTATTTTTTAAAAAAGAAAATTCTACATGATTAGCAACCTTGATACAAATGTGAGACTGTACAATGTAGAAATAAGTCATTGTGATCAAGGACCTATAAAGCCAAATGGGAGTAGGAACTAGATAAAGTCTATTTCCCACAGAGGAGTCCCAGTTCTGCAATTTCACTCATCCAAAGGACATGAATTATCAACCATGAAAAGACAGCTCCCGTGTATTAAATATATTGAATATACAAACAATATCAAATCAAGATCACAAAGCTCAGAGGCTAAAGGCCTTTGTACTGCCATATTTGCAACTCAACAGCACCGTGCTTTATTACTCTTAGGAAAATAAATAAGTAATACACAATGTTACCAAAAAATCTTTGAATGCTTACTCCTCAATCCTCATAACCTTCCTGAAAAACCTACGACTGCATATTTTTAAGTTCTTTCTAATGTGAGAAGGGAATGAGTTTCTGTATTTGCAAATGGCTTTTTCGGCAACGGCAAGCCATCTACAGCCCTTGCCTCTTGCAGTCTCTTAAGAACATCACACTCCTGCGTTGCTTCTCTCCCTTCCAATCCCTCACAGCTGCCATGAACACATCAGGCAGTGCGGGCAGTGGTTTAGGCACAAACAGCCTGCTGATTGGCAAGAAGGATGCAAAACAAGTTTGGCCCAGACTCTCATAATACCATCGCTTCTGCAGAAACTATAGGCAAGGTACTCAGACTCCATTTTCTCATATGTTAAATGGTTAAGTATCAACATGCCTTCTCCTTAGAGAGGTGTTAGAATAGTAAAATCAGTACATACACACTACAAAATGTTAAGCTGTCACTCCACGTTCATCAACAAAAAGGGAAAAGTTAATGTGAGTTTCCTGAGATGGATGTTAGAAAATCAAGTATCTGAGTAGTTACTGAAGAGACAAATCATGATGATCTAATTAACTGACATACTGAATAAAGAACTTTCATCTGGCAGAAGGGGTTATTCAAAAGACCCTAACATTTATTTCAAAATATAGATGATGCTTCCACTTAAAGAAACACATATCAAAACCAAACTTTAAGAACTTCTGAAGGAGAACCATTATTTTATATATGGGTAGTCTACAACAAATCTTCCTTTAAACTTTTTTTAAAAAAAAAAAAGAGAAATGGGGACTTTGCTAGTGGTGCAGTGGTTAAGAATCCACCTGCCAATGCAGGGGACATGGGTTTGAGCCCTGGTCTGGGAAGATCCCACATGCCGCGGGGCAACTAAGCCCGTGCGCCACAACTACTGAGCCTGCGCTCTAGAGCCCACAAGCCACAACTACTGAAGCCCACGCACCAAGAGCCCGTGCTCTGCAACAAGAAAAGCCACCGCAGTGAGAAGCCCTCGCACCACAACGAAGAGTAGCCCCTGCTCGCCACAAGCAGAGAGAGCCCGCGCACAGCAACGAAGACCCAACCAGCCCAAAACGAATGAATGAATTAATTTTTTAAAAAAAGAGAAATGAATGAGGGAAAAAAGGAAAAGAAGGATAGAAGGGGAGCGGGGAGGAAACAGGCAGGAGGAATAGTAAATCAACTGTACGTAGTCAAGCCCTGCTTTAAGGACTCTGAACATTTTGTGATGGTTAGGCTCAGCAAAGCCCTGCAGTACAGAAACATGCTTAACCTGGTCTCCAATATTTCTCAGACTTATTTGGTCTTGGTAGGTATCTCTCCCCCTTGTTGTATTAATAGAAGATTCTTTGGACAGCAGTCCCTAAAGCTGAGGAGCTGTTTTAGGGGTTTTGAGTTTTCTAACGGCGATGTCTGTGCCCCTCGTCACATCTATTTCAGACTCCCATGCAGTAGGAACCAAGTGTGACTGATGCACACCCAGGTTTGGGAACCACTGCATCAGTGTAAGTGGCCTTAAACTACCTGCAGAGATGGTAGGCTGGGGTGAGAATCACTACTAAATGAAGCATGAGGCAAAGGGAAAGCATCTTCAGAAGTATAACGAAAAAGTGTAGTAATTTAATGTACAGGAACGGAATTGCACACCTTTTCCCAGTCCACGGGTACTCCATAACCAAGACTTCAGGACTCCAACGGTCCATTCAGGAACAAAAAGAGACTAAAATACTGATACAAATAAGAATCTATCTTGCATGGAGATAGTTTTTAAATCAAGATAATTCACTGAATAGCTTTTAAAGCATATTTTAATAACCTGCTCTAAAAAACTTACAAATCAAATAGACTCACACACCACCTTCCACCAGTAATGCCCAATTATGAGAGAAATGTCCTGCAAAACTCTTCCACTCTTCAGAGAACCACCTAAGAAGGGCACAGACCAGAATGCATAGGTAACAAAGTTCTATCATGCTACATATACCTTAATTCAAAAATCACTCTTTCTCAGGGATATATTTGAACATTCAAGTCTCAAAACACTTAAGAGGACCAAAATCTGAAGTTCTGCAGCAAGTAAAAGCATCCATTTAGTATATGCAGGATTACTATGCTGGAAAACAAATTTCTTGAGGCAGAGTCTTCAACTCCTATTTCTCAACTTACAAACAAATATTGGCTCCAGAAATTTAAAGCGATTCTGCAAAGACTGGAAAAACAAGCTTTAATCCAGAAATGACTTCACAGCCTATTCGTCTTGAGAGCTTGAAGCACTTTTTACTGAAGCCATTAAAGAGTGCCAGGCCCCAGAGAAAGCCGAACTATCCATAAAGGCACACTGGTACCCAACCCGCAGCCACCCTCAGTGCTCGGGTTGATCCCGCCAGACGTGTCCTCGTTGGGAGGAAGCTGAAGGTGGCCGGCCCATCTCATGACTGAGGCTGTGTTTCCTGATCATGGTTCTTCCATTCTGTTCTATTTTGCTTGGGGTGCAAAGAAGGTATAATTTTTCTATTTATGCCCTAAACTCTGCATTTTCTATCCTCAATAGAAGGAAGCCCACGAGAGGCTGTTAACAGAATTCTGCATTCATGTTCAAAGGCAATCACTCGGAATGTCTCCTATCTTGTTAGAGAGTCTCCACCATGCTTCATTCTTCTTTGCTGGGATGCACTGCCTACGGGCCTTTTGCTGAGAAGCTAAGAAGTGACAGATGCCCAGGAGACTCCTGGAACAGGGGCTGAAGAATGAGGCTGGACAGTATGCACCAAATGACAGAGAGCATCTTGCAGAAGCACTCTTTTATACCATACATGTCCTAGCTACCCTCTTTCCCTTTATGCAAAACAGAGTCAAAGCCATGACACTGTCTTTCCTAAGGATAAGACTAGGGATCTGGAAGAAAAAAACATCACTCAAGAGAAATGGCAGCAAAAGTCATTAGCAGTATTCTTATTCATGAGGCCTCTACAGTTCTTGAAGAAACAGGAAAAGCAGCCACGCATTCAGAAAGAACCCAAGCAGCACAATTTAATTCAGGGCTCTATGGAGGGCAAGGTAGGTGTTCTAATGCTGTTAAGCCAAACGCCTAAAGGAGCAAACCTACATTGACTGACAGTTCTAGAACTTCGCTGGAAATGGGGTTTGCTCCCAATCCCAGAGATGGCTTGCAAGATTCTTCTATTCCTCGTTTTCAATTTAACCTGAGGAAGTGGGGATGGGAATAAGAAGTGAGGATGATGGAGTGGAAAGAAAATTTAGTGATAGATAAAATTTAATTACAAAAGATGAAGAAATGCAGAAACACAGACTGCTCATCCATAAGCCCAACTGACCAGGAAAAACCACTGTTTACATGTTAATTTTTAAAATGATCTTATAGCAAAGTGCCTGACATATAAATTCTCAGTGTATTTTACCTACTACTGTAGCTCTTTACCCTTTATTAGGCCTACTGCATATCTGTTTTATGACCTGTTCTTTTCACTTAGCAATCATCGTGAATACTTCCCTGCACTGATAAATCCTCCCCTATGGACAAAATAGCTATAGATATTCCACGACACAGACATACCACGGTTTACCTCCCTATCCCCTATCATTTGACATTTAGGTTCTTTACAACTTTTCACTACAGTAACTACTAAAATGAACAACTGTGTACACAAGTTTTGCAAGCTCATACATTTATTTTCTGTAAATAGAGTCCTAAAAGCAGAGTTACAAGGAAGAAAACTGCTGACATCTACACTCCCACCATCAAACAAGAGCCCACATACTAACCTTTGCTGACTCAGAATGTTATCATGCCTTTAATCCACGCCGATGTAAATAATGAGAAATGTCATATATTGCTGTTTGATTTCCATGATTTTTATATTTGTATACTGGCCACTTGCTAGTCCTTTCCTATAACGTCAGCCCTCTGTAACCCCAGATGCGGAACCTGAAGACACAGAGGGCCAACTGTACTGCACCATTTCATATAAAAGGGACTTGAGCAACCATGGATTCTGGTATCCGCGGAGGTCCTGGAACCAATCCCCTGTGGATAACAAGGGAAAGCTGAATTGCCTTTCCATATTCTTTTCTAATTTTTCTATTAAGACGTTCATCTTTATCTTACTGATTACTAAACCCTTTCAGATATTTCTTAGTCTGACATTTAAGGCTGGAATAGGACGCATAGTTGAGAATTATTGGCAGTTATCAGCTCTGAAACTAGCCAGTCTGGACGAAAATCCTAACTCTGCCACCAAAGCTGCGTAATCTTGGGCAATTTACTTAACCACTCTGTGCTTCAGTTTCCTCATCTGTGAAATGAGGATAATAATGCCCTTATGGGGTTGGTTTGGGTAATTAATGAGTTAACAACCATGCTAGCCATTTTTATAATTAAGGAAGTTTATTTTAAATTTACAAATTTACAATTTTATAAGAGCATGTTTTAATTCAACTTCTAAATTAACTCAAAATATGTGATGTATCTTTAAGCAGAAATAAAGTAAAAAATACATACACAGGGCTTCCCTGGTGGCGCGGTGGTTGAGAGCCCGCCTGCCGAGGCAGGGGCCACGGGTTCGTGCCCCGGTCCGGGAAGATCCCACATGCCACGGAGCAGCTGGGCCCGTGAGCCATGGCCGCTGAGCCTGCGCGTCCGGAGCCTGTGCTCCACAACGGGAGAGGCCACAACAGTGAGAGGCCCACGTACCGCAAAAAAAACAAACAAAAAAAATACATATACAAGATAACCCCTTTTAAACATACATAAATATGGATAAATAGAAGAGAAACAGGAAGGATGTATTCATTCAACAAATGTCTACTGAATACCCACTAAGGAACAGGCATTAGGGAAACAATGAAGAGCAAAACAGAGTCCCTTTCTTTATACCCACACTGGGGGGTACCAACAGGGAAATAAACCAACAAGCAGTGCAGTGGGCCAAGCCCCATACTTAAGAGAAGCACTATGGGCAGTTTTCATTGCACATGGAATGGCATTTAACCCATACCAAATGAGGGAAGGGTACCTAAGAAATTATCAGGCTGAGACCTGAAAGAGAAGCAGTGATTAGTCAAGTATAAAGTAGAAGAGAGGGAAGGGGAATTTCCACAAAGAGGCCAGTATGGTGCAAAGGCCCAAAAGCAGGTAAGTGTGTGCAGTATGGGGTAAAAGATAATCTCACACTTACACAGCTGTGAGAGATGAGACTAAGTAGGTAAAAAGCGTCCGACCACACTCCAAACTCTCTCATGGGACTGACAAGGGCTTTATATTGGGAGCCATAAGGACCACTGATGAGTTTTAAGCAGAGGAGCAATGTTAGATTTGCTCTTTAGAAAGATGATTATAGCTCCACTCAGATATGAATCAGAGGCGAACAAGAGCAGAAGCATGAACGTCAGAACCTACACGCACGTCCAAGTCCATCTTGCCTCGGCTGTGGAACTTAGGGACTGGGGGTTGTGGGGGTGGAGATGAAATCAAGTGACTAGTGACTTGTCCGGGGTCTCAACAGGCCCTCAGAATGGGAAAACCAGGAGGATGTCAGAGGTCTCTGAGTTTCTAATCCCCGGTTCCGACTGCTCATGTTTTACACTATCCTAATGATGGACAGGCTTTTTACCACATTTTACAGGATGTCAAGAGCTTCTCCTGAAGCACGCCTGGGGCACCCTTCTGAACCTTAAGCACGGAACAGATGACTCAGTGCTGCTCTAAACAAATGACCTTGGCTTTTATGATACATAATCAAATTACATCATGGGCAGAAAATTCCCTGACAGTCAGAGAAGAGCCGACCATTTACACAGTGAAACTGTGGGAGGCGGCAAGTTTTGAACAACACAGTTGGTGCAGACTTGTATCCTCAATTACACTGATTCCCTCAACGAAGATATCATTTGCGCTAGTCTTCTTACAATCGTTCTGATTTAGTGAGAGGGGAAAAGGCTTCAGTGTATTGGTAGGGCATTTACTGCTTGTCTAACATTTGTTAATCTCCTGTTTGAACAAAAGCAGAATAAACTTCAAGCTCACAGATTTACTCAAGCAAGAGTATGTAGGACTTGACTCTCTTTTTTGTATGATAATTTCCTATATCTCTATTTATGATAAGTGATAGTGGTTTTTCCATTTATCAAAGGATAACGATTCCTTGTTAAAGTCAGTAAATTAAAGATGAATGCAGATGTCCAAAGGTCATGAAGATAAAGCTGAATGCCAAATATGGGAAACAGTCAAATTACTCCACCATAATCATATGGAAAGAGCCTACAGAAATCAAAAGAGCCTACAGAAATTCACTTGAATCATTCACGGCAGAAACCAGCAGACACAGTGACATAAGACAGCAATAATTTAAATGTTATAAAAGGCAAGCCAATACACATCACATGATATCAGCATAACTCATTGCCTCATAAAAGCAGAGTAACAGTAATCAAATTTAGACAAATGCATTGCTATAGAGATTTTATGATAAACTTTCTGTTTAGGACACATCCCTTCACATAAGGTGGTTTATGGTGAAAATGGATCAAAATGATTTAAGTGTGCATATCTTGAGACATAGAAAGTAGCTGAAAGAGCTTGTAAAAATGAATTAAATGCACCTTAATGATCACAAAATCCTTGCTGAACAATTTAAATTTTGTAAACAATGATAAGCTTTCCAAGCTTCTGTTGGAGCTAAGAAAAAGGAGTTTTCCATGTCTATATCAAAAAAATTTAGAAAAGAGATGGATGGTGAGCATTATAAGTATCTCTTTGGAAATTCTGGATTGGGTTTAAGGTAAAGGTAATGGGCAAAAAAAGTAGAAAACCTAAAGATTCTGGATCTGTGAGCTTCAAAGGGACCAAAGTCACACAGAGAGTAGTGGATGAGATGGACAGAAAAGAGCTTAATGAAAAACAATTTTGTTAAACTTAATTAGAAAGTGGAATAGGAGACAGCACTCAAGTGAAAAGCTGAGTGTTAAGAAGCAGAATAGAATCTCTGGGTAACAAGATATTAACTTGCATGAGTAAAATCTTGGTAACAGTAATGAAGAGAACATCTCCAGAAAGGACTTCACTCAGTCAGTCTACAAACATGACGGAGGACAGCCACGGCCAAGGGTTTGGGTTTGCAGGTCCCTATTGCCCAGAAGTAGCCACTTAAGCAGTTTAATGAATACTATAAACATGGCCAACATTCATGCAACATAAAGAAGCACTCCAGGGTCACTTCAGTGAGCAGTAAATGCAGGGAATGACAAGGGTGAAAGCTGTACTCATTCTGTAATCAATTCCTACGGGATACATCACCTTTAGGTTACTTCACTCAGAAACAGAACATTGTCTGACTAGTCTCTCCCTGGCCAAGCTGTCAAATGACACCAAGCCCGCACAGGACATCTCAGGGTGCAAGACCTCATCCTTTCCAAAAGAGGTCTGGCACTGTCCACCAGCTACACCTAGAAAACCACTCAGGGCTTTGGATCCAGGAATCATGTCAAAGAACGTGAAGCTAACACATCACTCACAAACAACACAACGTGTGCCACAGTCACCTGGAACCCTCGACAACTACTTAATGAACAACTTCAAATTACCATGTAGCTGTCTAATGTGCCCATACAAGATAAGGGCATTTCACTATACCTGTGGTGGCATCAGCCTTCCACAAGCACAGAAACAGATGTGGGATGAACAGTCAACAACTCTGCTCTCACTGGTAAAGATCCCTGATGCCTTGTTGGAAACTAACAATTCAAAAAACTGTTCAATGTTCCACATCCTCCCCATTCCAAGGTTAATGAAGCTGTCACTGCACTAGCAGCCTACCAAGCTAAGAGGATGCTCAGAAAGTAATTAACAGCTTCACTGTTTAAAACTGATCAGGGACTACAAAAAGAAACTTGTGTTTCACCAGAGAAAAATCCCAAACAAACTAACCATGGGGAAAAAACTGTAAAATATAACATGTATTAGAAGAGGCGTATGTAACATTGAACCTTATGTAATAAGACTGACAGCAAATGAGACAAATTTTATGTGTGAGTGTTTACGTTGTATGTATATGTGTGTGTATACATATACACACATAAGCACCCATACAAATGAATGTGTTATAGACACAAGGCATCGCAAAGGCTTCTAGATTTTTACCAACACCCACTTCTACATTCTGGGTACACTCGATAGACCACAGTTCCCAGCCTCCTCCCTTCTTCCCTTGCATTTAGGTATTCCATGGCTTGGCCAGGTTACAAGTTCCAGCAAACTGAACCTAAACATAACTGATTGTTCTTTCTGTTAGTTTTCTGTTGTCGCATTACCACAAACTTAGCAGCTTAAAACAACAGCCATTTATTTCGCTCAGACTTCTACAGGTCAGAAGCCTGAGCCAGCTCACCTGGGTCTCTGCTCAGTCTCACGAGGCCACAGGGTGTCACCTAGACTGGGCTCCTATCTGCTGACTCCGGGGAAGAAATCTCTTTTATTCACATGGTTGGCAAAATACAGTTCTTAAAAGCTGTGGCCTTAGAAGGTCCCTGTTTCCTTGCAGGTTGCCATCCAAGAGCTGCTCTCTGCTCCCAGAGGTTAAGTACACTCCTTGTCACATGGCCCCTTCATCTTTGAACAGCAACAGCATGTCCAGTCCTCTCTGACCTCCCTTTCTGCTACCAGCCAGAAAAAAATGCTCTTCTTTTAAAGGGCTCATGTGATTAGATTAAGCCCAACCGTATAATCTCCCTTTTGCCATATAAAGTAATAATCTCAGGAGAGACATCTTTTCATAGTGACAGGCTGACCCACACTCAAAGGGGACGGGACCACACAAGAGGGAGGGTCACTGAAGGTCTTAATGTCCTGCCGACCACATTCCTCTTCCAGGCCTGGCCCGTGAAAATCTCCCATGCTTGATCCAACACACTCTTTCCCTTTGGCTATCTTGAAAACCATGTGTTAAAGATGGCGGAACCCTAGTCATCCTGGATCCCTGAAGCAAATAACAGGAAATAAGAATGGAAAGAAGTTTGAGCAACAAAGATCCCTTAAGACCCTTTGGTTAAACCAAAGCATTAGGACTTCGTGCAAAGTTCAGATTAACAAAACCAAATGTCCTGGTTGAAAATGAGATCTAAAAAAGGTCAAACGGATCCAGTGGGGAACAAAAAGATTCCATTGTGGTAACTGGAACGACAAGAATAAAACATATCAGAAGTCTTCTAAGTTTTTGAAGAAATGTTATTGGTCAAATCAGCCATGAGCCATGAGTAGTTAAAAGCCTGTGACTGTAAAGTGACCCCCAAATTTACATAAACAGGAAGCCACCTAAAGAAGCTCTGCAGCTCCCAGAGGCCACACTCCTTGTCACTCTCTTTAGACTTAGCCAAATAAAAGAAAGAACAAAAGAGTTCTTTCCAGATTGCAGAAACAGGGTAAAACCAGGGAACTTCCTCTACTGTAGGGGCGGGGGACTTCACCTTACTCAGCAGATGGCATCACTGTTATGGACCATAAATGCCATGATTCCCATTCTTTCTTTTCCCAAGTGGGAGTGTTCACTGTAGATGATCTTTCCTGTACACTAAAAAGCAAAGGCAACCTATCCGGACGTGGCTAACAAGAACTGTACCTTGATACTGAGATACTGCTTAAGCTGCTCCAATTAGGATCTATTTGTAAATTCAGTTTGAATTATAAGAAAGATACTTCTGTTTCTTTCAGATATCACAAGTCAGAAGAGGCTAGAAAATAATCTGAGCAAACCTCCTAGGTGCTGAGTGGTTCTAGAGAATGACAGATAGCTTCTCCACAGTCACATACCATATATGATTTGACCCAGGGCTAGAGGAGAAAGGTGAGAGCAAAGCAAGGAGGACATCATATTCTGAATTTAGAAGTTGTACTAAATGTAAAATCTTCATAAATAGTAAGTTCCTGAAGCATCAGACTCAGCTGAAGTTTCAATATCATTTGAAAATATTTCGTTGATAGTCTGCAAGAATACTTGACAGGGTCTCACAACATGACGTTTTAATAGGTACAGCTATACGCAGCTCTCTTCTTAGTCTTTATTATCCATTATAGACCATATAAATCACTCAAACATTTTGGCTCCAAACTGGTTAGGGAAATAAAGAAAATCTAAAGCAAGAAAAAGCGCGCGAGAGAGAAAGGCTGTAAAGTTTTAAAAACTTCATATTTTGTTTCCTGCTCCTTCAACATCCCCTCACACTCAAGCTGTGAGCACCCCACCCAGGTGACTAAGTGCACCCGTGTGATAAGGTAGGCCACACCACAAGGTTTGTTTTTCTGCCTGCCCCTGACCGTGACCTAGTAACATTCTCCTGCACCAAGGAAATGCCCTCATCCCTTTTCTTGCGTACTCCACCCTGACCTTCCATAAAGGTGCTTGTCCACGGGGCTTCGTCCTCTCTCTTGGCTCCGCGCCTGCTTGGTTGAGCCCACTTTCCTGGCCCTCCTCCCCGTGACCTCTCTGTGTGCAGTGACTCTGTCTCTCTAGGACCTGTGAGTATAATAAACTTTGTTTTCCTAAACCTCTGTGTTCCCCACTTGTGGCCACACCCGACTGGTCATCACATAAAAGAACACAAAGAAGGGTACTAAGGATTAAAAGAACAGAAAGGGGGAAAAAGGAAAGCCAAGGAAATCCTTTAATTTCCTAACCCCCAGAATCTTGCCCATCCAGCCTTAACTTCTGAAGGACCGCTCATCCCTAAGAAAGCCCCACCACTTTAAACCCTGGAGCTGTTCTTCAACTCACACAATTCTCATTATTCACTTACCTGTGGCCTTACCCTTCTTGCTCACCTCCTCAAACCACCCACTGTATGGAAAGCCCAGGGCTCCTGACGCCCTTATGCAGCCAGGCTCAGCAGAGTGGAATCTGCTCTGTCAGCTTAAGCATCCCAGTGTTAAGCCCTCCTTCCACAATGACATTTCTTCCCAAAACAGTCACCATTTTCCCCAACCAAGCCTTGCCATTTTCAAGGGTATTTCCAGTTAATATGGGAGGTACTTTAAATGTTCCAAGTAGACTGGCACCAAAATTCATATAAACTCAATTTAAAGCATTAAAGAATCCCTGTGAGGGGAGAGCCCTTGCAAAAATATAACCGTGCCCACGAAAAAAACTTCAATCAAGAAGAATCTCAGTCTCAAGGGAAATGATTCTCAGTCACCACTTTCAGTTTAAACACCCCACAGGTCCATTTGCCAAGTGTATCAGGAGGTTATTATATAAATTATCACAAACATCCCATTCAATTCTGACACCTTTGGAAACTTTTTTTTTTTTTATATTTGATTGCCCCTAAAATTCATTCAGAGAAGGCTGCATTCTGAGCAGACATTGTAAAGCCCAGTTAAGAATGGAGGGAGTCGGGCTTCCCTGGTGGCGCAGTGGTTGAGAGTCCGCCTACCAATGCAGGGGACACGGGTTCGTGCCCTGGTCCGGGAAGATCCCACATACCGCGGAGCGGCTGGGCCTGTGAACTGTGGCCGCTGAGCCTGCACGTCCAGAGCCTGTGCTCCGCAACGGGAGAAGCCACAACAGTGAGAGGCCCATGTACCGAAATAAATAAATAAATAAATAAATAAAAAGAATGGAGGGACTGATCACTATTATAAGGACCACCTCATTCTCTCCTGATGACATGATCAACTTCTTATAATGTATTTTTACTTTGTTGAGAAGAGAGGCAAGGATTAGGAATTCCTTTAAAAATCTGGTGATATGCTAAGGACACTCTCCCACAGAAAACTGCACATATAAAATGTGGCATAATTTTAGCAAATAAATAGGCCCTCTGCAGTCTATTATGGACCCCAGGCTAAGAACCTGCAGGGATAGAGGTAAGTCATACTTAAGATTGTGAAGGCAGCAGAGATTTTACTGCTTAGAGCAGGCAATTAAGGAACCGAGAACCTCACTCAGAGTCATAACTAATTATATATTTAATTAAATACCTCAACCAGTTTTAAGTCTCACCGAATCAACAAATGCATAAACAGATTCATGTAACATTCTCCAGAGCAAAACATCTATATAAAACACAGCATTTTAAATGTGAGGAAAACATGAAGAAATTAGTTAAAACAGAAAAGCATAAAATACCGATGTAATTAAATGTTTCCAGTTGAAGAATCTGAGTGTGACAATAATTACATACCAGACTATATCATAATTCACACAGGCTAACCAAATATGTTTTATCCTTTAAAAAAATCAGAAGGTATAGTCTATAATAGGTATATAGCCTAACCAAACTCATTGAAAAGAAGAAAGCATTTCTCATTTTATGCAATAAAAAGTTATTATTTACAGACTGAGTTGTCCCTTTACATTGAATCGAACACAATGTTTAGAACACTGTGGTGAATGCTTTTAGGAAAATAAGGATTGCTACAGGCTGATTAGCGCCCCCCTCCAAATTCGTATGCCAAAGTCCTATCCTCCAGTACCTCAGAATGTGACCTTATTTAGAAATGGGGTCACGCAGATATAGTTACTTAAGATGAGGCCATACTCATCAAGTATGTTGGGCCCCCAATCTGCCCTTGTCCTGGTGTCCATACAAAAGCGGGAAATTTGGACACAGACAGACAGGGAAAACACCATGTGAACATGAAGGCAGATATCGGGGTGATGTGTCCACAAACCAAGAAAGGCCAAAGATTGCCAACAAAGCACGAGAAGCTACGAAAGAGGCCTGGAACAGATCCTTGCCTAGTACCTTCAGCGGAAGCATAGCCCTACCAACACCTTGTCTCCAGAAGTGTGAGACAATAAATTCATGTTGTTTAAGGCACTCAGTTTGTGATACTTTGTTGCAATTCTACCAAACTAATACAGGGACCTAACAAATTATACTCTGAAGAACCTTTCACTCTACAGCAAGGTGTGTCCATATTAAATGCTTGATAAAGTTTTTTTAAAAAGTATAGATTTTGTAAGAACAGCTTGTTAGCTGGAACCGGAGAGCTATTTTTACCTAATCTGCTGCTGGTTTAAACCAACAAATGAAAAAAAATGGCATTACTCTTGCTAAAATGAAATCTCAATATACATGAAACTCACCTAAGTAGAATAATGCATGCTCATTTGCCCTATTTTATAGTTTAAAAAACTGTAGCTTATTTATTCTAATTGCATGGTAAATTACATCTTTATGAGCAATTAAGTAATAAATTATATTCAAGTAAAAAAGATGATCAATTTTTGCTATTTTAACATGTTCTCAAGCTTGAAGGATTTTCCCCTTTAATAAAATTTATTTGGCAAAGGCATTTTTTAACCTCCAAAGAGCAGAGATGTTGAAAATAATTGTCAGCAACAAGGCAGAAATAATCACTTCCAAACCAAGAGAACAGTGGTGACACATCTAATTGAGAGATTTCCAATCAGTGGGTAAACACTGAAAATAAACTGCTTTATTAATACAAATATCATCCCTCACAGACATAAGCAAAACACTGAATTTCACAGAGACAAGAGAAATGTTCCTGAAGCAGAGCCTTCCACTTATAAACATAGTGTACCTAATCTAGCATATCCATTCTCAAAAAGGAGTAATTCTAGGTCTAAAGTTTCCTCTGTAGATAAGATCAAGTTCATGGAACTGTATGGGGGAAAATGGCTTAAAAAGTAGGACATGGCTATTTCCCCTAATATCTTTGTCACATGCAAACATTAGCGCTGGCTTTACACGCCCTTGAAAATGCCCACACATGCACAGGGAGAATAACATTTGCCTTGGGCTTTCTAAGATTGTGCTACATTAAGTTATGGATAAGGGATTGCGCGTCACTTCCCCTTTAAAATGAAAGGCTTTTCAGTAAAAAACTGAAAATGACACAGTGATTCTGCATCTGGATTCAGTGTGATAAATACTAATCTCATCTCATCACAAGTAGACCTCCTCCAAGGCTCTGAGAAGTTCTTTCATACCACAATTCAAGTTGTTATTCTGAACTTCAAAGTTGCATGTAACTTCACAATTTAGCTAAAATGGAGTGGTTGGATTAATTTTTTAAGGTAGCAAAGCTAGAAATTCCAGCTTCTATAATTTCCTCATGTCTCATTATTACTAATATAAAGGACGGTATTTTACACTAAAAAAATTATTTTTAATGTTAATACCATTTATTGAACATTTTTAAATGTGTGTTCTAAAAACTCATTTATCTTTACATCAATTTTAAGAAATGGTTATTATGCTCATTCTAGCAAGGTGAGATTCAAAAGTTAAATAACTTGCTCAAGATCATAGACAGCAGAGATGGGTCAATCCTTAGCCTTTCCCACTCCAAAGCCAAGGTTCCCAATTGCCTTGTAGGACACCAGGGTTTGCAAAGGAAGTCTTCAGAATCAAAGTGGAAAAAGGATGTGGTGTTAGTCAATTTGGTGCTGGGGATGGGGCGATGCTTTATAGAAGTGACAAGTACCAGAAATAAAAAAGGTTAGTGACATCAAAGAAATCCTGCCTGACAATTTCTGGATAGCACATATGCTGCTTCTGTAAACCTGAAGGAATGTGAAGTATAAAGTTATTACAGGCCTTCCAAATTACACCAACAATGCACTTATACTTACAAATATTTCTTCTGGCAGAGAAGTCTCAGAAAGATCCAAGGTGAAAAGCAAAAATACATTAATGGGTATTTTTACCGAAATAGTCTTAGTTTTTCTCCATTTCCCAAGTTGACAAATATAACTGATTCTATAAAGGCAGGTCTGTGGTGATAGAGATGGCACGTGGGCACACGGGATGAACTTCATGCTGCATCTCTAACCCTAACTTAACCAAAATTCTGTAAAACGTAAACCTCACCTTCTCTGGAGGTGGTTTATAATAGGACTTATTGTAGTAGCCTGGGAAAAACCTCACTACCTCTGAGAAATTATGAGAAAGCTCAGCATTAATTATGGGCAAATCTATGAAAAAAATATTTAAGGCTAAATTAGGTGAAATATTTAAAGGAGTCAACAAAGTCCTTGGCTTAAGACCTCTTATTTTAAACTAGAACTGTTTCAGAAGGGTAAAAAAAAAAAAAAAAAAAAAAGGAACCATACTCATTATATAAGAAATAGGTCACATTATAAGTATTCACTTATTTTTCCCTATGTAAATTTCTTCAACCCAGCCCAGCAAGATTTAAATTATTAAAATCTGAATTAAAGAAGTTTTATTATAACCACAGCTTATTAACCCCATAAAGATGGGCACATCCAAGATGTAAAAGGTTCACTAAAAATAATACTTTGAAATACATGATGAGTCGGTAATGTTAAGGCTGCAAAACCCATGGGAAATTTTTAAAGGCATGCAGACTGCCGGTCGAGCCTTGGCCTCAGAGGAGTTTCACGACCGAGTTCTCCAAGGAAAAGTTAACGCATGAGCTTCCCAGAAGAAAGCCCCATCCTCCCATTCCTAGGGAGCCTACGGATGCCTTGGAAGGCGGAATTCGGAGACCACAGGGGAAGAGCGCAGACCGCGGGCATCTCCGCAGCCACCCCCAGGGCGCGCCACCTCCCCTGCCAACACATCCCGGGACAGCCGGGCGCACCGACACCGCAAGGTCACCAGGGAAAAGGCGACTTTACATAATCTCCCACCGCGCCGCCCGGGCACCTGCGCGCCGAGGCGAGGCTGCCCCGGGGCCCCCTCCCTGTCGCGCCCGCGCTGGGCGATACGGGGGCGACACTCGGAGCGACTAGGCTGGACGCCTGGGACCCGTGGATGCCCGCAGCGCCGCCCTGAGCCGGGGGTGCGGGACGCAAGGCGGGCTCCCAGCCCCGGGATGCCCGGGCCGCCGCCGCGGCGGTCTGGGCGAGCAATGCGGGGAGCGGCCGGGCCCGGCTCGCTGCTGGCCGTAATCCCCACGCTCCCTGCCCGCTGCCGGCGTCCAGCGCGCCCTCCGCTCCCGGGACCGCCCCGCGGCGCACCTGTCACGCGCCTTACCTGAGTGGCTTTGTGGAACTGCTTCTTGAGCCCGGCCACCGACATGGCGCAGGAGGACCCGCGGGACTGCTGCGGTGCGGGGAGCGGGCGGCGGCGGAGCCAGGAGGGAGGACCGAGCGGTGCGGCGCGCTGGCCGAGCCGCAGCTCGTCGTGCAGCCGCCGGGGCAGTGGGCGCGGGGGCGCGGAGAGGCGCGGGACGCGGGCTCGTGCGGAGAGACACCCTGACGTCAGGGGCGAGCGATACGCACTCTTAAAGGGGACGCGGGAAGCCCCGCCCCGGGCGCGGGGTTGGTGCGGCAGGTGCCGGGGCACGCGCTACCTGGGCACCGGCACCTGGCGCCGCCGCACCCGTGGGTCGGCTGCCTGCTTAAGAGGACCAAGGGGGTCCTCCCGCCCCGGGAGTGTCCTCCTGCCCCCGCGGGCTGCGGCCCGGTGGCTGCAGGTTGGCAGCCCAGGCACCGGCACGACTCAGGTGACTTGCTCGGCTTCCAGGTAGCCTCAGAGGCGCTGCCTAAGCCAGCCCGCCTGCCCTTTGAGCCTGGCCTCTTCGCAGCCTGGAAAGGAGGAGTGGCATTCTCTCTCGGGTAATGAATAAGTTATTGCTCCTTGCTCGCTTGGGCACAGAAACTGTTCTCTGTCCTGGTTTCACTATCCCTTAAGCCTACATAACGTTAGGGAAAGCCACCAATGCTGGGTTTGGGGGTTTTTTTTTCGATGTGATACAATGTAATGACTTAAAAAGAAGACGAAAAAAAATTAAACTATAAAGCTGGTCAGGTAAATAGCAGTTAATCCTCTGTGTACAGTTATGAAAAAGCCCAAACATGAACTTGGCATTCACTTATGACAGTGGATTTAGGATTTTCAACCTAAAATAAGCATTATGTAATGTAAAAAAGCATGACGCAAAATTGTACAAAGACTACATATGCAACGAAGTATATATGGCTGGGCTAGAGTGAAACTCCGCTGTAACTAGATGAATTGTTAATAGAGCAGCACTAGACGGCTTCTGTATTCTGGTGATTAGTCACTTCCTCTTGTCTTTCTAGGACTGAGAAGCACATAGAGGAAAACTTTTGGTCCCCACGTGGGGACCAAAAGTTATAAGGAGAAGAAGCCAGAGTGACAGAAGCCAAGATGAGAGACATTGCCAAGAATGAGGAAGGAGACAGCATGGCAGAGTGGGAGTACTAGGAATGCCTTGCATCACCTCTACAAACCCTGCTGCCTGGGAGGAACCACAGGCCCCACTCCCACCCTGCCAGCCAGGCTGCTTGGGCACAGGGTGAACAGCGGATACAAGGGAATCCTGTCCACCCACTGATCTACCAATCATAGTTCTTGATAATGTGAGTTGAAACTCATAACGGCAGAATCAAACAGATAGTGGTCGATCACAGAACAACAAGAGCACATGGACTCCTGACTGAGGCTGCAAAGGGAAGCAGACAAAAGGGTCAAATCTCCAGCGTGCTAGTTGTTACTGATGTTCAGGTACCTTCCACATACATGGTAGAGTTGCACCTGCCAAACCCCTCGTGGTTAAGTGGAGCACTGTGACAAGTTTTAACCAGTGGGTTAGGAAGCTAAGTGACTGTCACCTCTTGGCAGAGAATTTAACTGTTGGAATGAGATGCTACAAAGCCCTTTCCCCTCTCCAGCAGTATTTTAGGTCGCTGTTGTCTGTCAAACAGAATCCAGAGTGAGGATGAAGCAGGGTAAAGTCCCCAGTTAATGTTGAAAGACATTTAGCATTTGTGAGAAATAAACCTGAGTCATTTTAATTCACTGAGTCTGGGGTTGTTACTGTAGCCAAACCAGTCTCTCCTGACTAATGCACAAGAGAGAAAATGCTTTCCCATTTCTCAGAAGATGAGGGGAGATTTTCCATTTCCTGCCATGGCCCACGTGTATTTTATTTTTTGTCATTAGATGTCCATGAAGTGGCCTGTTTTTTTTCTTACAAAAGCCTCACTGAGGTTTGGGGAGGTGTGTTCTCCTTTTTGCAGCCTCACTGAAGCAGTGCACAGACTAAGCCCCCAGGCCTGAGGGTCAGAGGGAAGGGTGGCGCCATGCAATGACCATACCCTGAACTCTTACCCTGTGTTTTCCTTACCAGCTACAGCCAGTGAATAAGTAGCTCTGCGGATCCATAGGAAATTCCAAAGGAATGTCAGGGCAAGGGACAATCTGTGTTTCACAGGGACATCAGACAGGGAAAGGTGAAAGTCCTGCCGATAGATAAGTAGGGCTACTTATCCATCTGAGCCCAGGAACAAACCAGTAAAGTGAAGTTACTGAGGTCCCATGGAGTGGTTTGCCTAGGGCACATATATTCACATCTATAAGGTCCACCGTGATGATTCCCAGATTCTTGATATTAGAAAACTCTGAAGGAGTTTGGACTCACTGCAGGGCTAGGTGGGGCTCTAGGCTGGAGAGATTAGATTTTGGGTTAGTGTTACAATGGCTGCTTTTGTACTCTAACAGTTTGGTAAAGCCTGCATACACACACACACACACACACACTCTCTCTCTCTCTCTCTCTCTCTCTCTCTCTCTCTCTCTCTCTCTCTTTCATGCACTCATGAAAAGACTGCCATAAAATGCTAATGATAGTTTTGCCTGAACAGCCATTCTCAAACTTTAGTGTGTATCAGAATCCCCCGAAGGACTCGTTAAAGCACAAACTGCTGGACCACATGCCAGTTTCTGATTCACTAGGACTGGGTGGGGCCCGAGAATGTGCATTTCTAGCAAGTTCCCAGGTGATACTAATGTTCTGGTCTCGGGACCAGACTTTGAAAACCCCTGGACTGGAGTAAAGATATTAGGAATGAAGTTTTTTCTCTAGTCTCCCAATTTTTATAACGTTTTCCTATTATTTGTATAATACAAGTATTATATAGTTAATTTTTCCTACCTGGTTCCTGATCTAAGCAATGGAACATGTTCAGAGAAGGATGGGCCTTGGTTGAAGCTGTCTGATCTACCAATCATAGTTCTTGATAATGTGAGTTGAAACTCATAACGGCAGAATCAAACAGATACTGGTCGATCACAGAACAACAAGAGCACATGGACTCCTGACTGAGGCTGCAAAGGGAAGCAGACAAAAGGGTCAAATCTCCAGCGTGCTAGTTGTTACTGATGTTCAGGTACCTTCCACATACATGGTAGAGTTGCACCTGCCAAACCCCTCGTGGTTAAGTGGAGCACTGTGACAAGTTTTAACCAGTGGGTTAGGAAGCTAAGTGACTGTCACCTCTTGGCAGAGAATTTAACTGTTGGAATGAGATGGTACAAAGCCCTTTCCCCTCTCCAGCAGTATTTTAGGTCGCTGTTGTCTGTCAAACAGAATCCAGAGTGAGGATGAAGCAGGGTAAAGTCCCCAGTTAATGTTGAAAGACATTTAGCATTTGTGAGAAATAAACCTGAGTCATTTTAATTCACTGAGTCTGGGGTTGTTACTGTAGCCAAACCAGTCTCTCCTGACTAATGCACAAGAGAGAAAATGCTTTCCCATTTCTCAGAAGATGAGGGGAGATTTTCCATTTCCTGCCATGGCCCACGTGTATTTTATTTTTTGTCATTAGATGTCCATGAAGTGGCCTGTTTTTTTTCTTACAAAAGCCTCACTGAGGTTTGGGGAGGTGTGTTCTCCTTTTTGCAGCCTCACTGAAGCAGTGCACAGACTAAGCCCCCAGGCCTGAGGGTCAGAGGGAAGGGTGGCGCCATGCAGTGACCATACCCTGAACTCTTACCCTGTGTTTTCCTTACCAGCTACAGCCAGTGAATAAGTAGCTCTGCGGATCCATAGGAAATTCCAAAGGAATGTCAGGGCAAGGGACAATCTGTGTTTCACAGGGACATCAGACAGGGAAAGGTGAAAGTCCTGCCGATAGATAAGTAGGGCTACTTATCCATCTGAGCCCAGGAACAAACCAGTAAAGTGAAGTTACTGAGGTCCCATGGAGTGGTTTGCCTAGGGCACATATATTCACATCTATAAGGTCCACCGTGATGATTCCCAGATTCTTGATATTAGAAAACTCTGAAGGAGTTTGGACTCACTGCAGGGCTAGGTGGGGCTCTAGGCTGGAGAGATTAGATTTTGGGTTAGTGTTACAATGGCTGCTTTTGTACTCTAACAGTTTGGTAAAGCCTGCATACACACACACACACACACACACACACACACACACACACACACACTCTCTCTCTCTCTCTCTCTCTCTCTCTCTCTCTCTCTCTCTTTCATGCACTCATGAAAAGACTGCCATAAAATGCTAATGATAGTTTTGCCTGAACAGCCATTCTCAAACTTTAGTGTGTATCAGAATCCCCCGAAGGACTCGTTAAAGCACAAACTGCTGGACCACATGCCAGTTTCTGATTCACTAGGACTGGGTGGGGCCCGAGAATGTGCATTTCTAGCAAGTTCCCAGGTGATACTAATGTTCTGGTCTCGGGACCAGACTTTGAAAACCCCTGGACTGGAGTAAAGATATTAGGAATGAAGTTTTTTCTCTAGTCTCCCAATTTTTATAACGTTTTCCTATTATTTGTATAATACAAGTATTATATAGTTAATTTTTCCTACCTGGTTCCTGATCTAAGCAATGGAACATGTTCAGAGAAGGATGGGCCTTGGTTGAAGCTGCTAAGAGATAGAGCAATTAGTCTACAAAGTGGAAGCGCATGGGGATGCATGAGCTCTGGCCTCTAAATGTGAATGATGTGAAAGGGGGCCCTAAATGTAACAAAAACAAATCTCTCTCTTTCCCGCATTCTTCATCCACCAACTTAGAACGCTCATTCTTCAAAGGAACTAACTACCTTGGGAGAAAGGACTTTAAATCTTTTTGAAACCATGGTTAACTCTCCCAGATATCCTCTGAATTTCATGTAACCCAGTATTTCTATGGAAGCCACAATTTATACCTATAAGTTAAGATGTTTTGAAAGAGATTTGTTGAGTTCCTACTAGCAGGCATCAGTAGGAGGTTTGGGGGATGCATGGTAAGGTGAAATACCAAGATGCACATAGACTAGACATTGAACCCCAAGGAGTTTCCAGTCTAGCCATTCAGAAAATTCTTCTTATAGACATTTATTGTGACTTGAATATAGAGGGACAAATGCACCAGACACAAAATAATTCAAAGCCAAGTACCCTCTTTGATTGCAAAGAAGCTGTGACAGAGGTTCTATGGAGAAACACAATGCAGGAAAGGGGAATCAAAGGTCAATGAGGAGGAACTTTGTTTAATGAAAGGTTATTGTAATTCAACATGCTGCCCTCTCATCTCCTGAGATCATGTAAAATGGTAAATAAACCTAGATCTGCTCAGGAAAGTTCCAATTAAACGAAACCCCCGCACAACCTCATCTCACTAATTGGGCAGGAAATTCATGGTCAGCAATAATTCCATCACATCATTCATGCACTATTTCTCCTTGCATTATGCCAAAGCTTCTGGCAAATACCAGACCTCTAGTTTGCACAGAGCTGGTACATCCCTAGCACCTTTCCGAGGGTACCTCATTCCAAGGAGGCAGAAGACGAGCAGCGCCTCTTATCCTTTGCCCTTCAGCCCCTGACGCCTTTCCTCTGGCCCACGCCAGGTCAAACAGCTCCCGCCTTTATGTGTGAGCTCATGAAGCACAGGAGACACAGCAAAGCAAAGGCCTTAAACTCCAGCTTCTTGTTTGACAGAAGAGAACACAGAAGTAGAAAAAGGAAGTGACTTATCATTACTTTTTCTACTTCAGCCTCCAGCCTCAATTTTGGGCAGAGACTCCAGACAGTGTTAATAAGTATAGACTGGAATGAATGAATGAATGAGTGAACTGTTTATTACTGTCACTGATGCTGTATTCTTACCACATTGGGTCTGATGTTCAACAGCCTTCACCCAATAGCCTTGTATTAAAGCATGGATTGTGCAGGACCCAGATGGTTGTTCTGGGGTAGATGGCACTTAACATAAGAATTTGTACCAGTGGATGCTGCCACTAGCATTGGACGCCCACCCAGTATCAACAGGGCTAATGAGCCCTTTCCTAGAGAGGGGAAATCAAGGAAAGACCGCCTTCATTTCCTTGCTTCCAGGTTTGTCACCTACCACGCACCCTCCAACAGATACACTGAGAGAAGCACACTTTCATCCGCTGGAGGTGAAATGTGTGGGTCTTGCTCTCCCCTCCAACCTTTCCTTCTCTCCCACACAGCCCTCCTCCCTCCAAAACACAGGGGCCTCTCCCTGCAAAACCTTTCTCTTCATTTAGTAAACCCTGTAAGCCCAATCACAGGAGGAGAAGGAGGGAACTTAACCAAGTATGTGATTCACATTAGGCTCTTACATCTGGGTCTGTATTTGTTACTTACATCTCAGATTGAAATGCTCCCAACTTCCCTAGCAAAATTATGCCATCTCCAGTGCCCATCTCCAGCGTCTTTCTTTTGAAGTCTTTCCCCATCCTTCTAACCCCATATTCTTGCTTCATTTGTCAAACCACAAAGCCCTGATTTGGCACCTCTGACATGAACTTGGTCTAATGTGTTTTACGTATTGATATGTAGTATTGGATTCTTAACTCTTTGAGTGAAGGGTCTTTACTTTGACAACTCTTAGTAGATAATACAAACACTAGATATGGTCTAATTGCAATTTTAAAAGCTTGATGAAATTTTTAAAGCTAAATCCAGCAGAGGTCCAGAAAGACAGGAACTAGCTTGTTTCTCTCCAGCTGAGCAGACAGACTGTTCAGTGGTCTTAATTGCTGCTCCCTTGCTGTATCCAAGCCTGAATCTCCAGGTTCCTGTAATTTTGAGAATCCTCAATGACCCTCCCATAAATTC
The DNA here is from genome assembly GCF_003031525.2 of Neophocaena asiaeorientalis asiaeorientalis. NCBI lineage: Eukaryota > Metazoa > Chordata > Mammalia > Artiodactyla > Phocoenidae > Neophocaena > Neophocaena asiaeorientalis. Next base: position 5,019,614 of record NW_020174922.1, on the reverse strand, counting down.
CCCTTTATTCAATCAACCAATATTGCTTTCTGTTATTTGCAATCAACAAATTCCAAATGATATATCCCCTCTCCCATCCAACCCCTGCAATAATATTCTAATCTTTTCTAGTTCGGATCTAGCAACGCAAATACAGCAATTTACACAACTATGGTCCCCTGCTAAGTACTGCATTAGCTTCCTTCTCAGACAAGGGTGGACAGATGGAGTAAAAACGAATATAGCCCTTTAGCAAGTGGCAATTCTCCCTCTAAGACACTGACATTCTGATTTACAAATCAGATCCTTTGTTTATTTGATTAGTATGTGTCAGGCTGCCAGGGTCTGAATCTCTCAAGCCCCTGGGAATTGGCAGCTGAATGCTGGTAACTAAATGCTAAGCAACTGGACTCAGAGACAGCAGTGCCCACTCCTGGAATGAGAGGAACCTTAATTAAGTGTAAATTGTTAGGGCATTATTACCATTGGCTTATTTATTCTATTCCTGGATGGATATTATCATTAGAGATTCTGAAGGCATGTTGTTAACCCTGAACATAAGCTCTGCCTAGTCAGCCTGATAAAGTATGGTGTTAAAGAGGCCAAGTTCTATTGCTATTTTAGTAGTCAGTTAGCCATGCAGAGAAAAGTTATTCCCTGGTACAGTTTGCATTCCTCCCTGTCATCTCAAGGCTGCATTCTCTTGATTACAGAAAAGTCCAGGTGAGAAAAAAGAGATACTTTAGTTCAGCAAAAACCTGTCCACAATACTAAGAACCTAGAGTACAACCTACCAATATTCTTTCTATCAACATCAGCTTTATATACTAAAAAAATAATATATTCTACTTTATGTTTTTATTTTTAAATTTTTAAAATAAATTCATTTATTTATTTTTGGTTGCGTTGGGTCTTCGTTGCTGCTCGTGGGCTTTCTCTAGTTGCGGCGAGCGGGGGCTACTCTGTTGGTGCTCGAGCTTCAGTAATTGTGGCACACGGGGTCAGAAGTTGTGGCTCGTGGGTCTAGAGCGCAGGCTCAGTAGTTGTGGCACATGGGCTTAGTTGCTGTGCAGCATGTGGAATCTTCCCGGACCAGGGCTCGAAACTGTGTCCCCTACATTGGCAGGCAGATTTTTAACCACTGCGCCACCAGGGAAGTCCCTACTTTATGTTTTTAATAGACAATTTATACATAAGTGATTTATCTTTGATTTGGGGGGACTAATTTTTTGTCCTTTAAAAAATTATTGATGATTTTATTTAATGCGCACAGCTTGTGTTTTCTCTGGCCCACGCATATAAAGCTTTCTTCAGTGACAAAGAATCACATATAAAGCAATATTTTAAAACAGCCTTTCAAACATTTAAGTTAACATGAATACATCACCCTCTCAAGAATACCAGTTTTGGGGCTTTCCTGGTGGCGCAGTGGTTGAGAGTCCGCCTGCCGATGCAGGGGACACGGGTTCGTGCCCTGGTCCGGGAAGATCCCACATGCCGCAGAGCAGCTGGGCCCGTGAGCCATGGCCACTGAGCCTGCGCATCCGGAGCCTGTGCTCCGCAACGGGAGAGGCCACAACAGTGAGAGGCCCACGTACCGCAAAAAAAAAAAAAGAATACCAGTTTTCTCTCAAGGTCCAGTCACAGGAAATTTGCTGAGTAGGGAGTTCCTTAGAACAAAGGTCGTGAAAAGTTTTTAGCTTCCTGTGAATAGAGTTGAATTGAATGGGGAGAAATTTTGACAGAAATTCTTAAGATGTCCTTAATTTTTTTTTTTTTTTTTTTTTTTTTTTGGTGCACGGGCCTCTCCCCGTTGTGGCCT